>NC_054388.1:79770827-80087942 GCF_017654675.1 Xenopus laevis
TTTTCAACAGTCGCCTGAAAAAGCCTGGCGAGGCATTTTCAGGCGACTGTTGAAAAGCGCATCGCCTCGTGTGGTTAGCACAGGCGTTTTTACATAGGCGCCCATACAAAACTGTCGCCTGCGCCGGTCGCGGCGACTGGCGCGGCGCTTTGTCGCCGCGACCGCAAACGCGTGGCTATCTCCCCGTGTGGACTAGCCCTAATAAGGGCTAGTCCACACGGGGAGATAGCGACACGTTTGCGGTCGCGGCGACAAAGCGCCGCGACCGTCGCAGGCGACAGTTTTGTATGGGCGCCCATGTAAAAACGCCTGTGCTAACCACACGAGGCGATGCGCTTTTCAACAGTCGCCTGAAAAAGCCTGGCGAGGCATTTTCAGGCGACTGTTGAAAAGCGCATCGCCTCGTGTGGTTAGCACAGGCGTTTTTACATAGGCGCCCATACAAAACTGTCGCCTGCGCCGGTCGCGGCGACTGTCGCGGCGCTTTGTCGCCGCAAACGCGTCGCTATCTCCCCGTGTGGAATAGCCCTAAAGCAGCTTTGTGTCCCATCTTTTGGGAATAACCAGCAAGGGTCCATGTATGTAATCCCTGTTGAGATTCCTAATATCATTGTATAGAAAGGAGGAGCTGGCAATCTGGTGTTCATTAGAGGCAATTAAGATGGAATTAACAAAATCACATTATAGGATTTAAAGAATAAGAAACCACCCACTGAGAAAAGGACAGAGAAGATGTGTTTCACTTTTCTAAAGACAATGACAGCCAGTGGGATAGTTTTTGGATCCTAAAAAGGCTAATCTTTGCCTTGGAATGCAAAATACAGCTATAGGATTAAAGACTAATTCTCCTCCTTCCTGAAACACCAATTATTTTTCACCAGATTCTAAAGCTGGCCTTACACAAACAGATTTTTCACACAGATTGGAGAATGTATGTCTGACTGCGGTTGGCACAATTACATTAGAAATCTGGGAAAGAATGTTGCAAATAAACATGGCCAATTGCACTGATTTTTGTGTACTTTCTTTGCAGCAATAAAATCAGCATACAACAGAATGTTAGGCTAACAGTACATGCATGCCTGTGTACCCTGGGAAGATTTTGGATTAAAAATAAACATGTGTACATTTTCTGGCCCAAGCCTGCCTCATTCTGCCCTGACAAAACTAACATATGGGGCTTTTCATCTTGTTCTGCCATAGCTCAACATACTGCCGAATTAATGTAGATTTTTATTTTAAAGGTGACAAAGTTAAAATTTTACACACAGTAGAATTATGCTATTAATACCTATTAGTGCTGGATGTTGTCCTTCCAGGGTAGTTTGAACAATTAGCATGCATATTCCATACCTCCCAACATTTTGAAAATAAAAAGAGGAACACATTTTTGACCACACCCATTTTTGTGGTCACACCCCCTAATTACCATGTTCATTTTACAAAATTTGGCAGGTTATGAAAGTTTGAACATATTTCTGTGGTTTTCTTCAGTTATTACAATTTTGAAGATGAATTGTCCTTTAGGGTAAGACCACACTTAGGGGCAGATTTACTAAACTCGAGTGAATAGTTCGAATTCAAAAATATTCAAATTTCGAAGTATTTTTTTGGGTACTTCGATCATCGAGTCGGTCAAATCCCATTGAATCAAATGATTCGAACGAATTGAAGTAAAAATCGCTCGATTATTCGACCGAAGAACTGTCTCTTAAAAAAAAAAACTTTGACTTCATACTTCGCCACATTAAAGCTAACGAAGTGCAATGTTAGCCTATGGGGACCCTCCAGAGCACTTTTCTAAGTTTTTTTTGATCAAATAAAAATCATTCGATCGATCGCTTAAAATCGTTCAAATTGAATAAATCGATAAATTCGAAGGATTTTATCGTTCGATCGAACAATTTTTATACAATCGTTCGATATTTGAAAGATTTTACTTCGAGGGTCAAATTCAAGGATTTTTTAACCCTCGAAATTCGACCCTTGATAAATCTACCCCTTAGCGTTTTGGGGAGATTTGGTCGCCTGGCCACTAATCGCCTCGTCTTTGCGGCGACCAATCTCCCAAAACGCCTTCCCTCACTCTGCACCGGCTAAAATGAAAAATCGCCAGTGCTAGTTTTTTCCATACAAGAAATTTTCAGAAAAAATTATTGCTAAATAGGGGGAAACGTCTGTGCGGATTTGTTTAGAGGTGTTCAGAAAATAGTGAGAACTTTTTGGACACGCGGCAGTTCGTTTTGCGAAGTTGCCCGAAGTTGCCTCATAAGGAGTTTTTGTAATTTATGGTGACAAAAGCAGTGTGATTTGTTAGGTGCAAGGTCATTGCGCTTGTAAACATACACAAAAGAAGAACAAGAATTAACACTTCCTCAAGGCAGGTGCTTAGGTTTTCCTTGAACCCGTGTGCCCTATACTTTGTACCTTACCAAAGAAGGAGCAACTAGCATTTTGGAGCAAGGCACAAGTTGAGGGGCATTTATTCATGTAAGAACCTTTGTGAATGGATGCAAAGTTTCATGCCAAAATACATTGCGTTCACCTTTACGTTAGCCCTAATATGCCCTAAAATTACTCCATATTCAATCCTAGCACCCTAGATATTAAATCAATAGACATTTTTTCAATGTTTTGTTCCTGCAAAACACACATTGGTCCTTTCCATTCTTGGAAGATTCTCTGTGTACCTTACCATCAGGAACGCGTCTTTTGATGCAGCTTTCTCTGCGCAGGAAATGATCAGAAACATGTACTTTAATGAAATTCCACAGTGGAATCTGGGATAGTACTTAACTCGAAAGCTGTAAATGGATCATGTCATCTGATTGCTATACTTCCACAAAACAGAATATGATTGGCTGTTCTCATGGATGTACGAGCAGAGTTTCCCAGTCTGAGCTTGTCCAGACCCTTCTGATTTACACAAATGGAGTCACACCTGTAGTAAAGCTATGAGCTGGATTTTCTGTTTTCTTATGAACTAATCACACATGCTGTCCTGGTATTTATGAGCAGTATAAACTGTCCCAAGGCACCGATTAGAAATCTATGGTATTCATAGGTTATGACATAATAAACCATAAGGCTGGAGTATTTTAAGACTACAAAAGCAGAGACTTAACTCCTTCTCAGTTTTTGTGCTGCAACCAAAGCCAAGATGAAATGTGTTGCTAATTTTATCACTCAGTGCTGGCTTAACCCATTCCCTCATGATATATGCTTAGCATATTCCTCAAAAGGGAAAAATATCCAATCTAAGGAGAACTTTACCTTTACTGTTTAAATTACTTTTGACTTAAACCTGTGTGTCTATATTATTGCTTATCTTCCTATCCAGGCTATATAACTATCCATGCTGCTATATAGAAAAGCACCTTTATAATAAAATACAAATTTTCCCAATTAATAGATCAATACTGATGCTGTTTGGACTGAAATGCACCCCTAGGTAATTAATCTGAATTAGATTGTATCTTCTAAATTGATCTAATTTGACAAGACTTAAAAGTTTGATAAGTCCACTGGAGTAGCTAAAACCCTTTTCAGGCCTGCCAAGTCTATGCAAAATAAATGATAATACGTGCAAAGGAAAAATGTTTTCAATACGAACAGGTTTAACAGTTTTAATTAAATGCCTCCGATAGGGGCTGGCAGAAGCCTGGACCTGCAAAGAAGTAGAGCCGGAGTCAGATTGTAAAAGGTTAAAATGCTTACATTTTATTCTCCATAATTAAGAGACCTTTGCCAAAGGTCTGAGGCGTGTGCACCCGGGTCCACCATGCTTAGCGGTAAGCTCACTCAACACACTTAAATCACTGCATATACTGGTTACATATTTGTATAGTTTGTAGATTTCTGCACATCACTTGCTCCATTTACTTGTCAGATGTTGCTTAGCAACTCTCCACATTAAAACAAAATATCCATTTCCTGAATAAGGCAATATTGGTGGTGCTGATGGGGTGAAAAGATGAGTCTATCCATGTCACTATATTGTCAGTAATGATGGTTCTGAAAGTAACAGGTAGAGCACAGAGGGTAGGATCATGTTTGTTTCCAGCATCACACAGTGGGGCTCATTTATCAACACTGGGCAAATTTGCCCATGGGCTGTTACCTATAGCAACCAATCAGATTGCTGCATTCATTGTTCTTCTTGCAGCTGGCTTTATAATGCTGTTCACTGATTGGTTGCTATAGGTAACAGCCCATGGGCAAATTTCCCCAGTGTTGATAAATGAGCCCCACTAGTGACTCCACCATTCATTTTTTTGTGGTTTAGCCAGTGACAGCCAGCTCTTTGGGCTAGCAATACTTTTTGGGTATGAACATGGCAGAGAATTGGTTAGCATTGGCGCTAGTGCATCCAGGTGATTCTCATAGGGCTACTGAAGGGCAATTTCTGGGTGGTTGGCAGTGATAAAAATACAAGAACTGTCTCTGTGCCATTGCCTCTAAAAAAGGGCAGTGGGATGACAAACTTTTAATGCCTATTTTTGTAAACAATGTGATGTTTTCAAATACTTTTTTTCTTTAACTAAATACATGGGAAAACTGTGCTGGAATAAAGATAACCTAGATAAGGGTTATCAGTCTCACTTGAGTAGAAAGCTCAAAGAAGCATTGTAATTATAAGAGGGTGATTGTGTTACTCCAATTCTTTTTCACAGAAACTTCTGCTGACATCAGTTAGTTTCTGTGATAATAACATAATGTGCCCCATCACAGTTTAATAAATAACCCTGCAATGAATAACCATACAATGCAGGTTTAGTTACAGGCACTGGCTATTGCAAGGACTAAAAAAAAGGTTAGAAGTTCTTTGGCTGCAGGGCGAATGAATATTGTTGGTTCAGATATCAGGACATCAGTGGCCCTTAGGGTACAAGACTGCACTGGCAAATATTTGCTTACAGAAACACCTTCCCTGTAACATAAGGTAAAGGCTGAGTTGGCAAGACATGGAGCTCTGGTTCATTTCCAGAGCCAATTTCTTTTTATTTTGCAGGGGAAATGCATACCTGTATTCAGCAATAGCCTATTGAAATGGGGTCTTTGTGAATAGCATGACTGAAAAATTGTTTTCATTCTATAATTTTCACATTTTAAACGGATACTGTCATGGGAAATTTTTTTGTTTCAAAATACAATTCTGCTCTGAAATACATTTCTCAAAAGAGCAAAAGATTTTTTTTTTTTTTTTTTTTTGATATAATTCTGAAATCTGACATGGGGCTAGACATATTGTCAGTTTTGCAACTGCCCCCAGTCATGTGTCTTGTGCTCTGATAAACTTCAGTCACTCTTTACTGCTGTACTGCAAGATGAAGTCATATCACCAGCAGCCTAATAACAGAACAATAGGAAGGTAACCAGATAGCCGCTTCCTGGTAGATCTAAGAACAGCACTCAATAGCAAAAATCCCACTGCGACACATTCACTTACATTGAGAAGGAGAAACAACAGCCTGCCAGAAAGCAGTTACACCCTAGAGTGCTGGCTCTTTCTGAAAGCACATGACCAGGCAAAATGACCTGAGATGGCTGCCTACTGTCAGGAAGCCGGGAGCTCCCTCCAGGGAGGTAGTCTGGATCAAGGAGGAAGCCCTCTTGAGGGAGCAAGGTCGCGGTATCCGAAGGGTTAAGCAGAATCAGTAGTAGTGGTCACAGGCAGGAGTTAACGAGGGCAGGCAGATCAGAATCAAATATCAAGAGTTCAGGCAGGGGGTCAGAACCAAGGCAGGAGCAGGAAACAGGCTGGGAGCAGGAATCAGGAAACACAAACAGGAACCCAGGATCAATGGCAGCAAATCCTATTCTTGGGCGCCGTCACAGTGTTTTGGGTGCCCTTTTATGACGAGATCCCGGGACCAGTGATGACATCATCATGCAGCGATGCTGCAACCATGTGTTCAGCATGGGCACCGCCATCTTGGATCTTCACTGTGACTGCCGGGAATGTAAACAGCGCCGTCGGGTACTTCTGGCAGTCCTGACACCTACACACCAATATTACAACTAAAAACAAATACACTTGCTGGTTCAGGAATGAAATTTTATATTGTAGAGTAAATTATTTACAGTGTAAACAGTGTAATTTAGAAATAAAAATGACATACAAAATCATGACAGAATCCCTTTAAAATAGTCTTTCTATGAGCCAGGACTGGATGGAAGTTCTAGCTGCTTCCCCAATCAGTAGCCTCTTATCTGCTTTCTTCTGTAGCAGCTAATACCATGTCACTCAGATAAAAGTTGACTGAAGAACGTCAACTGCCTTTAAGATGCATTATAAGTCATGAGACCTACAGTATATGCTATGCACATGTTAAAATATTGTGGGAGTGGTTTTGGGACCCAACGTATTCCCATAATTCTACTGGGAAAATGGTAGAATCCCTTATACTTGTGCATTTTATTCCCTCCAGCTGTTACTGCTTTTTCAGAGCCAAGCAGATGTCCCTCTTTTCCTGGCAGCTGCTGCTAATGCAAGCCTGAGTTGCCGAATGATACAATTATATGGTCACTGCATAATCATATAATTTTGCAGTTTTCCTGCTGTAGTAGTGAATAGGCGATTAGAGAATAAGAACACCTGCCAAGGTCCGAAAAAGTGTAAAGGGAGTTGGCAGGCAAATTATTTGTTCTGAGTTGTCCTGAGCTTCCTGTAAAACTCTGGATGTGTTCAGTGGATCGCTGATCAATTGTAACTCATGTTTTAAGACTATTACCAGGAACCTCATGCTGTAAACACTGAACACAGCCAAGAGTAGAATAGAGGCAGTGTGATATCCTGCTCAAGTCAGCCTTCTGGGCACCATTTTTGGGCTTATTTCTTGAGCTGTGCACATTAATCTTAAAGCTTCATTAAAGGGTGTTGCCTCTAACAGCATCATTTGCTTTATTAAGTAACAAACATTAATACATTTTGTTTTCCAACCACTAAATCTAGCTAGGGAAAGATATATTAATGTAATTTATAATTCTCTAAGGCGGTGCTATCTCCCCTGACTGCCTTGTTTACTATTGGTGTATCAGGAAACAGAACATTTTTTTTATAAATTCCTAGTTATGCGAGTAGCTATGGTTTACCGAAGTTCTATAAAGTTTCTAGTGTCCCACAAGGCAACAAATGTCAATAATTTGAGTCAACAAATTAAAGAATAGATCTGTGAATTCAATCCCCACATGAGTTCTGTTTTTTCAAATCTTGAGGGTTTTTTTTTTTTTTTAAATGAATAGTTTAAATAGTGGAATTTTCCACTACTGATCATATTACAGACCCTGCAGCTATGCCTTTTGTGACTATGGGCCTTATTTATACTACACAGGGAAAATGGGAATGGGCAAAATACATTTAAAAAGCATTATTGGAAGTTAAATATTGAGCTTTATTAATAAGTAAAATTGCCCAGAAAAAAAGAAGGTAAGAGACAGCTACACAGTATATATCTTTCTATTTAAGTACAATAGTGGCTAATGCTAATCAAATATTCCATGCAGTACTTATTAATACACGGGAGTTACTGCTACGGAAATATAATTTACTAATCTTTATTCATATTTGGCCCACATGGAAGCCAAGTTCCAATCTGAATCGAATTTGGATAATGTGGATTTCTCTTAAAGCTGCTGTTAAATCTGTCTGGATGATGATTATATTTGTGCATATCGATGACCTAATGCAAAACTACTGATTTCTTGTCCCTCTCCTCGGGCTCTCAAGAGGCTTAAGAAGTCAAATGAAATTCCCTTAAATTGTTTAGGCTGCCATTCCTAAGACGCTTAGCCAATCATAAAGCCTTGAATACAAGTGCAAAAAGACTAAGGGGCATAAACTTAGAGACACAGCACAGTCCTCCTCTGGTAACCTTATATTTCATTGGTGTTCTTTACAGAAAATAAGTACCACTTCCAATGTGCTACAGTATATCTTTTATACTATAAAAATCTAGAAGAAAATGAAATTAATTAATAACCAATGCAATCTATATATTATGCTGTTGCTTCATATAGACGGGAAAACCTCTGGAGGAGTGCAAATTAAACTAGTAGTATTTATCTCCCTGTAGCTCAGGTGCCAAAAAAAGTGATGAATTGTGATTTTATTATTCTAACCCTTGCAGCTCGGGGTTCACTAACTGCAGTGGAGAGAATAACCCAACTGACAAGCATGGAACTAAATGCTGGGCTAATTTAGCAGCAGATTTTATTGCTTTCACATTTGCTTTAAAGTCTTGTGTTATGAAGGGAAGAATTGCCCTGACCCTGGTATGAGAAATGTATATCCTGGGATTATTACACGGTTTTTCATATTATTTATTAAGTATCCCTAGATTCATACAGATTTTAATCATTAGTAGTCAAAGACAAACATTTAGCATTCAAAGCATTCTTCTCTTCTTATAAAGTACATTCAAACAAAAATCTACATGTTGCCCACTATGAGACTCAGAATTAAGTTGCAAAAAAAGGAAGCTTTATCTCTGCCTTTCTAAAAATAGATAAATAGATCTTGGATGGATGTAGTTGCACCTGGTGATTCTTAAAGGACCCCCTATCAGCCAGTTGATCTGACCTTTTAAAGTTCATGCTTTTTAGTGCATCCCGTTAGTCCCAAAAGGTTATTTTGAGGACTCACAGCAGCTGGCTGTGTATTCTCAGAGATTGATGATTGTTAAATAATTTACCATGTGTGGATTCCTACGTTTGCTGTAAAGGATTTGCTTCTCTGAATGGCCATGCCAAAAGTCAGGTGAAGGCCTGAGATGTAAGGAAGTGTCCCAGCTCTTGTGAAATGTGATACTATGCATAATCCTAGGCAAATAGAGAGGTGACAGCAATGTCACTGCAGTCAGGCTTTAACTGGCACATTTCAAACATGACTTTACAGGAAATTGATGTATGATGATCAGCTACTACTTTCAAATAAATAAACAATATATGGTTATCAGTAGGTTAAAAGAATGTATGTTTTGACGACTCAGTATACACAATGTTCTCCGTTTCATGTCAAATAATGGCGTGCAGCACAAAAAGCATGGGTTTTATGTATCCAGAGATATCTGATGAATCAACCAGTGATATGTGTGATATATAGAATTGGATTGAAGGGTTATCTAGACTCAAAAGACAGTTTAGAAAAGTAAAATAGTCCTGTCATCTTCCTGGGAAGAAGATTATCTGTGTTTACAAGCTAAATACCAAGCTGCCATTCACTATTTATTTGTAGTATTTGTGTTCTAGTAATATTTACTTGGTTCTGACCTATCAAAGCAGAATGAGGACATTATTTTATTGATCTGTTTGTGCTGAGATATTAATAGCATGTTTCTTTATGATGCATCAGAAGAGAAGTGAAGGAAGCAGAGCACTCATGGATTTCTTTTATATCTCAGTTTGTTTCTGATCTAACTGTATCTCTGTATTTATTACCCCACCAAACCTTGTATATGGACAATCAACCTCTGTTACAATCATGCTAAGGTTAATTGGCTGAAACAGAAAACTGGCTGCAAGAGATGACTTGATTTAGATAAATAAGTGTACTTTTATTGTTGTATATTGGACAGTTGCTTAGAATGTACTTGTGACAAAATGTAGTTGTTTACTGTATATCCCCTTTAAGAAGTGGCTAACGAAATGTATCTGAAAGGGGAACTCCACCCATCTGATAAAAAGTAATGTAATTGACAATTTTCCAATTTACATTAAGCTAAATTGTTCAGTGATTTTAAACTTATTTGTAAATGTTATTGCTCTTGAAAGCATTAAATGTCTTTCCCTTACGTGTGCCTGCACTGCTCAACCTGACTACATGTACCACTGAAGCTTGTTGTGGTGGTTGTTAACTCTCCCAATGCTAATACTCAATTTCCCACAAAAAAGACCCTAGAAGCCAAAAAATATTTTTCCATGAGGCTGCAATTTTTTTTTCCTTGTTACTTTGTATTACCTTTATATTCAGTCCCTTTCCTATTCATTGTCCAGTCTCTCCGTCAAACTTTTTACTAGTTGCTAGGCAAAAAACCCCAACTAAAGACCAACTGTAGATTGTCTCACAATATCATTGCCTACATCATGCTAAAAATACAATTTAAAGGTTAGACTATCCATTCAGAACTGCGGAGAAGGAAAATCACAGAAGCATACAAAGCATTGTGGGACCTAGATTCTTGGTGGTGCATTGTTCTTGTGGTTCGTATAGTCAGGGCAAGCAGTGGAGAAAATAGCAAGGGAAGGAAAGATAACACTTTCAATAGAAATTACATTTTCAAATAACTGGTATACAATGTAAGGTATGGGGCCTTTTATTCAGAATGCTTGGGACCTGAAGCTTTCTAGATAATGGATCTATCTGTCATTTGGATCTTCATACCATAAGTCTACTAGAAAATCATGTCAAGATTAAACAAACCCAATAGTCTGGGGTTGCTTCCAATAAGGATTAATTATTTCTTAGTTTGGATCAAGTACAAGGTACTGTTTTATTATTACAGAGAAAAATGAAATTATTTTTAAACATTTTCCCATCAAATAAAATCCAAGTTCTAGTTCAGATTCAGTGGAGCCAATGGAAGCCAAATGCAGTGGTGTCAATAGGATTGTTTTCCTGTGAAAAAACACATCCTAACTCATGGAATAAATGGACATTATTTTTCTCATGCTTTTTCTTGCACCAAATAAATTGAAATCAATGGGCATTTCTTGATATGAAGAAAATAGAAAAGTTTTTACTATACTGTATATAGTAACTAAAAATGTACAATGGTTTTATATGTGATGTAAATGTAATATGTAAAAATTAATTACATACAATTACATTAATAACAGAGCATGTTACAGCAGTTATGTTTAAAACAGATATCTTACATCATTGTAGAATAGAATTTACAGCCGTTAAAGTGATACTAACACTAAAAATTTTCTTTTCAAAATATCAATCTACATTAAGGGGCACATTTACCTAGGGTCGAATATCAAGGGTTAATTAACCCTCGATATTCGACTGCAGAATTGAAATCCTGCCGAACTAGGGGGTTGAAGTTCTTTTTAAAGAGACATTACTTCGATTATCGAATGGTCGAATATTCGAACGATTTTTAGTTCGAATCGTTCGATTCGAAGTCGAAGATCGAAGTAGCCAATTCGATGGTCGAAGTAGCCAAAAAAAACATTCGAAATTCGAACTATTTTTCCTCTATTTTCCTCTATTCCTTCACTCGAGCTTAGTGAATGGGCCCCTAAAAGTTACAGTACATATAGGTCATGTTGATCTTATTACTTGAAGTTCATAAACCTGACTGTTTTGCCAACCTTACTTTTCCATCTCAGTCTATCAGAGTTTCTAATGTTAACAGACTACTGCTGCACAAATATGGCAGCCCCCTCATAGAGGAACATAGGTGTAAGAAAGGCAATGTAAAAGCATCAGGCAAATACTTTTATGACAAAATTATAAATTGCATTCAAACATAATGTTATGATGGGTATAAAAAAGGTTATTTTCTGTAAATTACAGATTCTGTAAAATCTGATGGGTGTCAGTATCTCTTTAATGCTATAGAACAAAAGACCAATCATTCACGAATACAACCACCCAATAAAAGTGTTGTAGCAAATGTTATGCTTATTAACACTATGGGGCAGATTTATCAAGGGTCGAATTTCTAAGTACAAAAAACTTCAAAATTCGAGCATCAAATTAAAAAACTTCGAATTCGAATATTGAATTCAAAGTTTTTTCAGCAAATTTGGCAATCCTGTGGCCGAATAAAAATCGTTCAATCGAACAATTAAATCCTTCGAATCAAATGATTCGAAGGATTTCAGCGATCGATCAACCGATTTTTATTCCATGTGTAAAGACTTAGAAAACGGTTGTAGAAGGTCCCCATAGGCTAACATAGCACTTCAGCAGGTTTAATTTGGCGAAGTATTGAAGTCGAAGTTTTTTCAAAGAGACAGTACTTCAATTATCGAATGGTAGAATATTCAAATGATTTTTACTTCGAATCGAAGTCGAAGTAAATTCGAAGTTGTAGTATCCTATTCGATGGTCGAAGTATCCAAAAAATTACTTCAAATTTCTAATTTTTTACCTTCGAAAATTCCCTCAAATTCACTTCGACCCTTAGTAAATCTGCACCTATTTGTTAAAGATATTTGTGTCTCAATATGTTTCTTGCATACTCATATTATTGTGCTAACTGCTATTGCATCCATCCTGCCTCTTCCGGCGCACATATGGAGCTGTCTGACGAATGAGGTTTCGTTATATCACAAGACTTGAATAAACACGCAGGGATCCGCCCGCTTCACGTGCTGTTGAGTGTCTAGTGAATTTTTTGTCTCTATGTATATTGAAGAGGTGCCAACCTCTTTTCCGGACACCACGCTAATTGACTGGAGAAGCTGGGGATTCAGGAATCTTTTTTGTGAGGTACATATGATACTAACACTACCCTAAATTCCTGGGTTCCAACAGTGGGTTGTGTCAAAAGGATGCAGAATTGCACCAAAAATTATATAAAAATAAGATTTTGACAACAAGCACAGAAAAGTTGAAATGCTTGCTGCAACTTGCGCACAAATATACACACTCAGAATGTAAGAATGGTACAGCTGAAATTACTTTAAAATGTTGCGGGAAATGCTGCATTGTGGGAAAATGGATGTCAGTTTTCACCTGAAAACGGCAGTTTGCATACTACACTGTGTTCATAAAGATACAACATGCTTGTGATTTTCCAGATTATTTCGGAAATACATTTTTCCCACATAGATCATCACTGGGTTCTAATTTTTAAAAAAACCTCATTCTAAAGTCAACATACAATGTTGTATTTATTACCTTACTGGCCTAATTATAGAAGGTAGATAACAAGTGTACAAAGGAACCAAGAATCAGTTACATTTTTTCTTGGGATTAAAGTCATACTTGTCATCATTCACATGTTACTACATCTGAAAATGAAAAGGCTTACATCATACATTACAAAGAGCTATTGAATTGTTAGCTTTGAACCAACTAAGGGAGACATCAGTGATGTGATCATGTAATGCATGTCTCTCTTTCAGGAATGTTTCTGTTAAAAAAATCAATGCAACGTAATTAGCTGAAATTAAACATGGATCCATATTTATGTATATAAAAGTATGTGGTCAGATATAATAACTGCTTCAAATTTAGCAATCGGCATGTGTGTTCCCTTGTATAGGAGCTAATCGTTTCGGTTGAATCAATGGAGCATTACTAGAAAATATCTACAGGAGACGGAGAATTGTTAAAATTATGTCATCAGCTTTAATTGGAGCTTTAGGAACAAAGAATATTTTTGAGAAATACCAAAACATGAATTACAAACACACACACACACACATATATATATATATATATATATATATATAATACACAAAAGCCATGAATATCCTGTAAATTATATCCTTATAAACGGTGAGTTCTGATGTCATCAGTTATAAACGGCGAGTCATTTCAGTCACATGACTCACTGAAACTTGTGTATTATAATAAATAAAGTACCCCCAGTTGTAAAATATAAGGATATTAGAAGGTACCTCGGAGTTCCATGACCTGTATAAAAACACTCGGCCTTCGGTCTCGTGTCTTTATATGGTCATGAAACTCCTCGGTAACTTATAATATCCTTATATTTTACAAGTGGGGGTACTTTATTCACTATATATATATATATATATATATATATATATATATATATATATATATATATATATATATATATATATATATATATATATATATATATATATATATATATATTCAGGTATCTCTGTGGTTATTCAGATGCCATTGCCTCTCTTCCCACCCCCCTATAGAAAAGTAATGGGGTTCTTTTGGAAAACTCTCAGGGTAGTCTGTGTCAGTCTGTCTCAAAAACTCTCAAAAACTTTAGGCTGTCGCAAAAACTTTAGGTTGCTAGGTCTACTGGACAGGGATATGTGTCAGAAATATTTACCATACATTGCTGAGTAACATCAGTTGCATGTGGGCAGGGCCACCATACCGAAATCACGGTGGGGCCCCATACACCCCAGATCCCACCCACCCCACACCACAGTTATAAGACCACACAGAGCTAAAAATGGTAAACCCCCCACACACAAGTTATTTCGGCACCTTTCGTGACTTTGGGTCTTTTTGTGGCTTCAGGACTTCAACTTCTGCTCGTTTCGTGGCTTTGAGTCTTTTCCCAGCTTCAGGACTGTGGCTGTTCAGAACTTTGGCGGTTCAGGACTTCAGAAGAGTTGGCATGGCTTTGGCGCTGTCAAGGGGGGCCCAGCTATTTCGAAAAGTGCTGCACAACAGGCCCCCCCTTTAGGCACGGGCCTGGTACACGAGTACCCCCTGTGCCCCCCTGATGGCGGCCCTACATGTGGGAAATGATAATTATTTTTTCCCAGAACAAAAACAAACTGGGCCACATTTGTATGGTCCAAATAGAAATATCCCTTTTGAATAGAATCTCCTCTATAATAAAATTTAAGTATGTCACATTATCGGTTAATATGTTGTAAGCAAATATATTTATATTTTTTTCTTTTTTTTTCCTGTATCAACTATTGTACTTGAATTGACCTTTCTTCTGTTGATGTTTGTTGTGAGCAATTCAGATAAAAAGCAGGTTTTAAAACTGTTAACCGAACAACAACACACATCAAAACCTAGGCCAGATCCAAACTAAGCTGCATGTGCTTAAGCAAATAATCTAATCTGTTTCAGACATCTTATTTCCTCCCAGGAGTGCCCTTATGATATATGTGTTCTTTCTCGTTCCAACACAGAGTCATAAACCCAAATGTCCTGAAACATAAATGTTAGGGGACTTTTCCGGTCCAGTTCTCCAAGAAAAAATCTGGAACAAATGTGTTTGAACAGTCTTTTGCTCTGGACAGTATATCACACATTAACATAACTCCGCTGTTTTGATGTTTATCCATGACATGTTAAGGACTTACATGATGGGGTAAATAGTGTCAATTATTTTTGACAGGTTTCCAAGGGTCTACGTGATGTGGTATTGAGTTAAATTAGGGAGGGGCCTGACTTGATATAGATATAGCCTTGTTGTGGCACAGTTTTGTTGGACTTGACCAATAAAACAGATATTTTTAAACTGGTGAGATTGGAAGATATTTTTCAGGAAATGATCTAATACACTACAAAATGAACATGTCAGGCTGTCTCAATTTGAAAAATTATTGGTCTTATAAAAAATGTGGGTGAAAAAACCCTTTGGAGAAAGTACATAACTTTAAAAGCTACACAACAGAAATCATCCAAACAAAAATGTATATGCATAGAATCTGTTGGCAATGACTAAGGCAACCATACTCAGCATAGGCAGTGGAAGCGACTATTAGTTCTCAAAGTAAATGATTTTTGCTACCCTGCCATTGTCGCTGCCACAAATATTTAGAAATATTTTAGAGTGGGGTCCCCAAACTTTGTTTACTTGTAAGGCACATTCAAATGTAAACAGATTTAGGGAGTGACACAAGCATGAAAAAAGTTCCTGTGAGGAACCATACAAGGGTGGTAATTGCCTACTTGGTAGCCCCTATGTGGACTGACAGCCTCCAGGAGACTCTGTTTGGCAGTGATAAAGGAAAAAATGATCATGGTTTACTGTAGATCCCGATCTACTTTTTGGGCACCCCTGATTTATCAACAACTAGAGGGCCTTGCATTGTATTCACCATGAAGTATGGCTCTGGGTCAGATTATAATAAAGACATTGTATTATTGGGAATAGGCACTGACAACACAGCATAATGAAAAAGGCAGGTTAACTTAAATGTTGCTGTTACATGAAAAGGCCTGTTTAAAACAAGCCCTCATGCAAAGGTTTCCATACCTTGATATAACATCAGAGGACAGAGGACCTCTTATATTTGTCTATATGTATTTTGTGGTCGCACCCTCATTGCACCCCCGCCTAATGGTTTAAAAAATTAGTGGTGAGCACAACTTTCCCTTGTTTGTTATAGTTATACAGGAGCAGTGACCAGCTCCATGTTGTAGCTCCCACCCTTCCCAGCTATAGTCACGTGAGCCCACTGGTGTCTAATAAAAGGGCAGCCGGGTTTGGGAGTTTTACTTTGAAAGCAGCTAGTAAGTTGCAGGTAAAACTTAGTCCCTTTGTAAAATGTATAATGAAGCAATAGAATTCTTAATGAATCAGATGAAAATTGAGCATAGGACTGGCCAGATATGGGATGACTTTGACGTAGTTGGCCAGCTTAAATGTATTGCAATATATGGACAAACAATCCCTGTTTTGTTTAAAGGGTAAGGCATTTTTCAGTAGCAGTATGCACAAAATGTCTCTGTCTTAAATATATTGATAATGGGTTGAGTGCAGAGGACTCTTGTATTTGTCTTGATATAACATCATATATATCACACTGACTGCTCTGTATTTCAGCAAGATGAGAGAAATAATGCCATTTGCACTACATTTTTTTTCTGTGCTGTGTCAGAATATAAATATTATGTGTTTTTTTCAAATAAGAGCAACTTGTATCCGTTCAACAAGTAGCAAATCTATGACTGGACTTTGTCACTTGACAGCAGAAAGAATGGGAATATTATCGGAAGAAAAAAAGCATAACTGAGCAGCACTTATTCTTTTCAGTCTCTTCTAACAAAGGTGAGATTTTACATGTACATACTCCAAAAAGGAATTTGTCATTCCCCACACTAAAAAGTACCTGAAAGATGTGGGGTTATGGAGCACAGATTGCAAGTAAATATACAGGCTTCAGGCCATAAGGCTTTTTATCTGCTGGTAAAAGATTGGAGAAGAAAATGTGTGAGTGTTGCAAAACAATAATTGCAATTAGATTAACTGCTGGCAAGATATGGGAACTTTTACATATGTTTCTACATGTGTCATAACATACACTGTGTCTTATTAGCAAGTTCAACATTACCATTAGCCTTTCCGTAAAATGACTCATAGATTGCAGGGAGCTATATACTTCATACTATCAATTTAATTGCTTAATTGTTATTGAATTTCTACTTGTCCAAACTTATGCACAGGCAGTTCATGTTATTTTGAATATTGTCTTGTTAAGACCAATTCTAAAACATTGATTTAATTTATACAATATTTCCTGGATGGAACCACTGGCAGAAATATAAATGGAAAATGATATTTGTATTTAAAGTGGTTTAAAGGAATCCTGTCATCGGAAAACATGTTTTTTTCAAAACGCATCAGTTAATAGTGCTACTCCAGCAGAATTCTGCACTGAAATCCATTTCTCAAAAGAGCAAACAGATTTTTTTATATTCAATTTTGAAATCTGACATGGGGCTAGACATTTTGTCAGTTTCCCAGCTGCCCCTGGTCATGTGACTTGTGCCTGCACTTTAGGAGAGAAATGCTTTCTGGCAGGCTGCTGTTTTTCCTTCACAATGTAACTGAATGTGTCTCAGTGAGACATGGCTTTTTACTATTGAGTGCTGTTCTCAGATCTACCAGGCAGCTGTTATCTTGTGTTAGGGAGCTGTTATCTGGTTACCTTCCCATTGTTCTTTTGTTTGGCTGCTGGGGAGAAAAGGGAGGGGGTGATATCACTCCAACTTGCAGTACAGCAGTAAAGAGTGATTGAAGTTTATCAGAGCACAAGTCACATGACTTGGGGCAGCTGGGAAATTGACAATATGACTAGCCCCATGTCAGATTTCAAAATTGAATATAAAAAAATCCGTTTGCTCTTTTGAGAAATGGATTTCAGTGCAGAATTCTGCTGGAGCAGCACTATTAACTAATTCATTTTGAAAAAAATGTTTTTTCCCATGACAGTATCCCTTTAAGTAAATTCAAACTATTTTTGTCCATAATGAAGAGGGAATAGTGTATCCAGTGTTGAAGCTGTGTTGTAGGTCCAACTTGCTAGTTCCAGCTACACCAGCTGCTGGCGCATCCCAGCAACCCTTCCTTTCATAGGAACCAATTCATCTAAGTCCAAATATTTATGGAGAGGTCAATTACCCATAGTTCCCAATGGTTGTAGTCATAGTTACTATAAATATAGAAGCACTTTGTGGAAATAAATTACATGAGATGTGAGTATGATTACAAACTATTGTAAGATATGGTAAATTAGATTAGTAACTGATATTGAATATAGGCACCCAAAAAATTGCAATTGAGAAATCTTGTTACGAGTAAAGTTATACAATAAACTCCTTAGGATCTCCTAAATAACTGTCAGAATTTCCAATCTGCTACTGTTTGTAACTCTGCTTTCAAATTATGCAAAATTATAATCAGATTTTTACAGCAAAAGTACAGTCAAGATTCACTAAGATATAACTGATGCCAAAACAACATGCTGATCAACCTCTGATCTCTTTCTGGATTGAACTAACTAACTTGAACTAACTAACTTGAAGTAAAGCAAGCTGACCCTGGTAGCTATGCTTGGGTTACAACAATAGATCACAATGGAAAGAGAACAGAACAAGTGACTTGGTGTATGAATGTAAAGGGAATATCAGGTTGAGCAGATCATTGGGCTGTAATGTGGAAACTAAGGACTGGTTTGGGGGAGAGAATGGAGGATGGGTAGACAGACATGAGAATTACTTGATGGAAACATAAGGATTGATATTGCAGTGGATATAGTTAACAACACATGGAGATACCAAGGGCATAATAAAAAACAGGAGTATTATACTGCAAAGGATGGAGAATGAATCACAGCATCTTTAATACAGTGAGCTTCTGCTCTGTATTGATAATAGAGAGTAGCAAAAAAAAAGAAGTGATCAATACGTTGTCCATCTGAAGTGTTCTGGTTGGATGCACAAGTAAGAAAAGTGCCAGATTGCAAGACAGCTGCTTGTCATTTGCTTCCAATATGGAGAAGATATAGGTTACCCCAATGTGTTTACTTTGATTTTTTGGAGAATAAAGGAAGGAACCTTTCCTTTTCAATGCTGGCAATGGGTGCCAAACAGATTTATTAACTGCTTTATATAGTTATTTTTTTAACAAATTAAACCCCTGACTCCCACACAAGTTTCATTGAGCATAATATCACACATAATGTACCATATTAAAAAGTGTTTGTTTATACAATGTATATGAGATCATATGAATTGCCTCTACAAATGGGCAACTTAATCAACCTTGATCTGGCAAGGATCAATCATTTACCACTGTAAGTGAAATGCCAAGAATGTACAGATCTTCGTCTGGTTGGGTGTCTCATTGAAGATCCAGTTAGCTAGGTGCACATGTACACTTCTAACTGTCAAACATTTAAAGAGCAAAAGTTTGCTTTGTGGGCAACTTCTTTCTGTGTTTAATAACCATTTGTCTAATGCTTTCTTTCTACTGTTCATATATCTAGGTGTTAGTTGTTTTTATACAAAGGTAGTTAAATACAATGATAAAATAATTCGTTGAATTCTATTGGATGCAATGTTAATATTCTTAAAATTATTCTGGCAAATTACACAGCCGTTGAATTAGGATTTTATTTATCAAATATCAATATGGATTGTGGGATAAATCCCACACAACCACAAGTAGAACAAACTGAACGTAAATAGTGCTCCCAATGCCATAATTTACTTGTAACGGTTAATTGTCTTGCAAGAACCGGACAGACCAGATATGTTTTTAGGCTGTGTGAGTGAACTACAGCTTGCTGACTACTTGCAATAAGAATTACATCATTGTATGAGAGTCTTTAAGAAGACAAAGCCTTTAAATTGAATAATAAATAAACTGAGATCTTATTTGCACAGTGGCTCAATGGGTTGCATTTTGACCTTGAGTTCAATTGGAGTCAGTACACTATCTGTAAGGGTTTGTATGTATGGATGGATCTCCTTCAGGTACTCCAGTTCCTCCCACACTCCAAAAACATACAGACAGGTTAAATGGCTTTTGATTAATTTAACCATAACTGTGATAAGGACCTTGTAAGCTCCTCTGGGGCAGGAACTTATGTGATGTTGTATAATCTAGGTAAAGCACTGCGGTAATGTGTTGGCTCTATATAAATACCAGGGAATAACTCAGACATTTTAACATACTGTATAGGGATGTAGCGAACGGCGGAAAAAATGTTCGCGAACTTGCGTCAAAAATGCGAACGGTTCGCGAACGTCGCGAACCCCATAGACTTCAATGGGAAGGCGAATTTTAAAAGCTAGAAAAGACATTTCTGGCCAGAAAAATGATTTTAAAGTTGTTTAAAGTGTGCAACGACCTGGACAGTGGCATGCCAGAGGGGGATCAAGGGCAAAAATGTATCTTAAAAATACATTGTTGACACAGCGCTGCGTTTTGTGCTGTAAAGGGCAGAAATCACACTATGTCACTCAGGTGATGTTTCTGGACACGGAATGTGAAAAAGCTCACACAGCGAGGTGGCACTTGGTTAAAGACTGGGCAAACAATGCCTGCATGGGCAACGTATACAGTAGTGGATACGGAATATATTATTGCTGCTGTAAAAACATCACTCAGGTGATGTTTACGGACACGGAATTATTATTGTTATTTAGACAGAATGTGAAAAAGTTCACAAAGCTAGGTGGCACTTGCATACCTCCCAACTGTCCCTCTTTTGACCACTCAACCCCCTGTCCCTCTTTTGTACTGGAAAGTCCCTCTTTTCTCTGCACTGAACAGCCAGAAAAAAACAGTTTCTAACTTAATTAGCTTTTGGCAGAGAGCTCAGAACAGCTAACAGGTGCAAATAAGATACTTTGTAACAATTTTGACTCTGGTTGGTGCTGGTAGTGGTGAACCACTAGGAGGAGCAGCACACCAGTCCCTCTTTTCTCTGAACTGAACAGCCAGAAAAAAAAACAGTTTCTAACTTAATTAGCTTTTGGCAGAGAGCTCAGAACAGCTAACAGGTGCAAATAAGATACTTTGTAACAATTTTGACTCTGGTTGGTGCTGGTAGTGGTGAACTACTAGGAGGAGCAGCACACCAGTCCCACTCCCCAACACAGCTAGACTAATAGCACTGGGCTCTTACAGTAGCAAAGTAAAAAAAACAAAAAAGAAAATAAAAGCAGTCCTTACAAGGACTATTGGGTTACAGGCAGCAGTCAGCAGATGAGAGATCAGAAGCAGTGCCCACAGCAGCTACATACAGAGCACTGCAGTAGAAGGTAGATTACTAGCCAGCAAAGCTACCTAACCTAAAATGTCCCTCAAATCCCTGCAGAGTTCTGTCCCTACAATACAGAGCAGTATCAAGTAGATTACTAGCCAGCAAAGTTACTATCAACTGTCCCTCAAATCACTCAACAGCTCTCTCCCTACACTAGCTCTTCCAAGCACACACAGGCAGAATGAAAAAACGCTGCAGGGCTTCAGTTTATATATGGAAGGGGAGTGGTCCAGGGGGTGTGGGGGTGGTCCAGGAGGGAGAGCTTCCTGATTGGCTGCCATGTATCTGCTGGTCTGGGGTGAGAGGTCAAAAATAAGCGCCAGCTAAGGCGAACCCAAATTGGCGAACGTCGCGCGACGTTCGTGAACATTCGGCGGACGCGAACAGTCGATGTTCGCGCGAATTAGTTCACGGGCAAACAGTCCGCGACATCCCTAATACTGTATATATACATATATATACAGTATTATGGGGACCGAAACGTCGGTTTTGCATACTATGTAACAATACAATATTTTCATCACTGGAAGACCCTTGGTGCTGGTTTTTGTTCATCTATATATATATATATATATATATATATATATATATATATATATATATATATATATATATATATATATATATATATATATATATATATATATATATATATACACACACAGTTAGTCCCATAAATCTTTGGACAGAGACAATCTTTTTCTAATTTTGGTTCTGTACATTACCACAATGAATTTTAAATGAAAAAACTCAAATGCAGCTGAACTGCAGACTTTCAGCTATTAATTCAGTGGGCTGAACACAAAGATTTCATAAAACTAGGAACTAAAGCCTTTTTTTTAACACAATCACTTCATTTCAGGGACCTCAATAGAAATTAGACAATTGACTCAAAGGCTATTTCATGGGCAGTAGTGGGCAATTCTCAATTCCTTCATTATGCCATTACCAATGAAGCAGATAAAAGCCCTGGAGTTGATTTGAGGGGGGTGCTTGTATGTGAACAGACAACATATGGTCAAAGGAGCTCTCCTTGCAGGTGAAACAAGCCATTCTTAAGCTGCAGAAACAGAAAAAAACCATCCGAGAAATTGCTATAATACTAGAAGTGGCAAAATCTACAGTTTGGTACATCCGGAGAAAGAAAGAAATCACTGGTGAACTCAGCAATGCAAAAAGACCTGGACATCCATGGAAGACAACAGTGGTGGATGATCGAAGAATCATTTCCATGGTGAAGAGAAACAACACTCTCCAGGAGGCAGACATATCGATATCCAAGTCTACCGTAAAAAGAAGACTGCATGAAAGTAAATACAAAGGGTGCACTGCAAGGTACAGATTGGACTTTGCTAAAAAAAAACATAAAAAAAAGCCAGCACAGTTCTGGAAAAACATTCTTTGAACAGATGAAACCAAGATCAACCTCTACCAGAATGATGGCAAGAAAAAAGTATGGAGAAGGTGTGGAACAGCTCATAATTCAAAGCATACCACATCTCTATAAAACATGGCGGTGGCAGTGTGATGGCTTGGGCGTGCATGGCTGCCGGTGGCACTGGGACACTAGTGTTTATCCATGATGTGACACAGGACAGAAGCAGCCAAATTAATTCTGAGGTGTTCAGAGACATACTGTCTGCTCAAATCCAACTAAATACAGTCAAATTGATTTTGAGGCATTTCATAATATAGATGGACAATGACCCAAAACATACAGCCAAAGCAACCCAGGAGTTTATTAAAGCAAAGAAGTGTAATAGTCTTGAATGGCCAAGTCAGTCACCTGATCTGAACCCAATTGGGCATGCATTTCACTTGTTGAAGACAAAACTTCGGACAGAAAGGCCCACAAACAAACAGCAACTGAAAGCCGTTGCAGTAAAGGCCTGGCAGAGCATTAAAAAGGAGGAAACCCAGAATCTGGTGATTCTAAGACTTCAAGTTTCAGTTTAAGACTGTCATTGCGAGCAAAGGATTTTCAACCAAGTTTTAGAAATGAACATTTTATTTTCAGTTTTTTAATTTGTCCAATTTCTTTTGAGCCCCTGATATGAAGTGAATGTGTTAAAAAAAAAAAGCATTTATATGCAATCTTTTTGTTCAACCCACTGAATTAAAGCTGAAAGTGTGCAGTTCAACTGCATCTGAGTTGTTTCATTTAAAATTCATTGTGGTAATGTACAGAACCAAAATTAGAAAAAAGTTGTCTCTGTCCAAAGATTTATCGGCCTATCTGTACAGTATGTAGGATATACCTCCTCAGAGGAATCCAAGGAAGAGACTGGACACAGTCAGGATAAGAATTGTGTGTTTAGCTGTTCTTGATACTCACAGAATACTACAGAAAGCTTGGATAGTTACCAATGTTCAATACATCATGGGCAGTATACAGGGGCGCACCGCCAATGAGGCGAGCTGACAGCGCCTGAAAGGATTCCAGGGGCGGCAAAAAGACGCTCCTGCACCTTTAAGAGCCGAATTTCCGGTTTTTGAACCGGAAATTCGGCTGTACTATTGCGAGAGAGCGCAATTGCGCTCTCCGCAATAGTTTTTCTGCCTCCCCTCCCGACGCGTAAGTTGGTGAGGGGGGGCGGCATTGCAGGAGCCGCCTCAGGCGGCTCCTTAGTCAGTATCACCGCTGGCAGTATATAATGCCACGACAGTAGCAGCATTCTAGAGAATAGATAGATAATCTTTGTTCTTTCAGAGCACTTGTCTTAAACAGCCCTTACATTGCATCTAAGTTCCCTTTCACCGTCACACACGCTATGGTCAATTTTATCAGGAACCAACCTGCCTATATCTCTTTAGACTATTGGAGGGTAAAGGAGTACCCATAGGAAACCAACAGAAGCACAGGGAGAACATACCGTACAAACTCCTTGTAGATGTCTTGGATGGAAACCAGGTGAAAACGTTGGTGTAGAGAATTACACAGTGTGCAAGAATTACTTTATAAAACATTACTGTGATATGAATTTGTCTCTTGCACAGAATTTGCTGTTTTTTGTTTTTGCTTATTTATGAAATCATAATACTTTCATCGTAGTATGGTTTCTTGTTTTCATCAAGCCGCCACCAGGACATATGCTTCTACCAACCATTTTCACACCTATAGGGTTTCCTGACACAAAACTGCCAGTCCCAGAGGAAGTAGGAGGGTGGTATTTACCCTGTCACTTCTGTATCAACCAATAACTACCCCACCAACCTGTATCAAGACATTGGCAGGCTTGTATTCTTTTCCAGATGAAGTGCAGGGCAAATCACTCATACCATAGTCTATTATAACTGAGTACCCAGACATCATGCATATGTATATATTATACTGAGTAGAAAATTCACAAAAAATAAGTCTTCTTCGGCACTGTGAATAGCTGCTGACCTAAACTACAGTCTGGATATGTAGACACAGGAGTTGTATTATCCCATTTGTTTTCATTGAACAACAATGCAATACATACAGTGAGAAGAGAGAGGATTGTGGGATTATTTGCAATCTTCTCTTCCTGTTAAAAGGCTCTCTCTACCTGTACCTTACAATTATCATATTTGACAGGAACATACGTAGTATTACATTTGCATTTACTCTCTTTCCTCTCATTCTGCCTCCACGGTCTCCTGGTCTTAATTTCATAGCACACTTGCTTTACTGTGAATGTTTTTTCTTCCCACCCCCTTATCCCCTTCCTTTTTAGTGTAGATTTTCTTGTCAATGTATTTGTCATCATTTCTTTTAAACGAAGGATTGAGAAATGTGATTTGGAAAGCTGCCAACCTTCTCACATTTGGCTGTAGCTTGCCGTTCCCTTTGATTAAATGGTGTAGAGACATAACTTCAGCAGGAAAGGTGAAAATTGGTATCAGAATAGCTTTGTGTGAGGCTGCAAATCATACGATGGGAGAAAAGGAATAGGATCAGGCTTGAATAAAATGTGGAACATTGCAGATAACCACCCAGTCATCAGAAAAAGGATTCACAGTGTAATGTTAGTCTATTTACTGAAATACCTTGCAGCCCCCTCCAGCATAAAACACATCTTCTTATAGTGCTGGAAACCAGTTTTTTCTTGAGCTCATGACAATAAAGCATTTGTGACAGGGAGACCTCTGCGACAGGCAGAGTTCCACTGGGAAACAAGTGTTTTCAGACATTTATTGCTTGCAAAGTTAGCCCCTGAGATAACAATGCACTTTCTTACAGAAACAAATGATTTCCTCGGGTAACAAGTGATACGGCCAGAGAGAAGTGGAAGATAGAGACTTGTAGTTACATAAATCTGCCTCACTGGCTGAATGTAAACAACATGGTTCTTATATTTTTGAAGCCATATAGTGTGACCAAGCCCAGTTCACTTTTTTCTACTAGAGTCGGTTTGCTCTGATTATTGTCTTTACTCATATCTTCATGCCATGGTCTTTCTAGTCACAGCTCTCCTGTAGAGTATAGTATGGCCTACGTAGCTAAGCATTTTGATGGTATAGACAGTTGTACACACTGTAGACAGCAGCATATGAGCAGGTTGCAGCAGAAATATCCCTGAGTGTGGGATTTTTGTTATTTGTGGTGATCTACACCCTTGTTATAGTTGCACCTTTATAAGCACCTTCACCACATGCACAGAAGGGAGTAGAATGGAATATTGCACTGCCTTCCTTAAAGGAGAATTCAACCCTTTACCAAAAAACCCCTACCCCCCACTCCACGTAGACCCCTCCTCCCCCCCAACCTAGCTGCACCCCCAGGGTAATGCCCCTAACTTTTTAATTACCCTTCCATGCAGATTCAGGGATCGCAGTTCACCTCAGCCATCTTCCGGGTCTTCATGTCTTCTTCCAGCGCTTCGACAATCATGAGCACAGATTGACGCCTGATTCTCATGGATCTCATAATTTTGGGGGGGGTTGCTAAAACTTGACTTTTTCTCACTTTAATAAAACAATTCTATAAAACCCCCAAACCAGAATCCTCTTAATTGTACATCACTTCGAATCGTGCAACTTTTTCGAATTGTTGGCCCAAAAACTTAACTTTATCAGATTGTGGCCTGAAGGTAAAAAACATTTTCCAGTTGATAAAGGGACCATTTGCCCTTTGATTTGTACATGATTTCAACAGGTTTTAGCATGAGTATTTTTGGATTTGGATTTTTAGTAGCTTCAGAGCATAAAAAATATCAAAGTATTTGAGGGTTTTTTTCCTAAATATTTGAGTTTTACCCTTTTAGAAACTCGACAAGAAAAAAACTATGGTTTAATAAATAGGCCCTTTAGTGTTGAACTGTGCTACATCCATAGTAGATGGAAACAAAACTAGTTTTACACATCTGGGGCAGATCATACAGGAAAGGGGGTAGCATTTTAGAAGGATGTGAATGTGGTTAGGAGCAATAGGGCAAGGTGAAGCATTAAAAACTACAAATCCTATTCTAGCATTCGCTTAGATTGGGCCACCCTGCAGGCATGTTTATTTCTCATTAGGTCTTTATTACTTTAAGTAAGAACAAAAAATATCCTTTTTGGCAGGAATCAAAATATAACAAGCTGCATAGTATTCCTTTTGTCTGTGCTGTATAGCACATCAGAATGGAAAACAATCATCCATTTCCAAATTTTCAGAGGACTGTCCCAGAGATGATTGAGGGGGGGGGGCATTTTGAAAACAAAAAATCCTCAAATGTATCTGTGTTTCCATATCATCATGAGGCCATAGGATTCTTGCCAGACAAAACAGCAATAGCCAACATTTTGTAACACAAATATAACTGAAATGTAACATTTGTATGCAGTATAATAACATATAACTGTAGTGTTCACATTCTTGGTTCAGTCTGAGACCCAGTGGACTGTTCTTTCAGATGTACAAGCAGAAATGGATTTATACCACACCTATTGACTTCCTTACTCTCCAGGGTTTTATCACCTCTTCTAACTTTTACGCACAGTTACATTCAGTCCAAACTAAGTTTTCTGGAAATAAAACTCCTTGGCTGCACCAAGATCATCTGTTTCTGGACTGTAGCTTGTAAAAGTAGATTATTGGAAAATGTAAGGACTGAAATTTTCATGAAATATTATTACACAATGGAAGATAAAAATGCAAAGACATCACCTGCAGGCTAAGGAATAGAACATTTTATTAATTCATATTCTAAAATTATCATTTTTATAAACATGTTAGGACCCAAGTAAAAAAAAAACCCAACTGGGGGCTCTCCAGACTGGGATATGAGAACAGCAATAGTGAAATAGTTGTAGGATGGGCATCCCATTACTTTTTATATCATGCAACAATTTTTTTCACTCTGTATTACTCCCTCACTAAGAGGCTGTTTTCAATAAGTTTTGCAAGGTCTACCTTATAAAGAGTGGGGTGGTAAGGTAATATTGAATCATTTTCATGCTGTTTACCTTAAAGGGAAATTATACCCCTTTTATGACATGAGCTCATTCAGTTGGGCTTATGTAAAAAAATGTGCATAAACACTATCTAGACTGCCAAATATGCATATAAATTTTGTTTACACACACACACACGATTCCACAGATTTCAATGAAACCATGATAGTCTGTCTTTGTACTAATTGGCACCAGTTCCCTTAGACTTACAGGAACAGATTTATCAAGGGTCGAATTGTAAATTCAAATTTTCAATTTTTTTTCTGGTCAAAACTGTCAACTTCGACTAGGGAGTTATCCAAACTCAATTCCAGTTTTTTTTTTAAATTCAATTTGATTTTCGAGATTTATCATACTGTACTCTGGTCCTTTAATAATTCAAATACAACTAAAACCTGCAGAATTACTGTTTAAGTCAATGGGAGAGGTGCAGGGATCAATTTGGAGATGTTTGCAGCCTCCCTGACATTTCCAAAAGAAAAAACTCGAATCGAGTTTGATCGAATTAGAATCAAATTCAATTTGAGTTTTCAGGTCATTTAAATTAGTCTGAGTATTAAAAATTTGATTTTATTAATACATTTCGATTAGTCAAATTTATGGGAGTTTAAAAACTCACAGGAATTGTAAATTCAACCCTTGATAAATGTGCCTCACAGTGTAATCCAACTCTTCCCAAACCTTGTTCAATTGTGAAGTGAAGAAGTCTAAGCTGGTAAAAGGTATAGAAAATCTTAGCTATGAGGAAAGACTGGCCAAGTTGGGGATGTTCACACTGGAGCAGAGGCACTTAAAGGGGTTGTTCACCTTCAAACAACTAGTTGTTATCAGATAGATCACCAGAAATAACGACTTTTTCCAATGACTTTCTATTTTCTATGTGTCACGGTTTTTCTAATATTGAAGTATAAAGTGTCATTTCTCTCCTTCTGAAGCAGCTCTGGGAGGGGGGGTCGCCGATCCTGTAAACTGTTCTAAATTGATACATTTAGTTGATACATTTCTTATCTTTGTCCCTGCTGAGCAGAATCTCTGGGTTTCATTACAGGCAGCTGTTAGAATTGATACAATTGTTGCTAATACTCCAGAGATGCTGCTGAGAAATGTATCAACTAAATGTTGCAAAATTGTAACAGTTCAGAGTCTGCACCTAAATTACTGAGCTGCCAGACTCAAACACCAGAGACACGAACATTCAACTTTAAACTTAGATTTTGGAAAAAACGTAAAAAATAAATAATGGAAAGTAATTGGAAAAAGTCATTATTTCTAGGGAACAATCTAAAAACAACTAAATTGAAAAAAGTGTTTGGAAGGTGAACAACCCCTTTAAGTGCTGATATGATAACTATGTAAAAATACATAAGGTGATCATATAATAATCTCCCTAATGCTTTATTTACCAGTGGGTCTTTCCAGATGACACAAGGTCACCCATTCTGATTATTAGAAAGGAGTTTCCGGCTAAATGTACGAAAGGGTTATTAACAGTGAGAGCTGTGAAGATGTGGAATTCTCTCCCTGAATCAGTTGTACAGGCTGATACATTAGATAGCTTTAAGAAGGGGTTGGATGACTTTTGAGCAAGTGAAGGAATACAGGGTTATGGGAGATAGCTCATAGTACAAGTTGATCCAGGGACTAGTCCGATTGCCATCTTGAAGTCAGGAAGGATTTTTTTCCCCTCTGAGGCAAATTGGAGAGGCTTCAAATGGGTTTTTTTGCCTTTCTCTGGATAGACTAGTAGTTAGGCAGGTTATATATAGACTTAAAAGGTTGAACTTAATGGTCATGTGTCTTTTTTTCAACTTACCTTTCTATGTTACTATGTATGTTACAAAGGTAGACATTTCCTTTTTATAGGTATTACTGTATTGTTATTATGCACAACAGTCAAAAGGGCATTCCAGGAATAATGGAAATACAGCTTTAACTCAGGAAATAATAATACTTCATAATACCCAGTAAAGTCTATATGCACAAACATACAGAATTTGCAGACTACAGGGCAAAAAACTGTAAGCTGTCTGTTATGAGTGATGTGATTTAAACACACGCATACAAAAACCAACATTTCCACCCAGTCCAAATCAATCCCTCCCTATTTGCATGATATAATATGAACAGCCTCATTCATCAATGGCACAGGTTGTAGCCAAGGGTTTTCCTGTGTTGTTCCTAATAGCTTTTTCAGACCCACTAATGCATCATTAGCACTATCTCGAATGCAGTCCCATACTACAGAGTGCTCGTCAGATGTAAGGAATAATATTTGACTACATGAAAAATTGTATCCCAATCACTGTTTCTATAGTAACTCCATCTCCTAGCAAAGTTGGCTAGAGATGCCCTTTTTTATTTTCTTTTGGAAAAGTAATCAAAAGGAAGACATTTCAAAGAAGGGTTCTCTTTTTCAGGAACCTTTCTACTTTGTTTGTCATCAGACAAAAATAAAACAGTGTATTCCTTGAACCTGCCTGCAGCCTAGGTGCCATGGAGAGATTATGATACAACTGACTAGACTCAGAATCATCATTACTCGCAGCGTTTTTTTCATGATAAGTTTATTTTTCATAGACAATAAGATAGCTTGGTGATACCTGAGTCTGTAAAAAATATCCTTCAGTAACTAAAACAGCAGACTGGGACACTCAACTACTGTATAAGAATGGAAATGGGTTAAATTTAAAGAAGAGTGCCAAGGGATGAACAGGGACTCTGTGGATGATGTATTTAGATTGTGACAGCAATACCACCTGTAATAAAACACCTCAAAGGTGTAAGACAGATAAACAAGCTAGAAAAAGCAGTACTTGGCTCCATCTAACATTTTGTACTGGAGGTACTGTAGCTCTCCCAGGTGATACACCACCTGAAAGTGAAGAGATTATGAGCTAAATAGGGAATCATCACACTAGATTCTACTCTCTGAGACATTCACTGGATGGGACCCACCACTAAAGTGGATCTGAATCCATCCAGTCCCATCCCACAGTTGTCACTATAACTAGTCTACCTCAACTGAAACCTTGTACTACGTGAGTACTATTCATTTACTTTGTCAAATAAACCTTTTTGAATGGTTAAGTGCCATCAGCATACTAATAATCTGATTTTGAAGTATCTGTAGCATAGTAAAAAACACCATTCCCCTCCTCCACGCAACACTAGCTGAAAGAGAGGGTTGCAGTGTAATCATGCTCTACTCCAGAGTATCCACTGTGATGTTATACATGCTGTAATAGAACACATTTATTTCTAAATCAGTCTCAATCCCTAAATTTTAGGCTGCAATTAATCCCTGTATTTACTGCCTGCCATAAGCATAAGGCTGCCTCGAAACCTATGGAGCTGTGTTCTGCCCCTCATGTTAGATTTTTTTCTTAAAGGAATTGTTCAGTGTAAAAATAAAAACTGGGTAAATAGATAGGCTGTGCAAAATAAAAAATGTTTCTAATATAGTTAGTTAGGCAAAAATGTAATGTATAAAGGCTGGAGTGATATAACATGTCAGTCAGAGCACTACTTCCTGCTTTTCAGCTCTCTTAGCTTACACTGACTGGTTACCCTGGCTACCAGGCAGTAACCAATCAGAGACTTGAGGGGGGCCACATGGGTCATATCTGTTGCTTTTGAATCTGAGCTGAATGCTGAGGATCAATTACAAACTCACTGAACATATATGTACCATGTGGCCCCCCTTCAAGTCACTGACTAACTCAGAGTTATAGAGCTGAAAAGCAGGAAGTTGGATTCTGGCTGTTTTATTAGACATTTGTTCACTCCAGGCTTTATATATTACATTTTTGGCTAACTAACTATATTAGAAACATTTTTTATTTTGCACAGCCTATCTATTTACACAGTTTTTATTTTCACACTGAACTATTCCTTTAAGGTACATAAGCCCCATGGTGTGGACTTAAATGGGATTTTTATGGAACTGACAATTAAAATAAAAACAAAACAACTTTTAAAAAGTGATGGAACATAGGCATTCTTAGGTTGAATGAATGTAGTTAATCTTGGACTTGCGTTCTGCATTTTGCAGCTTTGTCCATTATCCAACGCAATATATGGGCTACACTGGGCTTCATTTCCAACATACGATAACTGTACCATTTATCTAACTGTTTGTATACCTGATATACAGTATTTTATTTTTACAAACAAATTTTAGATTGCAAGCTCTTTGAGCAGAACCACTGTACCTCCAGTACTGATCAGTAACTGAATGAGTATATACAACCTTCTACTGTACAGTGCTGTAGAGTATGCTGATCCTTTATTAATATGTGTGAATAATTATAACTGCTTCTGTCTGACCAAAGGTCACATTTTGCTCATACTGGCTAATTCTAAGCAACTTTTTAATTGTCCTTCATTTTATGTTTTTCATTGTTTTTTAATTATTCGCCTACTTCTTCTCGCTCGTTCCAGCTTTTAAACGGGAGGTCACTGACCCCATCTAAAAAACTTGTATTGTTACTGCTACTTTTTATTACTCATTTTTCTTTTCAGGCCTCTCCTATTCATATCCAGGCTCTTATTCAAATAAATGCATGGTTGCTAGGGTAATTTGGACTCTAGCAACCAGATTGCTGAAATTGCAAACTGGAGAGCTGCTGAATGAAAAGATAAATAATTCAAAAACCACAAATAATTAAAAATGAGAATTGATTGCAAACTGTCTCAGAATTTCACTCTCTACATCAGGGGTCCCCAACCTTTTGCACCCGTGAGCAACATTCAGATGTAAAAAGTGTTGGGGAGCAACATAAGCATGAAAAATGTTCCTGGGTGGTGCCAAATAAGGGCTGTGATTGGCTATTGGTAGCCCCTATGTGGACTGGCAGCCTACAGGAGGTTCTGGTTGGCTGTACATCTGGTTTTCATGCAACTAAAACTTGCTTCCAAGCCAGGAATTAAAAAATAAGCACCTGCTTTGAGGCCACTGAGAGCAACATCCAAGGGGTTGGGGAGCAACATGTTGCTCGCGAGCTACTGGTTGGGGATCACTGCTCTACATCATACTAAAAGTTAATTCAAAGGTGAACACCCCTTTTAAAATGCCAGTAAATCTTGGCAGAGAACTACAGAGGACAAAAGAAAGTTCTATAGAGAACTACATTACACAGGCATGTTCTATAGATTGTCAGTGTATCTATCTGACATTGTAAACAGGTGCTGCACACATTTTTATTACTGTTTCTTTGTTCTTTGTTTCTGCTGGAAATATAATTTATTGTTTTTGCACAGATGTCACAGCTCAGTAATATGTTTTGAGACCTAAATAAGTTTTAAAGTAGATTTAAGGCAAATTAATTTGAATTAGCGAAACAGACCTCAAACAAGAGTTTATACTTTGCTATGAATTAACTATGCGCAAACAAGGACAACATAAAAGAAATCAGTGGAAAGAAGTTTAGTTTTGTTGATTTAATGTCACATAAATAAATATATTAATTATCATGCAATGATCTTATTTTCCCTAGATTTGTACTAAATATTCTCAAGGATCTGTTTTACTTTCACCAATAATATGCATTGTTTTCATTACTGTTGTAATTATTTTTAGAAATAACAAACAGTGGCGGAACTACCGGGGGAGCAGGGGGTGCGAGTGGGCCAAAAATCACGTACGCAGGGGGACAGGGGGCCCGGCTGCGCGTCCCTCACCAGGGCCCGCCCCCCTCTAGTTACATTACTGATAACAAATTATGCTTGAGCCTACCCCAGGACAGGTATTTTTTTTCTTTAAAAAAATTATGCAGATGTACAGATCAAATCTGTGATCAATTGTCAGGCTTTTTAGCCTTGGTGGCCTAGTGTGCCATTGGCCTAACTTTACTCTGGGGTTGGTAACTACAAGCAAGAAGATTTTTTTTATCATTCATGTGTCTCTGTTTATTTTCCAGTCTGTCACTCTAGCCTGTACTTGAGTGTGCCTGAGCCTTGTTGCTAGTGCTAGTGGGACCCTAACAACCATAAACCAATCATAAATGATTATAAAACAGAAAGAATAAACATATAGACGAACTGCTGATTGACTTCGAATATTGTTTTTATCAAAATAATTGTAACTACATTACCCCTTTGATAAAAATGTCCCCTTTAACGGGTAGTTCATATTAAAAGCAAATCAGACACACTGTCTACGTCGTGGTAAAAACAAGAAAAATTTCCTTATTTGACATTAGCCTGAAATAAAGAAATCTTAGGTCTTAGTAGTAACATGAGAACAGAACTTTCTGTGATTAAAGGAACAGTAACACCAACAAATTAAAGCATTTTAAAGTAATTAACATGAAGTGCCTTATTTAAGTCCAAATTTTCTGATTTTTTTCAATCTAAAAAATCAGATTAAACTAGAATCCATGATTGGACCTTATTTATTAATAAAACATCACAGGGACAGATTGGGGACAAACACGGAAAAATCAAGTGAAAATCCGAATCGTATGAGTTTTTTCCCCTAATCCTTCAATTTGTTTTTTGGCCAGAATTTGCTGGATTTTTGGCTGAAAAGTCTGAAATAGTCGGATTTTTGGCCTAATTCCAGCGTAGACCACAGAAAATTCCAAATCGGATAGGGTCCTCTCCCATTGACTTATATACAGCTTCGGTAGGTCTTAGATGCCAATTTTTCGGATTCAGACTTTTTGCAGCACTGGGCTTTAATAAATGCCGAAAACGTTGAGCTTTTTTATAGTCAAAAGAACTCGAATTAGCAATTAAGCATCTGAAATGGAATTTAAGCCTCACTATGGATAGAAAAGGTCACTAGAAGCACAAAAAACCCACATATTTGCAAATGGTTTTGTGCTTTGCAATTTTTATTTAACTTTATGGGGCCACTAAATTTGCAGAAAATAGGCAAAGAAAGGATTTGCAAGCAATTTTCCTTTTTTCTAGACATAAAATAAGTGTTGCTTTTTAGACAAGTTCATTGTTTTTTTCATCCAGGAGAGTGATATTTTTAACCACAAGCAGAAATCAGTCTGTGAGAAATATGTCTGGTCAAAAAAAACTCTCTAAATCCTCTTATATTGTCTGTAAACTGGACAGCAAGACCCAGGATTTCTAGGTATTTTCCCCATCCCTTATCTAGAGTTGGTTGTGTGAAGATTTTTCTTCTTTGGGAAGTCTTTAAATGCTTTTTGTTCGAAAGAATAGTTTTTTCTTTATCTACCATAGAGGTAGGAGATATATTTATACAGTCCGGATGTGAAACGTGAATTCTAATATGTGTAACTTTAAGCTGTACTCTTAGAAAGTGGAATGCTTACAATGCTGTGTGTGTTAGGAAAGGTCACAACATGAGATCAACGGAAATTCACTTCAGTGTTATGCATGACATTAGAAGTATGGGGTCAAGCTATAAAAAAAATTACTATGAACTCGGCCTTGTGTTATCCCAAATAAAATAACTTGTGCTGCATTCTAATTTCCATTTGTGCACTACACAAGAACAGACTGCCAACATGTTCTGCTTTTAGAACATTCTGAATTCCAAATAGATTTTATGACTTGTTTATGATAATATTGCAGCTCGTTTTTTTTACAACATTCGGCATCCATCAGCCTTACTTGCCTGATTTTATATGTAGAGTCTATGGATTTACATTTCATGAACATCTGCTTTTGTGGGAAAAGCAGAGATTTTGGTGTAGTATGTCGGTCTGCTTCATTCTCCGAGTTCCAGAACTTATAGAATGATGATATGGTTTATTAAACACATCTTATAGCAACAATACATGTATGCTACAGTTTATTAGCAACCCATATGATGCTATGCTAGTATCCTGGTATTGCCATAGAGTAGAGGTACTGCCTTCAGAGATATATCATTATTATAACTTATTTCCAGTGTCCAATCAAAACATCATTTGTGCTCTGGGCAAGTCTCTAACTATGGGTACAGTTAACTAAATTGGATTTTATCTTTTAACAATCAGTCCTCAAAAATATTGATCTCTCTCTCTGTTAAAAAAGAGTCTTAAGGGCTAGTCCACACGGGGAGATAGCGACGCGTTTGCGGTCGCGGCGACAAAGCGCCGCGACAGTCGCCGCGACCGGCGCAGGCGACAGTTTTGTATGGGCGCCTATGTAAAAACGCCTGTGCTAACCACACGAGGCGATGCGCTTTTCAACAGTCGCCTGAAAAAGCCTGGCGAGGCATTTTCAGGCGACTGTTGAAAAGCGCATCGCCTCGTGTGGTTAGCACAGGCGTTTTTACATAGGCGCCCATACAAAACTGTCCCCTGGGCCGGTCGCGGCGACTGTCGCGGCGCTTTGTCGCCGCGACCGCAAACGCGTCGCTATCTCCCCGTGTGGAATAGCCCTAAAGGAAATTATACCTCTGAACTGTGCAGGTCTCTGTAAATACATATTGTATGAAAGTGCTGACATGTAAAACACCGATTTATTTAAATAAGCAATATACATCAAAAATACATTTCTAGTAGTTATGTGCAGCTGGATAATCTCAACTAGAAAATGTCCATTTTAAGTACTAAGGGCATCACCCTGGCTTGTACCAATTGTGCTCACACCCAAACCAAGGCACACATACAAGTTAGGTTACATCAACCAGTCAGTGGATACAAAGCTTTGTTTTACTCACAAACTAATTCCTGTTACAGTTAAAGCTCCATTATTTCCAGTCAGGTGATCGCCCAGGGAGCACACAGACCATCAAAAAAAATGGCGGAACAAGGTAAAAATATATAAATGGACAATATTTACTGATATATATGGCAATAGGTAACCTATTATAATAACCTCATTATAATCTATTATTATATGATAACCTTGTTATAATATGCATTAACCCCTGTTGGTTAAGTATTCATGCTAAAAGTAGAGTTTCTTATCTATGTTTATATCTGTATAATATGATTTGGATTACATACAAGTACAGGTATAGGATCCCTTATCCGGAAACCCGATATCCAGAAAGCTCCAATTTATGGAATGGCTGTCTCCCATAGACCCCATTTTATCCAAATAATTATTTCCTTTTTCTCTGTAATAATAAAACAGTAGCTTGTACTTGATCCCAAATAAAGTATAATTAATCCTTATTGGAAGCAAACCCAGCCTATTGGGTTTATTTAATGTTTAAATGAATTTCTAGTAGACTTAAGGCATGAAGACCCAAATTACGGAAAGATCCATTATCCGGAAAACCGCAGGTCCCGAGCATTCTGGATAACAGGTCTCATACCTGTATATATCAGTGTTTCCTTCTACTTCCTATAATTAAAGTTCTAGATCCCAAACCTGAATATCTGTCACATAAGGAACAAATTGATGCATTTGATATACGGTTTATTACAACATTTCATTCTTTCGTTTTCAATTTTATAGTCCTAACACTTCAGTGTTTTCTGCATCACTGGCCTTTTAGTTGTACTTTAAGGCGTGATGTCCCAAAGGTAAAGCAGTAAGGCATTGTCATCATCTGATCACTTTAAATATCTTATTGGAAACAAACATCACAGTTCGCTTCAGTGCACCTCCTATACCTAACATAGATATACACTGTAATCAGCACCTTGAATGGAGTACTTGATTAAATAAAATTCCTTGTGCAAACAATGCATGCAAAACTTGTATTTTAACTTTGTGGTTCCACTTTGATCCATTTCTTCAAAAAGCTTTCCTGTCACCCAGTATTTGTGAATGTCACATTGTGTTAAAGTTCTATAGGTCATACAGCCTTCATTTAGAAGCTTCCTTCCACCAGTACCCAGGAGGCATTAAATGTCTCGAGCACTACTGCACCAGTCAAGTGTCTATGTGCCTGGGGGCAGAAGTGATTCCCTTTTAAAGTAACTGGATTGACTAAAGTCATTCCAGTAATTTAAAAAGGGTAACCCCCTTATGGCAGTCAGTAGGGTCTTTCATAGTCATGTAGTGTTGCTTTTGTTTACAATCAGCTAATGAATTGTGACAGATATCATTATCCTTTATTTATATATCACCAACATATTCCACAGTGTTTAGCAGAAATTATACCTCATTCGCATCAGCCTTTGTTCCACTGAAGCAGTTGGAGTTATGTGTTTACAACTAAACACCAGGGCATTTTTATTACCAGGCACTTAAAAATATAAAATATCCAATAAAAAGTCACGGTAACAAATCATTTGGAACTGTTTCCATTTCATATTACATTACAACTAGGGATGCACCAAATCCACTATTTTGTATTCGGCCGGACCCTCAAATCCTTCTTGAAAGATTCGGCCGAATACCGTACCGAATCCGAATTTGCATAAAACATTTTTTTTTAGTTCCTTGTTTTGTGACAAAAAAATCACGCGATTTCCTTTCCCTGCCCCCAATTTGCATATGCAAATTAGGATTCGGCCAAATCCGAATCCTGCTGAAAAAGGCTGAATCCTGGCCGAATCCTGGACCAAATCCTGGATTCGGTGAATCCCTTCTAGTGATGGGTGAATTTGGGGCGTTTCGCTTTGCCGAAAAATTCCCAAAACTGCGTCAGTTTTTTTGACGCCAACGAATTTTCGCAACGGTTTCGCGAATTTATTCCCCGGCGGTGAATCGCGGGAACTCGCCACGAATTCGCGCCTGGCGAATAAATTCGCCCATCACTAATCCCTTCATTAAACAGCTGAATCTCACACTCCCCCCATGCATTTGGAGTTTATTAATTACATTTATTGTGTTTTTTTCTATTCCAGGGATATACTACCTATGCTGCTCTAGTGTAGTCTGGTAACAAAAGGTGTGGCATGTATTTTACACAGATTTTTACACCGTTTTTATGGTGAATTTCAATTTCCACAGCGTAATAAATATGCCCCTAAGAATTAATGTCCCTAGAGCTTGTTCCCTTCCCCCACTAAATTGCTTCTCCCAGCAGCACCCATTTGAAACTCCTCAGGTAACTTTGCATAAGGTAAGTCAAATGATCATATGTCATGATACTGTTAAACAATGAGCTGTGACAGCCAGGCTCATAATAATGTTCCAGAAATATACTAAATTATTCTTGTACAGTGTTGAAGAATATGTTGGTGCTTACTTTATAAATACAAAACAATAATATTAATAATATTAATGTAGCGACAGAGAGAACAGATGCAGCAGCTTCTGATGTTTCATTGGTGCAATATTTTGATATATGTGGAAAACAGCTGATTTTTTCCAGGTAATTTGGGCTCTATAAAGTTTATACTGTCTGGGCACAGTAACTTGCTATGCAACTGAATGATATCCATTCTTTTCTATTGTTATTTCTGTATACTGAATCAACACACAGTTACATTATACTAATTATTTATGAAATTTCAGAATATCACTAAAGAAAGCCAATATAAATGACAGTTTGGTAATGCACCACAGTTTCAGAGAGGAATCTATAATTAAGAGTTTAGTGGTTGCTTTTGGCAGATCCCACATATATATCGGTAAAGAATAATATACTAAAAATGGCAGATAGGGGCACTAATATGAGGATTCCCTAATATGCTACCATTCGGTTCTGTCCACATATCTGTATGTTCTTTTTTTCTGCTTTATACAATGAAACAAGATATTGATCATAATTATGGCTTAGGAAAATCTACTCTTTTCTTTGCTCACAACATAATTCTCTTTCCATAACCTGCATTAGGAAAGCTGCCAAGGAGATGTTTTTAGTTTTTTTCATGTATAAACCCTTCTGTTGCACAGAGCCGGGACATATGTTGGAGCTTTATAAATGCACTCAGTGTATAGCGTTAATGAGACTGGTACTTCAATCTGGTAAATGGGAGGTGGCTAAAAGGCCTCTAAGCATATTTTGTACATTGCCTTAAGGTTTTAAAAACACAAAGACTCAGGAACAGTTCTTAATGCAATGGACACAGAAATTGCCTCAGGGAGAATCGCATTTACAGAGGGGAAAAGAAGACTAATAGCATCCTTTTAACTAGGCACTCAAAGCTTCATCTCTAGTTGTGTAGGTGAAGTAGGGAACAGAGCTAAAAGTGGCCTAAAAGCATCTCTAGTCATGCTGTTTGCCCTCCCTGTGTGAGACTTTTCAGAGTGCATTATGCAGCGGCTAGCGAAGGTTACCCCTTGAAAACAAACCAAAGTGCCGCTCTGGTATTCTAGCTGAGTGTTAATAGCTGAAGTGCTTTCACCCTGATATCCCTTTTTTAGCTGTGTGTATTATCTCCTGCAAGAGAGAGAGAGAGAATACATCTATTGTGCTTTATACACAAGTTATGCTTGCAAGTGAACCGCTTGTCTGCAGCAACCTTTCTGGATCAGATCATGGGGATTTCGATCCTATAAGGCAGGGGTCCGCAACCTTTTTTTACCCATGAGCCACATTCAAATATAAAAAAGAGTTGGGGAGCAAAACAAGCATGAAAAAGCCCCAAATAAGGGCTGTGATTGGCTATTTGGTGGCCCCATGTGGACTGGCAGCCTGCAGGAGACTCTAATTGGCAGTATACTTTTATGCAATTAGAACTTGCTTCCAAGCCTGGAATTCGAAAATAAGCACCTGCATTGATGCCATCCAAAGGGTTGGTGAGCAACATGTTGCTCATGAACTACTGGTTGGGGATCACTGCTATAAGGGATCAGTATTTTCATATGAGGGTAATGTGAAAATTATAGTGGGGGTTATTTATAAACACTGGGCAAATTTGTACTTGGGCAGTAACCATTGCAACCAATCAGATCATTACTTTCAGTATTTAACCAGCTGGCTGAAAAAAGCTAATCACTGGTTGCTATGGGTTACTGCCCGGGGCAAATTTGCCCAATGTTTATAAATGAGCCCCAGTGTATCCTTAATAGCGTCGCCTTATCATGACTGATAATTTTCAGAGCAGTGGTTACCATCAACAGAGAGATATTGGTCTATGGGCATTTGGGTAGGAGAGGTAAGTGAATACGTTGCTAAATCTTTGCACTTGATTTGTTGGGGCAGTACTTTAACTGAATGGTAAGGCAACAATGCTGCTGATGCTGCTATAATGACCATGGTATATCAATTTGCTGCAGCACCTGTGGTCAAAAAGCAGGAGACTGTCTGCCTACACCAAAACACAGATGGCCTCCAAAAGGTCTTAATCTATGATGGTTTTGAAGAGTTGTTCAAGGAACAGCTCTTCAAACGTGGACCATTTGGTTGTAAATTGGAGAAAGGTTTCATAAATCTTTTATTTAAAACATAGGACTTTGAACACACGCAGCTAGATTTAGACAGGGCTGGTGGCATTACCATTTGCTGTAACTCAACATTAGCCACAAACAGTCAATGATATAACATTTAATGGGTTTATGTATTTGTAACAATTTTATCATAATGATTGTGAAAATAATAATTGCATATACACTTCACTTCATGGAAATATGGAACTTTCTAATTATAATAAATTAAAAATGATCATCTGTCTTTGAAATAATCTCGTTATTATTCACTATCCAGCTATCTTGCATTAAACATTTCCATTCAGTTAAAGTAGGCGAGATGGTCTTCTACCAATTGGAAGTAATGACTATATCAGTGGGCTGTATTTGGTTAAATCTGAGACAAAGGGATTACAGTGTATACATTCAATAAATATAACAGCTCACTTACAACCATTAGTGAAGTGTGCAATTTTGGACGCAATTCAACATGATGTTTTACCCATGATATACAGTTACTTTCCTAAATTTGAAATTTTTTTTTAGTTACCAACCTCTTAGACAACTTGTTTTTGTAGACAGCATATTCTGTTTTATTGCTGATTTTGAAACTCTAGGTGTGTGCGTGTGTGTTCGTGCAGAGAAAGTAAACTACAAGCGCTTATTCGGTAAGGATTTTAGGCACTGACAGAACAGTGCAGTTAAGCCTGCATGCTACCTGTTTTCGCTAATGAATTCTGCCTGCCTGTCAAGGCTTTCACCTTTGTGTGCACCTCATTGAATCAAGTTCACGCTTATAGTTTAAGGGGGGGGGGAATGAAATTGCTGCATTGATCTGCCAGTACTGGCCTCACTGTGCTGAGTAATGTCCCCTTTTCTAGCAGCCAATATAGAAACATCCACTGCTGTGTTGTATTGTGTGTGTGGTGTAAGTGATCTGACTTGACTTTCATAGTCCTCATAGCTTTTAAACCTAGGGACTATCTTGTAGATATCTATACATATATTTGTTTTTTCATTTTCAGGTACCTGTTAGAAGCCCTGAAGCCTCACGTCTGTGCTATGAAGGGATGGAAAGGCAATATGCATCCCTGCCCAGGTATTTAATGGCACAATTCATTATGGGAGTAATACAACTTGGTTTTCTTTCATTTTCATTCAAGTGTCCATAAGTAGTATTTTATTTATAGTTAACACAAATAATATTTCTATTCTATTCATATTCTATTCTATACTCACTACAGCTTAATAGCCTAGGGGTTTGGTAGCTCTACTTTAGGCCTATGGTATGCTGTGGTGCTTTCAGAAGAAAACACTGAAATGTCTGTAATAATGCTAGAAGGCAGTGCTTAATTATCAAATCAGTTAAATAAAGATAAATGTATATTATATGTATTTGGCTTCATGGACTAAATTTGTCCTTGCTTGTATTCCTTACACACGTCTAACAATCATTTGCAGTATAATACAGATATTTTGTTATATTTATTATTCTGGTGACTTTTTAAAGGGGACCTGTCACCCTAAGAAATAATTTCAAATTCTTTTCTATCATGTTAGTTGAGCAAAATAAACTTTACTTACACTGTATTTAATATTTAAATTTTGTTTCCTTCTGTTTTGGAATTATACAATCACAGCAAGCAGGCAGCTGCCATTTTGTGGACACGGTTATTAAGGAAAATTGTGTATCACCCCAAAATCTTGTGTATGAACCAGAATGAGGGACCTAATGTCCATGTGCAGTGCTGTACACAATTATGGAGCCTGAGGAGGGAAGGGGGAATGGGAGGAGAGCAGTGACATGTAGGAAGTGCTGAATGGAAAGTGAAAGTAATTGACTGCCCCGCCTCTATGCCACGGGCATAGAGGCGGGGCAGGTAATATTTGATTGACAGTTTAGATATTTAAACACCTTTATAACAGGTATGGATGTTTTAATGAAAAACATTTTTGGGGTTCCATATTTAATTTGGAAAGGACTTTCATTATGCAGTTTTTTTATGTGTAGGTGACAGGTCCACTTTAACTTATCTTTAAACTTAAACTATAGCACAAAATATCGGGGTGAAGGGGGTGCTTGAAAGCCATGCTGTCCGGATGTAAGTTGACATTGCTCTGAGCTGTATGTTTAACAGAGGTAAGACAGCCATTTAGCAGTTATTTTTGTAGAATACCCAGATATATGTATGTATCTGGGGATTTGTATCATACATATACAAAATTACTCTGCTGTTTTAAGTAGATGGTCAAACTATTGAAAAATACATTTATTTGTGCCTTTGGCATACAGCACTGTGAGTTTGGCTAAACATTTTACACCATAGGGGCAGATTTACTAAGGGTCGAATTTCGAAGTTAAAAAAACTTCGAAATTTGACCCTCGAATTGAAATTTTTAGCGTATTCGATCGATCGAACGAACGATCGAATAGAAATCATACGATCGAACGATTAAATCGTTGGAATCGAACGATTCGAACAATTTTAGCGGTCGATCGAAGGATTTCTGTTTGACCAAAAAAACTTAGAAAAGTGCTGTGGAAGGTCCCCATAGGCTAACATTTCACTTCGGTAGCTTTAATTTGGCGAAGTATGAAGTCAAAGTTTTTTTTAAAGAGACAATACTTCGATTATCGAATGGTCGAATAGTCGAACGATTTTTAGTTCGAATCATTTGAATTGAAGTCGAAGGTCGCAGTAGCCTATTCAATGGTCGAAGTACCCAAAAAATTACTTTGAAATTCGAACTTTTTTAACTTTGAAAATTCACTCGAGCTTTAGTAAATCTGCCCCATAGTGTTTGCAGGTCAAAGTTAAAAATGTGTATTAAAAATAAACCATAAAAAAACTATTGGGCAGTAAATGGGCCCACAACATGTATGAACAGTGTACCACAATAATAACAGTCCCCCTGAGATAGCTAGTAACGAGCCATGAACATCAGTGAATAGTTTGCCCTGTTGGTTTTTTTTTTGAGTATAAAAAATGTTTATAAAAAATGTTCCAGTCAGACTGCATCCAGACATTTGGTCCGAGAACAAGATGTTTAAGATCTGGGACAATTCTGGCCAAAAAAAACTATGTACCCCATGCCAAGAAAAAAAAAGTTATTCTAATTTAAAAAGAGGCGCACCATCCAAGCATTACTTATTAGTGCCATTAATTCCAAGAAGATCAGTATAACAAAGATGAATTGTTTTCATTAATTCAGTGAAAAAGAAGGTGACTGTTTTTATTCTAAATTTGGTATTTAAACATCTATGTTAACTATTCAAGTGCCTCAGATGAGTTAATTTAGGGTAGCCAGTAGGTTAACATAACCTGCTCATTTATTTTCCCAATTAGGGCTCTTTTACATGCTATATTTCCTCCTCTGCCACTAACTTGCACTGATTTTTCTGTTAGTTTCATTAGTTTATTGGCTGGTTTGAAAGCTTTACACTGGATTTCTTTCCCCTGTATTCTCAGCATACCAAAAGATTGTTTTCCTAATCGGTTTATTTTTCTGCTGGACACTATTCACCACCAGTCTACATAATTGTGGTTATGACTGCAGAGTTGCAGCAGCTGTGTTGTGTTACATTCTGAAAACCGATGCTTATGTTGCCTTAACTCATCCAATAGCAATGTCCCAAAGTCCAAACAATAAATAAAGCTTTTTCTTGTATTACCCAATGTCTTCAGATTTCAGATCCAACTGGCACCCTGCTTCTTGAGCTTAGAGTTAGCTCAGTGCAAGGATGTATACTTGAAATCCTAAAGCAAGAGGGTAAAGGGACAATTATATCCTGTGATTTTACTGGCTCAAAACATCAAACCTGCTGCAAGCAGCCATTTTAAGCTTTCCAATCATGTCCCTAACTGACTGGGTACCAAGAATACTACTCTGTTTTTGATGATTACAAAAATCCCAGTGTTGCTGGTCCTTTTGTGAATTCTGTCTTCTTTACCATGTACTTACTTAGCGCCCAATGTTTCAGTCACAATATGTAATAGTACAGGATTTGAAAAAAAACTAAAAAAGTTTTTATTGTGAAATTGACGCTTTGGTCTACTCTAAACCAAGACCTTTATCAAGATGATTCTTGGTTAAAGGATTTATCATCCTGCAAGTGCTGTATCAGAATATGAGGGTTGCAGGGTGAGGCATAACAGCAGGTGGTGAGAAAAAGGCAGCATAGGGGAGGCAGGGGGCCATCAGCAGAGAGAGTGGAACCTGTTATCCAGAATGCTTGGGACCTGGGGTTTTCTGGATAAGGGATCTTTCCATAATTTAGATCTCCATAACTTAAGTCTACAAAAAAATTATTTAAACATAAAATAAACCCAATAGGATTGTTCTGCTTCCAATGAGGATTAATTATATCTTAGTTGGAATAAAGTACAAGGTGGCATTTTATTATTACAGAGAAAATAATTTTCCCATAATTCTGGGTATTGGGGTTTCTGGATAATGGATCCCTTACCTGTAGTTTGTAAGGACATCATTCACAGTTTGGTGCATAGGAAAATGCCAACTCTGTCGATTTTTTATGTATAAAAGCAGACACACACTTCTGGTATTGGCACGAGTTCATATTTTTGAAACTGGCCTGAAAGGATCTGGCAGCCTGAAAATGAAGCCTGTTTAACAGTGGTTAAATAACATAGGATGTACTCTCGCTTAATAATACACTCCTGATCAGCATTCACCAGTTGCTTGGGGGGGGGGGGTAGTTCTGTCTGGAGAGCATTAACTGGACTGTGAGTTTATTGGACACTAATCTCTGCTGGCTTTGTCCTCTGCGAATGTAATTTGTCACTGTAATGTAAACTGAGCCCTTTAAGTTGTGCAATACCTTGATTAAAGGCAAATAACTTGGTTAGCATTGACTTAGAGGATTTTTAGGAAATAGAAGCTTTTTAGATTCAATATGGAATCTCAAAATTAATATATATTAAAATCATAGCTTGTATTTTACATGTATTTTTATATACTTTTTATTTGTTTTTTAGATTTTAAATTCTACAGTTTAAACAATATCTTGGATTCCTACAATCTGTTACTTTCACCTCCCATATCAGAATTGTCCACATTAACACCCTATCTCTGAAACCCTTTCTTAAGGTGGTGGCACACATAGCGTTCAAGGGAGATTTATCACCTAGTGACAAATCCCCTATTCTTCGGTCGACTAATCTCCCTGAAATACCTTCCCGCCAGCTAGAATGTGAATCGCCAGTGGGATGGGTTTCCAAAGTCGCCCAAAGTTTCATAGTGAGGCAACTTCAGGTGACTTCAGATAATAAATCGATACGATTGCCATCCCACCGGAGATTCACATTCTAGCTGGCGGGAAAGCCTTTAAGGGAGATTAGTCGCCCATAGAAGAGGAGATTTGTCACTGGGAAGGTACATGATACAAGTCTTAAGGCTGGTGGCACACGTAGCTGTCCGGGGAGATTTTTTTTCTAACTCGTTTAGAGAACTTGAATTTATTACAAAATTTAAATGATTTTCAATGGGTTCGCAAACTCTAAGAATTTAAAAAAAGTAAAAAAAAAAAAAAGTCAAATTAAAAACAAATCACTTAAATTTTGCCTAGGACAACTCCTATTGACTTCTACATGAACTCACAAGATTTTAGGTGCCAAAGTCTTACATTCATAGTTTTTCAAATTGTTAGCTTAATAAATATCAAGCTTTTTGCACCATAATGCAAATTCTTGAGTTTTAGTGCAGAAAAAAAAAAAGAATTGTGGTAAAATGTGGTAATTCAAATTTTTATAAACTAGACCCTTTTTGTCTGAAACATGTCTTGTTAAAATCTATCTTTATCAATTGATATTATCTATCTATCTATCTAATATTTGATACCTGTTTTGCATAATGACTTGGCTGTTATGGGAATACTGCTGTATAGGGTGTTTCTTGTTTTCTGTTATTTCCAGAACCCCATAACAAAACATGTTTCTTAAGGACTTGCATTTTGTTAGCTTGCTGTATTTAGAAATTTCTTTTAAATGTTTGTATTTTTACGTGTCCCATTTAGCATTTGAAGTGTGCATTTATAGTCCTAGAAACGATGCACATGCACACAACTCATGGAATGTGGAAAAAGCTCAGTGTTACATAATGAAAACACAACGTGTGAGCCCAACTGGGACCAAAGCTTTGAAGTTTATACTTTATTCTTGTGTGGTCTGAAGTGTAAAACATCCCATACGTCATATATATATTTTATCTGTCCATCATGTGCAGCATGAATAGGTTGCACAAAAGGATTGTGTCTGTTCTGATACGGAAATATATTTTCAGAAAGTGCTGCATACTGTTATTCCAGTAATTGTTTGTATATAATAATCTTATTCTTTCAATGCTTATACTAGAGCACTCTTCAGCCAAGTACTTTGAAGTCTGACACGTTTCACCAACTGATTGGACGTAAAAAATTTTATTTACATGATTCACAAAGCAGTTTGTTACAGACAACATGATATTGTGACTCTATCACTGTTCCTCTCAACTACATTTTACAGGGTTTGGGGGGAATGTAATAAGAATGTTAATTAGGGGAAAAATGCACATATAAGAACTAAAATTTGCATTTGACAATGTAATATTCTTTATTATGCAGTTATTACATCACCTATTTCAATTATGCATAGTGCATTTTTAAGGCCTGTTTGAGGGTGGTGTACTATTTTTGTGCAAAAACCATTACATTTTCATTAAGAAGTTTTATTACACTAGTGCAAACTATGCATTCAGCATTCTTTCTTGCACTGGCAGATAAGGTTGCTATCAACCAAAGGGAAAAATGGTACTCCCAAAGAAATACATGTTCTCGATTCACTAACTTCGAGTGAAGGATTCGAAGTAAAAAAACTTCGAATTTCGAAGTGTTTTTTGGGCTACTTCGACCATCGAATGGGCTACTTTGACCTTCGACTACGACTTCGACTTCGACTCGAAGGATTCGAACTAAAAATCGTTCGACTATTCGATTATCGAAGTACTGTCTCTTTAAAAAAAACTTCGACCCCCTAGTTCACCATCTAAAACCTACCGAACTCAATGTTAGTCTATGGGGAAGGTCCCCATAGGCTTTCCTAAGTTTTTTTGATCGAAGGATATTCCTTCGATCGTTGGATTAAAATCCTTCGAATCGAACGATTCGAAGGATTTAATCGTTCGATCGAAGGAATAATCCTTCGATCGTTCGATCGTACGATCTGCGCTAAATCCTTCGACTTCGATATTCGAAGTCGAAGGATTTTAATTCCCAGTCGAATATCGAGGATTTATTAACCCTCGATATTCGACCCTTAGTGAATCGGCCCCTTATTGTTTACAGAAATTATAAATTTTTCTATTTATGATTTTTATTACTTTCCTCCCTTTATGCATTTACTTAGGCCTTGTACTCAGACAATGGTAGTCTCCCCCATTGTTGGACAAAGGTATAAAATCTGCTTTTTATAAGTAACATTTTTAGTGCTTGGCTATCTACGTTATCAAATGGGGCCTATACTGGTAGCTTGAAAACAACTGTGGTAATTTCTCATTTGGAAGTGTTTTGTGTCTGCTCAAACACCACATAATATGTTGGTGATATATAAATGATGTTCTCCATGGGCAGAGCCAACCTCAGGGGCTGCAAAAGCTATAGAAGTAAGGTTCATTGGCAAAACATCAACTCTTTATCTGTAAGGTCTCAATCTGTAAGTATTTTAACATGCATCTAACCGTCACCTCAGTACATAATTAACTAATAAGTGAACACAGTACGCATCAAACATCTTTTTCAGTTTTCAGAATAAGAGAGGTTTTTTTTGCTCCTATACTGTATATTAATAATCATTGATGTTTCTAGACTGACATGTAAAAGAACACCTACTTCTAAAATTCCTTTGCATTCTAGGGCAAAGAGCAACTGTGCAGTCTCTTGTGCTTTATTATACAAAAAATAAAGTAAAAGCGGTAAAAGGGTATTGAAAAGGAATCCATATGGAGCCTAAGGGAAGGTGGAAAAACTGCTACAGGGCAAAGTGCCCCTGGTATTTGAATCTTAATGAAAGACGGAGTAAGTGCTGGAGATTCCTACTGTCAGTTCAATGCTGCTTCTCCGCTGGATCAACAAAAAAGCCATCTAATTTATATTCATGTTCAAAAGGGCATGTCCCTGCTCTCATGCTAAAAGGTGGCAGTCCACGGTCTATTTTCTTCCAATTAAAATGTCTTGCCGAAGACACACACTGATATTTTTTGTATAAATGTATTTTAGTCTTAGATCAAATGTTTCTTCCTTTATCAGCTGAAGTAATAATGCAAAAGCTTTCAGTAGTGTTAGTGGAATGTATACACACACATATATATATATATATAAAGCACTGGTACTAATAAAGGTGTGTGCATTCATTTTAAATTGTACACTACTTATTACAGAATAAATAACAGAACAGTATTGCAAAGGGTAAAAAACATGGACTGTGCCATTGTTATATATAACTTTGGCCTGCTGACAAACTGTTTGCAAAAGGGGGGCAGGTGTTAAAACAGGTGCTGCTCTGATCCTCTGAGACTTATGACCTGCACCTGCCATGTTTGTGATACTTGTCACTACAGGGTAAATAGAATGACAGTATTGGTGGAAGTTACAGAGAGATTTAGATAACTACTATTTATTAAAACTATCACATTGGCTCCACCCAATGGCCCATTGTTTAAAGTGAGCTATGGTATATATTTCAGTGTATATTTTTCACTCTGTACCATTTTTGATGTAAATTATTTAAATGTAGACCTCCAGCTCTACTGTGAACTACACAAATGGTATGGGGTTTATACCTCAATCAACAACTGAAGTTTGCAAACTGGCCATTGTCTATATTGAACAATCAGCATCTTTTATTTAGTGCTATAAATACATAAAAGCGTATGCAGTACAATTTGTCAGCTTGTTAAATGTAGAGTTTATGGAAATATTAGGCCTCCAATATATGAAATATGTTCATTGTGCTCTTCTGAATCTCTAGTTAATGAACTCATATAGCCTATTGTTGTTTATGTTATGTTTGCCCTGATCTGTGAATCTTCCCTACTGACTTTTTGTCTAATCCTTCTGGTATCAATTGGCTTGTGGCCCTTAGTTTGTCAGTTGTTCATGAGGATTGGAAACTCGTGTGGTCATACACTGGCAGATTCAAACTGGCATTTCAAGTCCTTTAGACCTAGTTGGCAGCTCATCTGTTCATGTATTGGGCTCTCTGAAACAGCTACCCGGCTGAAATCTGACCAAAAATCGGACAAATGTCAATCGGGCAGGTTTGATTTTCATGTCGGAATATTGTAATGCAATAGTTTTGCATCAGATTAGCCCAATATCGCCCACCAATATCACCCACCTTTGATGGCTTCATTGGGGGAAAGATCTGCTCATTCGGCGACCTTGCCAAACGAGTGTATTTTATAATATATGCCCACCTAGCACAGAGCAGTGTTTGAGAAAGCTTTGTGACAGGCTCCACACACAGTGGCCCATTTATTTAGTTCGAGTGAAGGAATAGAGGAAAAAAAGTTCGAATTTCGAATGGTTGAATATGGCTACTTCGACCATCGAATGGGCTACTTCGACTACGACCTTCGACTTCGAATCGAACGATTCGAAATAAAAATCGTTCGAATAATCGACCATTCGATAGTCGAAGTACTGTCTCTTTAAAAATTTCTTCGATCCCCTAGTTCACCACCTAAAAGCTACCGAGGCCAATGTTAGCCTATGGGGAAGGTCACCATAGGCTTCATAACAATTTCCTGATCGAAGGAATTTCCTCCATCGTAGGAATAGCGCAAAATCCTTCGACTTCGATATTCGAAGTATTCTACTTAGACGGTCGAATATCGAGGGTTAATTAACCCTCGATATTCGACCCTAGGTAAATGTGCCCCACAGTGTTCCCTCATTTGCTCAATATAAGGGTTATACATGGGTGAAGCCCATTATGCACTCAAATCACATTAGTCTATCAAGGAAAACCTTGACCTTGGAAGGTCCAGTTAGCACCGCCTAATACATTATATCTCCATCCTCCAGCCAGTTGCCTTCAGTGAACTAGACTATCTGCTCCCACCCCTACTTATGCCTGCACTGAACAATAGCAAGATAGATAATGTTCGGTAGGCATTCTATTGATTTATCTGGTGTGATGACAAAGGTTAAAGTGAACTCCCTGAAAGGAAAAGCAGACCAAGAAGAAACAAGACATGCAGCAAACTGTTATAAAAGATTATGTGATGATTGATTGCTACACAGAGGCAACTCAATTATAATATTAATGTGTTAATATGTGCATAATTTAAATTCCACAATCAAAAGGCTGACCAGAACACTCTACAAACAAACAAAAAATAGAAAAACACTCCAGTGGATACTGAGAACAATCTATAGGAACAGAGCCAGAGCCAGGAATATGGACTCCTTATAGTGAAAGAAGTCAGGGAAACACAGAGAAAAGCATTGTTAACAGACAAAGAGCTCTGGCCATTTTTAAAATGTAGCCATTGAGAAGTGGCCTGCAAAGATTTGGTAATTATAAAACGCCCATGAGCCACAACCCTGGTTGAACGTGCCTGGAGCAACTGTACAGATTATAAGACACAAGCAATAAGGGCAAAACTGTTAACCCACCATCCATTTCTCTAGAGCAGAGGGAAAGAGAAAAGGGAAGATTGTATCATACTTACCGTGATCTTCCTTTCCTGGACACTCCATGTCATACTTACCGGGATAGCCCCGCCCCAGTGCTCCCATCAGAAGGACCCTCCCCAAAGCTTTAAAAGCCCAACCCCACCCCCCAGTCCGGTGTCTCGTAATAAGCTTCTAGAAACTACCGAAAAAGGGATGGGAAACCTGACATGGATTGTCCAGGAAAGGAAGATCACGGTAAGTATGATACAATCTTCCCTTTTCCTGGACACTCCATGTCATACTTACCGGGACTTAGCAAGCTAATATCCCAATGGGAGGGAATTTGTTACACATAAGGAAGTGGCCGAGTATAATCTATACCAGATAAAACTCAGAAGAATGAAACCCCCAAAGGTGGACCAAAATCACCTTGTGGAAATCTGTGAACTCTATTTTCAGAGGAAATGGACTGGAAGAGAATAAAAGGAAATAGTACTCCTTAAAGGAACCCACACCAAAGTAATGATACCGAGTGTGAAACCAGCATGACAATTACATTTAAAAAGAGAGAACTATCTCTTATTAAATAGAAGCGGATAGGAACCCAGAGTAACACTTCTACATAGTCTTACTCCTACTACATACCAGCACGTTTATTCCAACCGCATAACATCCACAAGAGCACTCTTGGAAATGGCTCAAAAGCATGGTACCTACAAAAGAGGATTTAGTAGGGGGAAGGAAAAATACCATCACTAGTATTCTACATGACCCCGCTCTGTATGACACTACCGGTACATGGCATCACCTAGTGTAGTTCCCAGTCTCTTAAATACTAAGGAACCTGTATTTATTCTAGACCATAACCAATACACCTCTCAATGAGAGGTCCGTAGAATGACTTATGGAGAAGGAGTGCTGCCAATGTGGGAATACCTTACCTGCCCTGTGAGGTATCTAGAAGCATTCTGCAGTCTGTACAGATTGAAATTGTTTTTATCTTTAGCTCATGATCCAACACCAAACAAGACTGGATAGTATTAAAGATCAGCGTGCCCTGGAGTAGACCAGGTAAAAGAAATGCCTGCAGATATGCATAACCTTGCTATGATACAGTCCTCGAGCCTTCACAGATGTGACCTGTACATAGCTGGAGTTATTGTACCCCATAGATTGGGCCTATAAACAATCTGTATGGCCTGCTCCCATGAGTTTACCATATAGGAAGAAATTTGAATGACTCAATGAAGTATTACAACCAACAATACTGCTAGAGATTGGTTATTCTCAAATCCCCGGACATGGACAGTACCATCCTTAAGTGTTCAAGATTAAAATTAATCTAGGTATGGAGATATAATTATTTACCTATTATTCTGCAATGGAACTCCCCTACTAACCATACATGCATGTCCAAGCCTGTTGGCAAGAGATGCAATAACCAGGACCTTGCCTAAGGCCGATACTGCAGCCTTGGTCTAAAAGGATAAAGTATATAAGACCCTTTTTATAGCTTGATGTTAAGCCCTATGATACTTACCTCAACTAGCCAGGCCAGTCTATGGTGGTGTAAAAGGCTAAACCCAGAGTAACATAGACCTTTAGAAAACCCAGCATGCCAAGATTGCATGCTTCCTGTCCACCATATGGATTAACATTACAGAATAGCCTGTTATAACGAACCTGTGGATCAAAACTTTTAGCTATAACTGAATTGATGGAGAATACCTAATTTAACAGCCAGCTTTATATGGTACCCATTAATATAATATGTCCCATGAATATATAGTCCAAGAGCTGACCCCTATTGTATTGGAGACAAACTAAATAGGTCTGTACTATAAAATACCTCATTGCAAAGCTCTAAAACCCTGTGGCAGTAGTGAATACAGTATACAGTATGTGATTTAACCAAACATTTGCACTGACTGATGCACCCACTGTCTTCCAGACTGAGACCAGATAAGTTGCACTCCTGTAACCAAGAAAGAGATCCTGATGAATATCATACCAGTTTTATAAATAGACCTTGATTTATCATTGGAATATACAGAACATCTATCTTGCCTGATATCCAGCTGTGGCGATATTAGAATCCTTGTTAAATGTATATATGACTGTATACATGTCTACGTCCATTTAGCCCCAGGCCAATCCTATCGCAGAAGCAGGATACGTATTTATCTTATTTTCTTAATCAGCAGGAATAAGTCCAGTCGTAGAACATAGATTCTAATTAGTGAGATCCTTAAGACTGATAACTATTCCAACAGCCTATAGTTGAATGTAAGCAAATATATGGACCACGTTGACTTCAAAGTTGTGGTCTACAAGTTCATGTTATAATACAGCCATTGTATAATACCTACCTGCTGTTTGACTATTGCATAACACCCATATGCAATATAGTCGTATACCTTTAAACCAGAATTGGCCACTACTCTCACACCATCTTTGTAACGGTGCATAATCCTATATATTACATAGCATTTATATGAATCAGAATTGGCCTTAGCCAATCCATTTAGACAAGATACATGTCTACATCAGTTACCACCTTTACTGTATCTGTAACCCATATACCGATTGTGGAATACTTACCGGGACACAGTCCCCTAAGCCATTATGGACTGCTGTAAATAAGGGTATAATACTTATCTGCAACACAGCTGACGTACTTAATTAAGTTTATAATACCTATATCTGACTTGGCTAGCGCCTTTAAGTCAGTCTTGGCTGCTGTTATCAGCAAGCATACGTTACCCTATTGGCTTATTTGCAAGAGTAATCCATGCTTATAACCTAAATCAAAGTTACTTTAAACAGACATGACCCAGGGATACTGGAGCCTTAACTTGTGTTACTATGCTTACATACAAACCTGAAGGTTATATAGGCACCCTCCGGAAATGCCTAGAACCTTACCACACCCATTACTCATCAGTTTAACATTTACCTTCAGTTTGGTTGTTCTATTGATTGGTGTCCAAACCAGAGAGATGTATAGCATGTTCATTTACTTTAGTTATAACCTTAGTAAGCACCAAAGCCACTGAAATGTTTAAGCATATACATACAGTAAGGTTATAGTAGTGACCAGTGGCTGGCCCAATTAATGTATGACATGTGCATTAGTATGTGGTTATTATAGCCAGCTCCGAACCACTGATGTTACCCCATCTACATTCAGTTTGGTGTAATATTAAAAAGTGCCTATACCAAAAATGTCTAACATGTACATTCATATTTGGTTATTAAAACCAGCTCTGGAACCACTAAAAAGTTTCCACATATACAGTCAGTTTGGTTACCACATAATGCAGCAACAGGCCCAGAAATGTATAACATATGCATTTGTATTTGGTTATTCAAGCTAGCTCTAGAATCACTGAAATGTTTCACATATACAGTCAGTTTGGTTACTGCCTTATGCAGTGACAGACACAGAAATGTATAATATATGCATTTATATTTGGTTATTCAAGCCAGCTCTAGAATCACTGAAATGTTTCCACGTATACAGTCAGTTTGGTTACTGCCTTATGCAGTGACCGGCCCATAAATGTATAACATATGCATTTGTATTTGGTTATTAAAGTCAGTTCTAAAATCACTGAAATGTTTCCACATATACAGTCAGTTTGGTTACTGCCTTATGCAGTGATAGGCCCATAAATGTATAACATACACATTTTGTTTCCACATATACAGACAGTTTGGTTACTGCCTTATGCAGCGACAGGCCCATAAATGTATAACATGCATTTGTATTTGGTTATTAAAGCCAGCTCTAGAATCACTGAAACAAACAGTCAGTTTGGTTGCAATATTCAGTAGTGCCAGGACTAGGAATTCCTACATAATGCAGACAGAGCACTCGGCCCAAGAGTAAAGAGGCCCCTTTCTCTGGCTGCCCATCCCAGCTAGCCAGTATCCACATGCTCACACATATACACACGCATATACACACATATATAAACACATATATATACTGGCTAAACAGTTTACTTCCTTCCATACAGCAATGTCTAAGCTTCTAAGCTAGCTAAATCAGAAGCAGAGTAGAAGAAGTACATGTTAATTTAGTTCACAAACCTATACTATAAAGGAAAGAGTCGTAACACAGAACCTTACCTTATTTTTCAGATAATCAATCTGAGCTGCTAAGGGAGGGGCTGGGAGGGGATCTACCTGTTCATTAACTGAACCTGAACACTGACCTCCAGAGTAATTACCCAATTACCTGCAGCTGCTGTTAACCGAACCTGCAGATCAACATAGTATTCTCAGCGCTCAAATAAGAAGGCTAACATTGTATTTGCAACATTCACATCACATATAGACAAGTCTTGCCTTAATGCTGCTTTCAGACCCTGCAGATCATCATTGCATAGAACTGCTCTCAGCTGCTCTCAGCACGTAGAAACAGTTTTGCATTATCACTGCATTGCATTATCATTGCTCATATAACGTATATATCACCCTTGCAGCTGCACAGTTCTTCCAATGGCCAACATGGCTCATACTTTTTTTAAGAGTTAGGAGACTCTGGAACAAGGTGGCATTCTCAGCTTAAATTTAGCTTTAACTGCCAGTAGATTTAAGACCTCAGGGTTTTCTTTTATTTAACCCTGGAAGCTGCCAATTACCTCAACCTTGGGAAAGTCTTTTGAGGGAGGCAGCTGGCTCTGACACCTAAATTCCTCCAGAAGAAAAAAATAATACCCCCATGTGGGGGAAAAAAGAGAAGGAGGCCATAAGGTTCAGGCCGCTAACTAAATATTTGTCATCAGAATAACGTACCTAACTGCCACCTCCCTCTCCCATCCGTAAAAATCATAAAGGGTGTATGAGCCATATACCCCAATGCCGCTGGACGCTTTTTAGACATGCCCAGGTAGGCATACGGATGGGGGGACATAGCACTTGCCACAGACCTGGATGTAATCAGGCTGGAGGGCACATGGATCAAGGAAAGCAATGATATTAGCCACAGTAAAAACTGTGCCTACCTGATCCAGATGTTTAAACACTGAAGATTCCACCTGAGGTAATGTGCTTAGGGGTAAAAGATCACCAGGACCAACCCGAGTCCCTAGGACGCTAACAGCAGCCCTACTGCTTCCCCAAGGTTAAAAAGAAAACTTGCTTCTAACAGGAGCAAAAAAAAAACTGAAGCAGAAGGAAAAAAAGACACTGGACTGGGGGGTGGGGTTGGGCTTTTAAAGCTTTGGGGAGGGTCCGTCTGATGGGAGCACTGGGGCGGGGCTATCCCGGTAAGTATGACATGGAGTGTCCAGGAAATATCTTATAAATAGTAGGCCACAGTTTCAAAAGCAGCATGGACTTGAAAACAGGAGTGTACATGACAGCAATAACCCCAGCAACCCATGTTGACCTATTCAAATGAAAATAGCATAGACAGACGTTACACATACTTCTGTGTAGCCTCTAATCATTGAAAGGCTTTTATCTTTCACACTGGTCCTCTGAAGATTAATGCTGTGTTCTGCAGAACAGTTTGCAGTTCTCCATGCTGAGTTATTGCAGAGAATTTCCAACTATATTGGTAGCGATATTGTGGCCATAAATATTCTTAAGAATGTAAGCTTCCTCGTGAGAGTTACAGGGAAAAGTTACATGGACTAGAGCAAGAGAAAATGTTCCTTCATGGCAGCTTTTATTTTTTATGCTTATGCTTAAAAAGCTAACAATAATACATATGCACTGGCATAAAAGTTCCAAAGAAAACCTCCAATGTGTAAGAGCATGTCGTAATAAAAGGGAGTAGTAAAATCCAACTCCCCAGTTGCTGCCTTAACTCTTTTAAAGGGAATTGTATTTTGTGCATTGTGAGAAAGCCCTGTGTATATTAAGTGACCGCAAGCAAAATGGTGGGTGGGAATGACACATTGTCATATTTACTAATTTGGCCAACACTGTGACTTGCCAGGAGAGAACCACATCAAGGTCCCAATTTGTTCCTGGCACAATAATTATTTCAGTTTTCCCAATTGATCTCTGACCGAGTCCTAAGCAAATATGAGGGGGAAATATGTTGACCCATGGCCCAATGGTCCTGTTCAGTCAATAGCAGAAAAGTTGGCAGCCAGTAGCGGCCCTGATATTGGTCATTTTAAATTTTCAAGAATTAAAATTAATCTGCATTTTCTACCCAACACTGCTCAAATTCACTAAGTATTTCATATTGGCTTTGGACAAAATTTAATTGTAGAGCACAGTATCTTTTTAAATACAAGCATATAGCACAACAATTTAAGTATTTTTATTAATATAATTATTCCAAGGGAAATAGTTTATGCAAACAGTTAAACCCATCATTATATTTTTCCAATGAATATTTCCATACAATTTTTTCTGCAATGCCATTAAATGTACTAAACATAGGTTCAAATAATCTCTGTTGAAATCACATATTAAAATAAATTTGCCACTCTGAAGTTGTATAGAGTTGGGTCTGTAATAAACTTCATGGTGAAGGAAGCTTTGTCCTACTTTCAATTTCTTTCCCATTCATTGAACACACACTATTGACACTTACTCTATTGCCAAGCCTAAAAAATTGGATGTGAATTGACAGCATTTTTAGCTTCCTCCATGGTGATGCATTGGCAGTACCATAAAATACAGCTTTTTATACTGGAATCCCTGCAAGGTTAAATCACTGTGATTTACTGGGCATCATGATTTTGTTCGGCAGGGGTTCCTATAACAGAAAGTTTTATTTAATGTTATTTCCAAGGCACTTTAGGACTTAGAAAATAAGGAGAAAAAATCAAGGTTTAGAAAAAAATTGTAGTTATAAATGACCTTACATTTGCAGTTTCCATAGGGAATAATTACACCTGAAAATTTGCAATATTTTCTTGTGTTCCAGCTGAATGTTACGTGACAAGGTACATACTCATATTATACACTTGCTCCTTTTGAAGTATGGTGTTTCACAGTGGTATCATTGGAGCTTAAATACATGTCTGTGGAAAACAGAAAAATAATATTAAGCACTGAAAACTTGCATGCATCACGGAGTTATAAAATATAATAAAACAAGTGTTTAATAACAAAGTTCTATTATATTTTATTCTCATAAATATAGTAAACTGCTGTGTATACAATAGGCAAAGGAATGTTTTTAATGAGAGTAAGGGGTTGATTACCAAATAAATATGATATGTGTGGCTTATGTTCTTTTATAACATAAACATTATTGTGGCTCACAATGGAGTCGCAATGGCTGAATAAATTCAAACTGACTCTTGCCTGAACCACATGGTACAAATGGACCAGAGGTAACTGAAAGGGGGGATTTGTTGCTATCCCTTATAATTATTCACCAACAAAGAACAGGATAGCATTTTTTCAATAAAGTATCACATATATAATATAAGGTGTATAGCTTTATTGGTTAACTTAAGATGATAAGCACAACGAGCTTTCACATAATTTCAGTTTCTTTTTCAAGCTGATTGACTTGAATCTGAAAGTTTATTATGAATAGGATACACTCTTTTATCCTGACGCAGTGAGCAAAGTGAAATTTTGGAAGCAATCACCATGTTTTTCCCCCACAATGCACCATTTTTTCACCACAATGCACTGTTTACTCCAGAATTCATGCATCATTGAGGGAGCAATGCGATCAATTGTCTTGCATCTAATAACATCTCCGCCCGATATTTAAGGCACAGTTAGTGATTGATGCAATGCACTGACGGAACCCTGGAAGTATTGCCTGGTCAGGAGGTGACAGTAGCTTCAGTGTTCAACTCAAAACAAAACGACGGACCGGTGCTGAGTGCAACTATACGGAATTACAAAGAGCAGATTTAGATGCAAGTAAAAAGTGCTGAGTCTGACCTATAAATGCCCTGGCAGGGTTTCAGACATTTGTTCCATACATTGTATTAATGGTCTGTCTTCTGAGTCAAGATCATTCTAGATGATGCCTACAAAAGATGGAAATAACACTAATGGCAAAACACAAATCTCTTTATCTAATGTCTAAGGGGCAGATTTATCAAGGGTCGAAGTGAAATCGAGGGAATTTTCTAAGTTAAAAAATTTGAAATTCTAAGTAATTTTTGGATACTTCGACCATCAAATAGGCTACTACGACTTAGACTTCGACCTTCGATTCAAAGTAAAATCGTTCGACTATTCGACCATTCGATAATCTAAGTACTGTCTCTTTAAAAAAAACTTCTACTTCAATACTTCGCCAATTTAAACCTGCCGAAGTGCTATGTTAGCCTATGGGGACCTTCCAGAGCATTTTTCTAAGTTGTTTGTATTCGAAGGAAAATCGGACTATAAAATAGTTCGAAACGTACAATCCGAAGTACGATGGGAGTATGATCGTAATACGTTCGTACGATGCAAAAAATCCTACGAATTAGACTTCGAATTTCGTAGTATTCAATTCGATGGTCGAATTTCGAAGTATTTTCCACTTTGAAATTCGACCCTTGATAAATCTGCCCCTAAACCTACTAAACATTACATAAGGCATAATGTACTGCAATTCTATGGCTACTACTGATGAGCAAATGAATGGATTTGCGGCAAAGTTCCGCACTTTGCCATTTGTGAATTTTACTGCGAAAAATTGTCACTGAGACAAAAAAGTCGGCCATTGACTTTTAAGCATTTGGAGTGAGATAAAATTTTGCGCACATAAAAACTATTACATATGATCATTTTGAAAATTAGACAAGAGGTTTTCTGGGGGTTTTTTTTGCTAGGAATTGTCCAAAAAACTCAAATTTTTAGAGGTATTTGTAGTACATTAGTGCATTGTTTAGTGCTTCTTTTCATTCGTACTTTAAATATGATTATTCCATGACATTCGTGGTTTTAGAGTTTGTGAGTTTAGTTTCAAAAACCTCTAAAACCAGTAAAATAAAATTGTTGATAAATCAGCCTCCCCATATTTAAATTATTCATAGGAGATGTAATATATGGTGATGCAAATGATAGAAAGATCCCTTATTCAGAAAACTGAGCATTCCAGATAAAAGATCTTATAACTGTACTAAAATCAGTACTTAGGAGTCGACAAAAAGCCAAGCAGCATATTGTATTTATGCTGCATTTGCACTGGAATATTTATTTCCTTCTGCACGTGCCCTGGAGTAGACATCTTCACTGTGTAAAACTCCTTGTCTTAAAATAAAAACTAAACTTTATATAGGAAAACAGACAGTATGCAAACGATTGCAACTTCGAAGCAGCAGCATTGTATATATATCAAGTAATCACCAGCCTGAATCGCCCTGAGGAGCCACACACCGCAATTTGTCAGACTAATACCTTTGATTGTATTAGAGCTTGTTAGCAACTGGCAGAATAATTACCAATGGCTATGTTATTTTTATTTTAATTGCTCTGCTACTTTTAATAAAATCAGCTTTTTTTTAAATCTAAAAAACAGTCCTTGCTACATTTATGGATAAAATTTAATTTTCCTGTTGTTTGCTCTTTGACCTGTGAAAACCAGAGGAAACTGTTTACTTGCTGTCAGCCTATTTGCACATGATATATAATGGCCTAGAGGAAGCAAACATGCTGGAGATGGCTGGTAGAGATCAACAAAGAAACAAATATCATTTGGTTTTTTAAGGTATGCAAAAAAGTCCAATTGTTTTGCAGAAAGTATAGATTTTTTTCATTTATCCATAACACTTTGTTCAGTGGTATTATTGGTAAACTCAGCAAGGCAAATTTTCTACCAAACCCTGAAGGCATATATTACACTGTTTGGTGAGGGCTTTAATGATGTAGTTAGGTGAAATTTAATTTAACATTTCATTCAATAATCATAGTTATACACACACAGAGCAGAGAATACTTAGGCCTTGGTTACCTTTTCCTCTAGGAAATAATGAGATTTAGCCAGATTTTGGTTTGTGTTTTGTTCATCAAAATTAAGTTTTAAGACCTGCAAATCACAACCTACTTTCATATTTCTATGCTTTAGAAGTGTGCCCCTCTAACTGCCTTGTTATTAGAGCAGCGTCGTTTATGTGACATGGTCCCAGTGATGTTAATAATCCTTCCTTTAAAAATATTCCCAAGGCCCACAGCGGCAGTCTTCTCTCTTACCTGCTTCAATTCATTCTTAAGACAGCTTTCTATAATATGAAAACAAATATAAAGCGTATATATAACTCAGAAGACATTTTTCTCATAATCTAAAGCAAGGAAAAGTGCTAACAAGTCACGGATGATGAATCAGTCACTAATACAACAGAAAAAAATGGAGTTATCCATAGAAAAAAGCAACTCACATTGTTCTTCAGTAAAGTGTGTTCATTGCAGCATTTAACATTCTAACGCTTTCTTTGGTAATCACAAAGTGCAGAGGTTTAATGCTAATAATGAGATAGAACAGGTGTAGGAGAAGCAGATGATTGTTTAATTATACATTGACTATCAGATTCTGCAGACGACTGATATATTAAGACTTCTAAACATTACACATTAAGCTACGACTTTGTGAGTTTGGTGGTTTTTTTAATAAGGATAATTTTAAAGTACTCAAACATCAAATGTGTCGTTTCATTATACCAGGTTAACAGGCTGTCTCTACATTTATATGTGATTATAACCGGTCAGCGGCGGTTACCCATAAGCTGTAAATCTTTGCAGTATTCTACTTTACCTTGTGTGTACAGTTACATAGGAATTAATAATCCGTATCTCCTTCCCACCTATATCCTGCCAAGTGGGTTAAAAATGTCTGTGTCTGGTGTACCCTTGGGACGTAAAGCAAACTGTCTAAATAATCAAACCTTTGCTTCACTGGCTAGACTATTTTCCAATGAGTTTCCAATGAATCACATTGAATAAATATATTCTTTCTCTTTCATGCAATGCTACTGTAGAGCAGAACATACATCTTCTGCACAACCTTTTCCCTAAAAATGCCGTCCTGCTGTTCAGAGAATACCTCTTAACTTCTGACAAACTAGACAGTAGTGCACAGTTCCAAGGACATTGTTCATTGTTACCAATGGACTGCTGCTTCTTCTTTATAATTGCCCATTTTTCTACGCTATACAAGAAGCTGGTACCATTCCTCTGACTTCTTTGATTTGACTGAACAAATTATTTGCAGCAGTAGGAAAAACTGAAGTTCTTGCTGTTACATGTATAGGAAGTGCAAACCCACAAAACTTTCAGCAATGATAAATGTATATTTCATGTATGTATGTTTAATCAGCATAAGTCAACTTAGTCCTGCTAAACATTTAATGACACCACAGATCAGCACCCATGGTTAAGGGAATGACAAAACAAAACAAAAATCTAAGGTTGATTGCACCCGTGTGTTACAAATCAGCTACTTATTAATGTGCCATATAACACACATGTATTTAAAACAACAGATGATTTCTTTCAAATGACCGTGCCAGCTTCCCTTCCTCTGAGTAGGTGGCAATTTACTAGAAGTAAAAAACGCATATCATATGTCTCAGGGAGCTTTCCGTTTTATGCAGTTTTATGCAGTAGGATCTATTTAAGCAGAAACCAGGTAACTTGTTTGTATGGTTTTGATGTACCTGGAAGAAACTACTCTTTATCTGTATCTAGCACATATGTAATTGAAAATGCCACAGAGAGTTAAATGGTATCAGTAGAGCGCTACCAATCTATCTATCCATCTATCTATCTATTTATCTATCTATCTATCTATCTATCTATCTATCTTTATCTTTAAAATTAAATATGTTGATGATTGGCAGATTAAAATTGTTCAGGCAATGAATGCATTAGTGAATGGCACTGATCCTTGTAGGTGGCTATTGGCTGAATGGGCTGTTAGTCCCACAATGATCTTCTCTGTATTTACTATACTACATTCTTAGATCTCTTTTATACTTAGTCAAATTCTTTGCATACCAGTATCACACAAACAAGAATAATATGAATATACCCTGGTTTTCATAATCTCTCCATGTTGCTTACTTGCGATACAGACATACCTCCTCCTTAGAAACTGCCTTCTCTATGCTGCCTCTTTGCTTAAAACTTACTATGGCTGAAACCGAACAACTTACCTTTATACTTTCTGCACTTGTGTTGCGTCAAATGTTTTACAGTAGAAAACATTCCAGTCTGTCAATCATTTGTCAATTTATTGTGTAATTCTCCATATTTAGCTTCTCCCAATACCTATTGGCTATTTTTATTTTACCAACATTGCCTGTTTTCAACCCTTCTTCACATGTATTGCTTGCTACTACAGGTTTTTTTACAGGTTTTTTTTAGTCTCATGCCATATCCCATCTAGTACACCACAATACACTTTTCTGTGAACATCTGTTATGCAGACAAATTCACCTCCAAACCAGTGCAGTCAAATTTTTGCAGATGCCTACTTGCTCTTCTCAAAATATTCATATCTACTATGGCTTCCGGCCATACATTAAACTCTTGTGTAAACTTACAAAGCTATCAACTATGCTCCCCTGTCTCTGGATCATTTCTTTAATCCTCAAGTACATCCCTAGACATAACCTTCACTCTGCAGATGGCCTCCTTCTCTCTCCCTCCTGCATCATTTCTTCCCACTCCATGGTGTGTCTGGAAGTTATTCATCCCCTGCAACTTGATCCCTTGTGTCATTAGGCATTCTTAGTGTGCAATCCTTCAAACTTTCAAAGAAAATGCCCCTCTTTATACAAGTATATAACAAATAGATCCCTATAGGCTAATGTGCTGAAACAGTGGCACAGACAAATGTACCCGGTGTTCATTTAGCACCAATAGTAATTGCATCTACCAGCCAGTGCTCACACAGGGCAGATTTCACTCCATTAATGTTCAAGTACATACTTGGCGTAGACTGGAACATGTGATAGAAACCTAAGCCTTGCCCCTCAGCAATATCCTGCAAACAATAAAGTGGGTACAAAATATGCACTCCCTGGCAATAGATGTAAATTAAAAGGGCCCTGTGCTGCCCCACAAATTATCCACACCTCAGGAGTCATGTACAAGGTATATAATATAGCAATGTTTTTTATTTCTATAAAGCACTAAAAACACAATTGCACTGTCCATAGTGCACTATTCAAACTATTCATATTTTTTTTCGATTTGCCTTTTTCCCTGTAACATATTGCAATACCTTAGTGCTCTACATTATGGAAATGCTCCTTTTCTGGAAAACTTCTTAGCATTCAAGAAAATAGATGCCATGCCTGTAGCATACATATATGCTGTCTGCCCAATTCCAAATGTATTTAACAGAAACAAGTGTGACCAGAGTAAACCCACTCAGAAACACACAGGGCATGGAGATATGGCCTATGACTGCCATGACCCTGATGGTAGATTAAACATTGGTGTTATGGTGATATTGTTTGCTTAATAAATTGTTGCCTCTTCAAGAATAAAAAAGCAACTGGCCACTTATACATGACATGGCTTATGTGGTGAGGGATGTGGGGCATTTACAAGCAAACACAGGCTTTCTAATGTGGTTATATAATAATGTCACCTAAAGCAACTAATTAGCAGATAGCATTTACTGGTCCCTTGTTTAAGAGCAAACATCTTATTAGTTGCTATAAGTTACTGCAAATTGGAATTTTTTTATTATAACATGTAGCCAGCTTTATAGGGGTGGTTCACCTTTAATTTAACTTTTTGGGGCAGATTTATCAAGGGTCGAATTTCGAGGGTTAAAAAACCCTCGAATTCGACCCTCAAAGTAAAATCCTTCAAATTCGAATTCGAAGGATTTTAACGCAAAACGTTCGATCAAATAAAAATCTTTCGTTCGAACTATAAAATCCTTTGAATCGTACAATTTTAAGTGATCGATGGAATGATTTTTATTTGAAAAAAACTTAGAAAAGTGCTCTGGAAGGTCCCCATAGGCTAACATTGTACTTCGGTAGCTTTAATGTGGCGAAGTATGAAGTCGAAGGTTTTTTTAAAGAGACAGTACTTCGATTATCGAATGGTCGAATAGTTGAACGATTTTTACTTCGAATCGTTCGAATCATTTGATTCAATTGAATTTGACCAATTCGATGGTCAAAGTACCCACAAAAATACTTCAAAATTCGAACTATTCACTCGAGCTTAGTAAATCTGACCCTTTGTGTGTTTTAGAATAGCTAATTGTAAGCAACGTTTCAATAGGTCTTCGTTTTTTATTTTTTTTTATATTTTTTTAATTGTTTGCCTTCTTCTTACTCTTTCCAGCTTTCAAATTGGGGTCACTAACCCCACCTAAAACAAATGTTATGTAAGGCAACAAATTCATTGTTATTGCTACTTTTTATTAGTCATTTTTCTATTCAGGTCCTCTCCTATTCATATTCCATATTCTTATTCATAAAATGCAAGGTTGCAAGGGTAATGTGGACCATAGCAACCAGATTGCTGAAATTGCAGAGCTGCTGAATAAAAAGCTAAATAAAATACATGAAAACAAATTATAGGCAACTGCAAATTGCCTAAGAATATCACTTTCTACATCATACAAAAAGTTAATTCAAAGGCACCTGCAATAAATTCAAAGACTAATTCAACGTCCAAATAAGCTGAAACTTTCAAAAGTAAATCATCAAATGCCAGTGACACGAGTTTAACTGTACACATGTTTATTGATCTATTAATGTTTTTTTGTTGTAATGTTTATTAAAACAAATAAAACATAACCTTTTAAAAAAAAAAAAAAATTCCATGGCTAACAACTACTTTAAACAAAACTGATTCTCTATTCTCACAGCCTTGGGCTGTTCCTCTGCTCATGAAGCCTGATTCACAGCACAGCTTAAACTACAGTCCCAGAGTAAAAAGAAAACTCTCTTTTTTAATAAACCTGAGACAAAGCTTGAAAAAATAAATTTTCATTCACACCCATGTAGTAAAGGGAGAAAACCAGATCCTTTCTAAAATAATTTGTAATATTGCAAGTAAGGAGAGTGAAGCTATAGATAAAAGAAATCCTTTTTGAAACACTGTACTGTGCTGTTAATTAGTTTCACAAGAAAGGTTCGAGCTGCAAATACATCAAGCTCTGAGGGTCAGTCCACACTGAGTATTCGTTTATGCTCACTGAATTCCATCCTGTGTTACACATACAAGCTGAGAATAGGAGAAGCTCTGCCATTCCACTTCAGATATTTTGGTACCCTTAAAAATTAGAATGATGTTGTCACACAAATGGTGCAATGGTAAATTTGGTCTAACAAGTGCATAAGGTACAGGCATGCACTTTTTCCTTATATTGAATCAGAAGACTATAAAATAAACGTTTATTTATGTAAGGACTCGCTAAACCTCAGAACAGAAATAGGCTATTTTTTCACTGCACAAACACGAAAAAGAAAGTAGGCAATGTGACTGCAATCATTGTGTAGTCACACTCAGTCCATTGCCACATGGGGCATTTTAAAGCGCCATTTTCAAAATTTCCCTTGGCAGCTTTTCTGTAGGGTGTAAAAGCTGTACAGTTTTTGACACTTTATTTGATCCATACATCATACTCGCTCATCTAACTAATCAATTAAAGTCATTGTTGGAATGATAATGGCCACAGCTTTATAAGTTACAACAGTGCAAACATCAACACATATTTCAATCAATATATAAGCAATACATAACATTAATAATACAAGTAGAAGACACATTACAGTAAAAACACTGTCTCCTGAACCCATCAGTTTATCCTTCCACAACACTGAGATGCAATATCATCTTTGAGAACCTCACAGCCAATCCAGACCCTCTACCGCTGTCCAGGGCCCCCCTCCGGATCCCCTACTATAATGTCCTGCATGCACAGAAGGAGCCTCGGCGCAGTGTATGCACAAAAGGATACACGGTCATGCGTGAACGGCGCTACGTGGTGCCACAAATTGTTGTTTTTTTTTTGTAGGGCCAGGAGATCAGGAGAGGGGGTCTGGCCCGGCGGGGCACTGTCTCAACCTTCTATGGTGTACAAGGACAGATCCCCCACTGGCAGACTGACAAGGACCTGCCGAATCAGAAACCACTACCATGCAACAGAACCATGCTCCACCAAATGTACCTGCCTCCTCCCCTAAAACCCTAACTAGCTAACTAATAACTAGTGTACCCTCGAACCTCCAAGGTCACATGAGCGAAAACTAGCAAAACAAAAATTTTAAATGGTGCAAACTCTAAAATGGTGGATAGCTACTCATTTCTATGACCTAAATATATTCCCACTCCATGTCTTCCCACTCCATGTCTCAGACCTATTCAATTAAAAATCCCTTATTAATTGAATAAGTCTACAATACAAAGAACTTTAATGCTTTGTGATAAAATGCATTACATTACAAGGATGTTAGTGGGGCATCATATGAACTTGCTTACTGGAAACCTACGTTGGCAACAGGTAAATACATTTTTCATGCAGTTCAATCCATTTTTGTGTAATGAGGTGTGTGGGCCTTATAAAAAGATCAATTTTGCTGAACAACGTCTATCCATCAATACAAAAAATGTTTTCTGACTGATGGCCTGATTAGGTTGACTCCTCTCAAGTTATTGGCAAACCCAGAAATGCTTGGCTTATTATATGTAGTGATGGGCGAATCTCTCCCGCTTCAAAATTCGCAAAACGGCAAAAACCGTGAAATTGGAAAGTTCACCAAAAAAATGTGAATTTCAAAAGTTTTCACTAAAAATCGAGCAATTCGAACGTTTTCACTAAAAATTTGAGCAATTCGAACTTTTTCACAAAAAAATCGAGCAATTTGAACCTTTTCATGAAAAAATCGAGCAATTCGAACCTTTTCATGAAAAAATCGTGAAAATCGGAAATTGACGCTGGTGAATTTTTGCACGAGATTCGCAAATTTATCTGCCGGAGGCAAAACGCGGGGGGAATTCGCCGCAAATTCGTGCCAGGCAAATTTATTCGCCCATCATGAATTATATGTCAAGCTACCGTCTATGGATCACATTAGTATTGTTAGACCGTCCATATGTGCAGCCATCATACACTCAGATATGCCTTGTCTCATGTGTAGCCAGCTTTAGTCATGTGTGAAGCCTTGGCTTTGGTGACATTAAATTTGCTCATCTGGGATCACAGGTTAGTTTTACTAACTCCATGTTGTTAGGCCCCGGATACACATGCAAATTTGCCAAGCGTTTTTGGTACAGTCCACGCCACGGTGCTGACCGCCGTGTATACTCTAGTGTTATTGTGCTATTGCCTAAACTTAAACTGCTAGCACTTGGTAAATCAAATGAAGGACCCCTGCAAGTGATTGTATACATTTTACATGTGGGCAGTCGGAACAAGTGCAATTACGTATGAAGCATAGATGCACAACGCTTTGGTCTCCTATTCATTTGGAAATTAACCTGCCTAATATTTCCACCTGTTTTGTTCTGTAAGAGTAGAGAACATAAAATTACTTCTGTAATTACGTCTTTGCTAAAAGTTAGAAATCACACATAAGGTTTATTCCAGAAATATACTTCTGCATTTCTTTATGTAAATAAGTCACATTTTGCCAGCTTGCCAAGAGAAATGATAATCTTGTGGGTTGCTGAAGAAAAGAGTGGGTGTTGTTAAGCACTGGCTGGATTGCAGCAGACTGGTCATACACTAGACAAACCCGGAATAGAAAAGGCAGCTAAAAATCACAGCCTATATATATGCCTAAAAGGGCAGCCGCACTCCAATCCGGAATCTTTCAATCAAATCTGGGTGCTGGATCCAAAGTGTTGCATATAATCTTAATAAAAAGATCTGCACTCCATTATGTGCAAAATTCAAAGTTATTTTATTGTGTACTTATTGTGTATATATATATATACATACATACATACATACACAGACAAGGGAAAGTTGTGAGGTTCGAACCACAAAATTCACAAGAGGTCCTCTGCACTCAACCCATTTACTATCTGCAGGGCATGGTATAAAGTGCAAAAAAACAATTACAAACTGACCGTTCTCCGCCTGCTCTAGTCGCTTGCGTTCCCTGCCATGTCCCTGCTCCCCTGCCATGTCTAGCACTGGAGAAGGTTAAGCTGATCATACACGGGCCAATAAAAGCTGCCAACGGACCGAGTCGGCAGTCTATTGGCCTGTGTGTGGGGACCTCCAATGGGCCACAATGCAACCGCCCGTATTGGCTGTATCATGATAGGGCCCACGATTGGATCAGCCTGATATTGCCCACCTCAATGTAGGCATATCGGGGAGAGATCTGCCAAACGAGCAGATCTCTACGTGTATGGCCACCTTAAGGGTAGGGGCACACAGGGATATTAGTAGTCCGCAATTTTTAAAAGCGAGTTCTGGCGACAAGTCGTTCATTTTGTCTTTGCATGCAGGTTCATGCAAATCACCAGCTATTATGCACACATCACAATTTGCGATCGTCTGTAGCTCCAAAATGCCCTTTTTGGAGCGATCTGGAAGAAATAGCATGTACTAAAATCAGCACACAGACAGAGAGATTAGTAGCAAAATCTTTCCTGCACAAGGACGATCGCCTTGACGCGGCGACTTCCTGATCTCCCCGTGTGCCCCTACCCTGAGACCCTGAGTGTTGTGTAGTGTAGTGGCTGGGGAGGGGGGATTTCTAAAAACTATAAAGCAAGCAGCCCTCAAGCATAAGGACCTGTATCTCCATAAAGAATACAGCACTGCCTTCATTTGATCTCCCCATAAGGGGTGCATTGGGGGACTTCCCTTATCCAACCCCTTATGGGCAGCTGCTGCAGAGGCCATGTACTTATTACTTGTCTATGACAGCTGTTAAATTCAGGGCTGTGTTGCACCTGCAGTACATCACAATACACTTGTCTAAGGTGTAAAGCACAGGCTGCATACAATTCCACACTGCAGAGCTTATGGTAAATGACCCATTTTAGTTGTTAATGCAGTTGTCCACTGGTCTGCAAGTACTTGAGTGCCACATTTTTTTAAGAATCCCAACAACACTGCAGACTTAAAAGCAAGTGTGCTAAAGCACAGACCTTTTTTTTACCCCGTTAAAGATTAGATAGAAATGCTTTCAATATGAAAGTGATTTAAGTGGATCATGTTGGCCACAGTGTATAGCCTTGTAGAAAACTCTTTTTCTGTATTTGCAGAGCCACTTGTTCACATGGATAAGATACATGAAATTTATGTGCTCTTTTTCAGAAACAAATTTCCTTTCTACTTCCAAATTACAGTTGGGTGGCTGTAAACTAGGTAATGTCACACGCGGGAGGGGGCAACTTTAATTAATCAATTGCGCCAAGGTCAGAACAAAAATTATTATTTCTAATAAACGTGCCATGCCAGTCTGTCCCCATATATATATATATATTACAGGCATACACATCCAGGGTTATTACCTGCCATTGTAAGTGAGATGTGTGCAGTTTAGCAGAGAGACGTTTATTTAATGGGCCCGTTCAGGACAAAATATTGCCCAGTATGAATCCTTTACAGTTTAATTAATATTCACCATCACGATTTTATAGTTAGCCTCATTATTATTGCTGTGAATATTTTTACCAGCAGCAAAAAACAGCATCTGCATAAAATGAATAATGTTGGCTTAACTGTATGATTCTGTTTATTAAAAAGTGCAGTTATGAGAAGAACCTACTGGAAAAATGAAAGTATTTTTTATTGTGTTTATAAAATGCAATAAAAGAGCAAATAAACCCCTTTGCAAATGTGTAAAATCAGAGATGAATATTCAGTAGTAATTGAAGGAAACCAGGGAACTCAGCAGCTTTCTCAATGATCTGCCTGTAAATAGAAAAAGAACATTGAGATCAGTACAGACCTGCAGGCTTATTCTAAGTTGTTGAAACTCTATTTTTTCTAATACTCAAACCTATTGCTTTTTTCTGTTTTCTAATGACCTGTACAGTTATTTATACTTAGGACAAGCAATATGGCCTGTGTTTATATTTCATGAGTAATTTCTCAACATTTTACAGGTGAGAAGTGAAGATTAAATCTGTATCTTTGGCTGCTGCCTCCCTTTTGGGCAATTCCTCATTACTATGGGTAGCTTCAATATTTTCAAAGAGGAGGTTGCATCAATTCTGGATCAAATTTTAGTTTGCATCTCATTTACTGGGTATAGATCTGGTGGTTAGACATCGTATTGATAAGGTAAGGATGAATAAATCCAATATGATCCTTGTCCATTGTGGTCCGTCTCTAACCGTACTCTTCATATTATGGTTCTCATGCAACATCAGCAGGCAAACTTTTCAAACATAAATCTGTAATGGTTTCTAGTTTATTTACAAGACCTATGAGCAGATGAGTTTGCTTATTTGAAATGGTGGGCAGGTGAGTGTTGGATGTACATTAGCCGGTATATCTTATGGTAGTAGGAGCATGAACTTTACATCAGGGCTGATCATATGACCTTTGTGCAGAACATGCTTTCAGAATGGAGGTCCTAACAGGTTGTGTTTCTGTTTGTAAGGCATTTATAATCCTGTAGGAAAGATGCCTCACCACAGTTTTTCATATGTACTTTTGCAGATCAAGTAGTCTATGTTATTTTACCTGTAGATCTACAAATGTTGTGCTCTTAAAAGAGCAAATATGTTTTTTAATAGCCAGGCCTATATTTACAAACAGGCAGTCCATAGACGACTCCTCTCGTCACCACCTTCCCCCAACCCCCACTGGTTCCGCCCCCACTGCTTCCCCCTGCTCAGCGCCATCCCCTCCCCTTCCCCTGCCCAGTGCTGTCCCCTCTCCTTTCCCTGCCCGCCACCATCTCCTCCCCTTCCCCCCCGCCCAGCACCATCTCCTTCTTCTTCTCCCTTCCTGTATGTGTCTCCAGTGCTAGCAACTAATTCAGATGCGGCCCCTGAAATTCTGCCTTCCTAGGCCCAGTCCTTTGTTGCCTTACCACAAATCCGGGCCTTTTAATAGCCCTGAAATTAAAAAACGCACTCTCCTAAAATAAATAATGTGACTTGTGCGCAGATGTCTGCTACAGAGAGAACTTCAAATGACCTTTTCTCTATCCTCATAGGCCTCTTTATGGGTTTTGTATATCAAGGCTACCTAAAGGCTGTCAATGGGCTGATGATCTGCTTCTGATTAGTACTGAGGTGGATATAGGTAGTACCATCTATACATATACTCAGCAAATGTTCAGGGCTTTAATTACATCAAGCTGTTCCCCAGAATGCTTTAATCCCATTTGCAGTAGATAAATCTTATCTCTTAAGGAGCAAAGCAGCAATTTGTTATATGGGCTGTACCATTGAAGTTGAACTTCAGGGTCTTTTGACAGGGTGAAGGGTTCAGGCGGAGCAGAGAGGCAGAGAAATTGCCCATAGCTATGCCTTGATGTGCCATTTGCAGTGCCATCACCTTAGTGCCCTGGCCAACATAGATTTTGTGGTCAGAAACAAAGGAGGGAGGCTGCAGCATTGCTATCCACCCAAAGCAGATGGTGTGTGCCCCAGAAATAGAACAAGAAACCTGAAGATACAACAGAGACTTTGTATGCAATATTAGTTTAAAACCCGAATCTCATTTGCATCACAGAATTTTATGATTTACATGATATACAGTGACATGAACAGGAGCTGAGGCACAAACTTGCTTTTCTTACCTCATCTTTGTCATTGATAAAGCTATAACAATAGTATTGATGTGTTGCTACTTGTTAAATTGGTACTAGAGCAGAAAACGCCCTTGCCTATACAGTAGTTTATAAGTAGTACTTTTATCACAGAAAAATTGAGAAAATATGTTTTCTAGCATGTTATATTGCAGAATTTGCAATTTATATTTCTACATTTGTCTGCTTATATTATTGTTCATATTTAAGCTACATTCAGATGCTTGCTTCTTTCTAAGGCCCCAGAAACAGTAACTTGTCAGGACAGCACCCCATCTTTCTGTAAGCAATGATTAACCGTCTGCTGAAACACAAACTTAGTTTGTACAACACAGACCAGATTCAGTTTAGTGGAGAAAGCTTATCCCATATAAATACAGCTAGTCTGTTTAAGGAAATCTGAGGCTAAATTAGAATTCCAAAAAAATTGTTGTTGCTTTTTATGTAACCTATAGCTGATCCAGATGATTAAATATAGTAGGAGCACTGACCTTTTTGAATAAAAACTGATTGCATGTCATTTTAGGATGAAGTTTGTTTCCAAAACTGAATGGCCAGAAAAGTTATTGTGGTAAATCTACTAAACAGCGAAAATTCGCCAGCAACAGTTTCGCAGCCATCGCAACACTTCACCAGGCAAAATTCCCTAGGAGAACACTCATTTACTAAAATGTGAAGTTGCATCCAGGGCGCTGAATGCTGGCGAATTTTCGCTAGCGTTATTTCGGCAATCAAAGTGAAGATGCGCTGGCGTTTATTTCTGCCTAGCGCAACTTCGTAAGAGGTCTTCGCTCAAGCTAATTTGCAGACGGCTGGAAATTAAGTTGAATGGACTTATATTTTGCAGCAAAAACATTACATTACACAAGTCCAGGGAACCTTAATAAAGAAAATAGAGTTGTTATAATGCCCTACACATGAGCCCACTGTATAGTTTATGTTCCATATGTTAGAGAATGTATGGAGGAACCCATTTACCCAAAACAAAATTTAAGGACTTTTGCATGCTATCACTCTGAAGTAAGGAAAAGATGACAGTGTTTTTTGGGACTTAGAAACTTTTTCCACTGAAAATATGATGTAAGTAACAGAAGATTGAGGAAGATCTATTCACTCCAATGCTCTTCGCCTGGTCTGAGCTGGTGAAGGCAAGTCTGGCGACAGAGGTAACGTTCAGTAAAATCCGCATCTTAGTGAATTTGCTGAGTAATGTCCATTCTCCAGAGTGAAAATTCACTTGGTGATAGAGTGCGAATGAGCGCTAGCTTCTGTCTCTTTCGCTAGTGAAGTTACTCCTGCGCCCGAAAGTAAATCGGCGAAGTGCCTGAAAGTGGTAACGCTGGTGAATCGTCGCAAGCATTAGTCACTTCACCCTTTAGTAAATCTGCCCCATTGACTATATTACCTAATAGTGCTAACTGAAACACCACTTTAAATCCATCTGCTTCTCCAGAGAATAAAGGTGGCCATAGACTTAACAATTACGATCGGAATCGTCAGATATACAGGTAGCTACACAGGTAGAAACAATAGAATTCTACCTGTATCTGACGAATCCAGCACTAACAATGGCCGATGTTTGGGTACCGGGTACCTTCAAAGGCACCCGATCAAAATTTTCTGTCCAGCCTGATCGACGAGCCGACCGATATTCAAGTCTTCTGCCGATATCGGTCGGCTCTTTTCCCACCATACACGCACCGAATATCGTAAGAAAATTTGTTTTGTACGATATTATCTGTGCGTCTATGGCCACCTTATCTGTCAGTGAAAGACATTAGGGCAATCAATTCAGTAGACTTAATTGTATATTTATTTTTTCTTCAAGACATTTATCATACTTTCTGAGTTTTCTTGAAATGTTTTACCACTCATCCAGATGACATTTTTATCCTGGCGGTTTCACAACAATTCACACTTCCAGTAATGTACATTGAAAAATCAACAGCTGACTCTATGAGGATCATAGTACCATTGTGACACATCTGTGAGTTTCAGCCAACACCAACTGGCTGAATAGAATATAACCATTGTGACTGGGTGTCTGTGACATTTGTAACATTTGCAATTTACATTTATTTTTCAGTCTGCATATTTCCACTTATTTTATTGTTGATATTTCATTCAGACTACTGCTTCTTTCAATGGCCCCATCAAGAGTAACTTGTCAGGACAACACCTCATCATCTCTGTAAGCAATGATTAACCTTCTGCTGAAACACAAAGTTAGTCTGCACAACATGGACCAGATTCCGTGGGAACAAACTTATCTCCTGGTTCATCGCATAAAAATTCAGCAAAAGTGTATGAGGAAATCTGAGACTGAATTAGCAGACACATTTTTCATCATATGTCTCAGTTCCCGTTACAAAAAAAAAACTTATTATGTAACCTATGGCTGGCACAGCTGATTAAATATATCAGGAGTCATGGACTGTATTTAAGGTTCTATTTAGATAAAAACTGATTGCATGTCTTTTTGGGGTGCAGATTGCTCTGAGACTTAGGCTAGGACTTCACGGGCGATTTTGCAGCGATCCGACGTGCTGCGCAAAATCACAGGCGTCACGTCGGATGCGACGGAAACAAGGTAAGTAGTGGGAGTGTCGTATCGTGTCGCATTGTTGATGCGATGTGACACGACTGTCGGAAGCAGACGCAGCGTGCAGCGTCTGCATCTGACAGTCGTGACGCGTCGCATCAACAATGCGACACGATGCGACAATTGAATTTATTACCTTGTTTCCATTGCATCTGAAGTGACGCCTGCGATTTTGCGCAGCGCATCAGATCACTGCAAAATGGCCCGTGAAGTCTTAGCCTTAAGGTGCCCATACACTGATAGATCCGCTCGTTTGGCAATGTCGCCAAACAAGCGGATCTCCCTCCGATATGCCCACTTTGAGGTGGGCAATATCGGGCTGATCCGATCATGGGCCCTAGGGCCCAACGATCGGATCCTAACGATGCCTTAACGAGCGGTCGGATCGCGGGACCGCAACGAATAGATGCGGCCGCGATCCGACGGGATTTTCTGTCCCATGCGATCGACATCTGGCCGACTTTCGGCCAGATCTCGATCGGTGAAGCCCGTCGGGGGGCCCCATACACGGGCCAATAAGCTGCCGACACGGTCTGTCGGCAGCTTTTATTGGCCCATGTATGGCCACCTTTAAAGACTGGAAATATAGCTGTATACTCAGGCTGTATGCTGTCCTATTGTAGAAAATGTATTTTTACAGATGAGTACACTAAGCACACGAGCCATATATTATCCTTATCCCAGTAATAGCTAATTACTTTGCTGCATTGACTACTTTAACCTACAAGATTGTTTCCTTGGCTGCCTGTCTATGGTGGGTGTATTTTTCAGTGGTTTATGTAGGCTTTTGTTTTTTGTTATTTATAGATTTTACCAGCCCTTAATTTGCTCCATTGCTTGTCTCCTTGACAGTTGAGAGTTATAGGGTGTGTGCAAGCGGCCTTGGTTTACAGATTGCCTACACTGTGTATAGATGTTTTTTCACATTAGATATTTCCCACAAGCAATGTTATCTCAGTTCCTGGCAAGACAGTCATCTCAATGCAAGGTTCCTTTAAGTCTATGAAATGTACAAGCTGACTAGACACTTTACCATTTTGATTGACGCAAAGCAGCAGGACTGCTTTAGATGCAATTAACCAAATCAGACAAAATCTAAGTGTGACTTTCTATTGCCTATAGGCAAAAGTCATAGCTTTGTGTCTATATTTACATTACAATGAGTTGTCTCTTGACACAAAGAGGTTAACTGCAGGATGTATGCTCTGATCTTTGCTGCATTCACATAAATTGTGTAATAATCTCGTGGAGATTTCTATATCCCTATCCAGTGAACATTCATATTTTCTCTATCACTGCAGCCTTTTGTTGAATGTATTTGCACGGTGGCCTCTGTCCAAAAAATCAGGGCTCTGCTTGGAGCCAACAAACACAGAATTAAATATCCTGGGCAGAGAAACCCTTTTGGCCAGGGGACTTTATTGCTGGGAGAAGAATAGCTGAAAAGATCTATGTGCTGGGATAAAAAACAGGGTGTGACTTGAAGGAAGGTTTTGTTCTTTTAGTAGCACAGAGCTTCCAGATTTAAAAATGTGTGTGCATAAACAGCATGGCTTTTTCTCTATTTATTCTGCAAAATTGCCTTCATCATAATGGGCAAACATATTATCCCTTTCTCACCAATGAAAGGGGTATATCCACTGCACATTCATTCTGTTGACACTTGAATATAAGGCGTAACAAAAGCAGAACTTTGTAATCAATATAGCATTCATGTTATTCCTTATAATTGGTTTTTAAATAATATGCTCTCGTAAAACTGGACTTGTGCTTTTATATGGTTATGGAATTGCTTAGTGACATTATAGATAGAAAAAGATAGATAGATGATAGATAGATAGATAGATAGATAGATAGATAGATAGATAGATAGATAGATAGATAGATAGATAGATAGATAGATAGATAGATAGATTTTTATAAATACACAAATACACACACACACACACATGTCTTAATCATATTATTGTGCAACATTATACAGAATGGTAAGTCTGGTGCTCAAACAAGGCACCTAGTCACTTCCTGCATTGAGAGCAGTCCTTGTCTTTGATGCACTGATCACATAGCTTAACCAGTAAGAAAGCTGATAACTGGTGATTGTGATGTTGTTGTGCACTTCAGTGTTAACAACCATGACCACTGGTCATCTGTTAAGGGCTGGAAAAGGTTAGAGTGCATTAGAATAGCCAACAGGGGGTCAATGGCTTGTAATTATTGGCAGGAGCAACTGACAATTAGGTCTTTCAAAGTGACCAGTTCCTTTTACTGGGCAATTTCTATGCAGATAACTTGTTCTACTCTGCATTGTTTTTATGTTAAAACATTAATGGGGGAATGTAATAAAAGTCGCAAAGAGAACAATTTGAATAAATAAGAAAAATTAGCATTTCGCAATATGATACGCTTCCTTAGACTGTTGTTGCTAATTTTAATTGTGCATTGTGAATTTTAAAGTACTTGAAGGTGTTGTAATCTTTTGGAACAAACATAACAACTTTTTCATTAAGAAGTTTTATTATATTCACTGCACACTGGTGCAAACTATAACATTTGCACCTTTTTCCACTGTCGGAAGTGGTCGCAAAACAGTTTCCCGGTTTCCAAAAGCTGTATTAAATTTGTGCAAAGGAAAATTAGTTCTCACAAAGGTTTTCCATTATCGACTTTTATTACATTCCCTCAAAAGTCTCAAAAGTTTATTTGGAAATGTATTGTTAAACAGAATTTCCCTTTCAGCTTTACTCCTGAAAATTCATCAATCGCTATCAATCGAGTAGTGCGATTTAAAAAAAAAAGTATATTTATTTTGTATTACATATTAATGTATTGAGTTTAGTTTTTAACTATTGTATTACTTTGATTTATTTTATTTTTAACTTTTTGCATTACTTAGATTTTTTGGTGAACTTTACTATGTTTGTTCTTAAGAGGAAGGATTGCACCTTTTTAAACATTGCCAAACCAAATTGCTTGATGAAGATCAGTAAGACCAGTGCTGAAGAAAATAAAGAAAAGGTTGCAAAGTTAGTATTGTTTCCATTGCAGAAGATGGGCGTATGATTATTTTTATTGGAAACTCGGCTTTGTGGGTAGAAACGTGGCAGTTTGCATACAAAATTAGCACTTTGCACTGTGCTCATAAATAAACCCTGTTGTCAGTAAGGTCTCTTGCTTGAACCATAGTTATGTGTGTAGACTGTAGCTGTTTTAACGTAACCTTCTCAAAATAATGGTAACTAACTCTATAGATAAAGTAAGTACCCAGTAGCTGTTATTTTTCATTGCTCTATAAAGAGCGATATATGGAGCTTGTGTAAAACAATCTGTGGATTCTAGCAAATGCCAGAGGGGTTGCTGTAAGATGCCATAGACAATCACTATTTATTGGGCCTGTGGAGAGCTCTTTGGGCCTCTCTGCTCTTGAAATACCAGGGTTTATTTTGAATCCCAGTCCAAGCCTGTATTATAGTGAAGAATACTCCAGGTACATTTGTTGTAGTGTATTATATTGTACCTTATTGGGTTGTCCCTTGCATGTCCCCTTATATTTGACTTTAACACCTCACACAGAGATATACATTCCTTTTTGTCTGTCATTTGATAGAGCTTACAATCTAAATGAATTAGAAATAGATCTGATGCTTATCACTGAACGTAGAACATATTCACTGCATATGGTGCTCCCCAGCATCGGACTGGGCCGGCGAGACACTGGGGAAAAAACCCACCGGCCCAGACTAGCCAGACAACAGGTGCTCCTGACCTCCCCTCCCCCGATCATGCAGGAAGGCGTGATACGTGAAGCAGGTACGCTCTGGCGAAGGGGGAGGGACAGAGGGAGCCTGGCAGTGGGTCCCTGCTACTGGGAGGGGGAGCGGCAGGCCCCACCCTTGTGGGCCCCGCTGGACAGCCGCTGCTTCTGACCTTCCCTACCCAGATCGCACAGGAAGGAGCAGGTACTCGCTGGCAGGGCAGAGCGCTGGCAGGGGGGGTTAGGACAGAGGGAGCTCGGCGACAGGGGCCCTGCTACTGGGAGGGGGAGTGATTTGTCAGCCCCGGTGGGCCCTGACCCCCCCCAGTCCGACCCTGATTCTCCCATGATATATATATGTATAACTTTATTTATAAAGTGCTACAAGGATATGCAGCGTTGTATAATCTTACAATAAAGAAAAGTACACACCAGGAGGATAAGCAGTATAATAACTATATTGAGATTAAGTGCTAGTAAGAAACATAGTAGGAAGGGCATCCCTGCTCCCTAAATCTTAAAGGAGAAGGAAAGGTTAAAACTAAGTAAGCTTTATCAGAAAGGTCTATATAAATACACGAGTAAACCCTCAGTAAAGTCCTATGTCAAAAGAAACACTGCATTTCTTTCCTTCTATTGTGTACACATGGGCTTCTGTCATCATCAGACTTCCTGTTTTCAGCTTAAACCTCCAGGGCTAGGGCTTGAGCATGCTCAGTTTGCTCCTCTCCCCCTCCCTCCTCCCCTTCCTGCTCTAATCTGAGCCCAGAGCTATGAGTGAGCAGGGAGAGACTCAGGCAGGAAATGATGTCACACCAAGTTAATATGGCAGCTGCTATCCTAAACAAACCGAGAGCTTCTAGAGCTGTTTACTCAGGTATGGTAAAGCATTCTGCAGAATAAATATAGTGTTATAGCTTGCACTATTGTGGCTAATCTATTGGCAATAAACTGCTTCGGTAGCTTTTCTTCTCCTTTAAACCTATGTTCGGAGGATAACATGTAGGCACAAACTGGAGGGCAAAAGTACACAAAGGTTTGGCATTGGTCCTGAAGTGTCATCACTGAATTAGACTAGATGCCACCTGAAAGTGACAATGTTTCAAAGGAATGCGTTTCCCATGCAAATGCAGGAAAATCAGCCAATGATCAACATTTCAATATTTATATCAACTTTGAGAAAAAATAATACTGAATGATTTGGCGGCGCTGGATTTAACATCTATGAAAAAGAATGTTAACCAGACATTCATTCTCTGGTGGTTAAGTTATTCCTTACCACTCCTTCATGGGTGGCCTGAGCTTCTCCTTGCACATGGAAAAAGTATTGTCTGTAATTATATATATTACACAATGGTGCTGAGTAGGAGTAATATCAGTATAGAGCTGCTGTATCCCATGCCACGTAGAAACAAAAAAGGATTTTATATGTATCTATCTACACAGCACACTTGTATGGAAGAAGAAAAAAGACTTAACAAAAGTTTCCTTTTTGCAGGGGTTGGAATAAAAAAAGTTTAAATGTACAAAAAGTACTCTTGATAATTATATCATTTAGCTCACATACAATTCAATAACATTCAAGAAAACAAGCTCTCAGGGTGTCAGAGGTTTGCTTTATCTTAAAGTCCAGAATCTTATGGACAGGCCCCCTAGTGTGACATGTTTGAGGAACTAACACAACTTCATTTAAAAACTTTATGTTCCAAAAAGTACCATGCTGCTAGAAGCATTTTGGTTGTAGAACCAGTTTAAGGTGGCTTAAAATAATGGCATGATATGGTATAAGGGGTCTATATATTAAACCTAGAATTTTTCTGTTCAAGATTCTCCTCTTCAAAAACCTCTACATTTTTAAAGAAATAAAACTACATTTTTTGAGATTTATTACACCCCAAAGCTGCTAAAAATTCAGATCTGAAAATAATCCATCTTAAGCCTGTCAAAATCATATAAATGTCAATGGCAGATGGTCCCTGTAACAATTGGAGCATGTTTTATGCCTTCATGGTTCTCGAAAGTTTCAGGCTCTTTGCGTTGGTTTTTGTTTGATAATCCAATAAATTTGAGTTTTTGAGGCAACAACTCGAAAAAATGTTACGTTTCAAGCGTGAAATCTTTTGATGGGTGAATTTGCCGCATTTTGATGCGCCGAAAAAATTCATGAATTTTGACGCCGGCACCTCTTTTTTGTTACCGGTGCAAATTCGCTGGCAATACCGAATTTTCACAGCAGTTTAGCGAATTTATGCGCCAGCGGCAAATTCGCTGCTTATTCACGCCTGGCGAATAAATGTGCGCATCACTAGTGAAATCGAAAAAGATGCACAGTTTTGTTACAACTTTTTTTTTTTTTTGCACCGATTTTTCCAAGAATAATTATTGGTAAATTAAGGGGATTCAGGTTTGGGAGTTTGACTGAATTTCTTTTTTCATCAAAGTAAGAAAAAGTCAAGTTTTAGTAAATACCCCCCTTAGTTTGGCATTAAAAACACCCTTTCAAATGCTATGCTTGGTTTTTTTTTATAATCAATTACTGTATGTATGTGATTTCAGTGCCTGGTCAAAATTATATTTATTTATTTATTTTATATATTTGTATAAAAATACACATCTTTATAAATGGTACCCTAACCTGCTTCAGTGTGAACTGGGCTACACAAGGCAACTGAGATTAAAGGAAATAGCCTCAATATTATTCCTAACGTTTTGGATATGTCTCATGCAGTAGGGTACACTATGATACTGAATGTATGGACTGAAATGTAGATTGACAGCTGTAATATAAACAGGGATTGTTACCACAGGAGGTTAATCTTTCTTTTTTTTAAGTCCAGCTGGTATTCAGTCCCTCCTGCTGCTCTTTCCTACCACGCCCATCGTCTGGGTGAGATGAGTAACAAGAAACAGAAAGGCAAATATATGATTTTGGACACATTTTGAGCCCCAAATGGCATTTTATACTTGTAAATTTAAAGGCATAGCATTTTGTAAATAACTACTCAAGTCCAAATGAAACGGCCCTTAAATATCTGATAATTCACTTCTTTTTTTTTACTTTTTTTATTATAGTCCTACATCTGATTTATCTGATTTATTGCCAGCAATTTTCGGTGCAATTGTAGAAAGTTCTGTCATATGTTTTCAGAAAATGATACAACAGCAGCCACATAATGGTGATTAGTATAGGGGAATACCCATGTTGCTGGGGGTGGGAGTGAATAGCAAATAAGTATACAGATATGGAATTATTAATATTAAAAAGGTATAGGATCTTGTATCCAGAAACCCGTTACTTAGTATGCCCACAGACATCCAATACAACACATATTAATTTGACTTTAGCCTTTATTGTGAGGAATTGGATTTTATACAGCACCAGGTATTATCTCTCCCTGGATATGTGTATGTGTGTGTGTGTGTATATATATATATATATATATATATATATATATATATATATATATATATATATATATATATATATATATATATATATATATATATATAATGCATATACTGTATACAGTATATATATATTTTTTTTATTTATTAAGCAGCACAAATTTTCAATACTAGTACATTTGAGAACATTAGCTATGCATATTAATATATTTGCTTTTTATAATATTTGATGGAATATTTTATTTGAGTAGGTTGGCCAGCTACTATTTGTTATTACTGTTGAATAAAAGGATATGATTTATGATGACCTACAGTAAGTTCAAGGGGCATATGGTGTGTAAAAAAAAAAACAGCAGGATAATATACCACGCATAAACCAGGCCTCGCTGTGTAAAAAAATTGTGTAAAATTCTTACATGTTTTTTTTTTAGAATAACTTCTACCGGAAGCAATGTCAAATAATGGCAGCAAATGTAGCATTCGCATGGCGTAAAATTACATACACCTTGCTAAATTCCATTTATTTCTCACAGCTTTTTATACCATTTTTTCGTCAAATATAATTTTACGCAGCATCATAAATATGCCCCCAAGTGTGCCTTGCTATCACAATTATTTGTGGGTGAAAACTGATTATAGGTTTCTATTGAGACACATTGTATTGTTATTAGGGATGCTCCGGATTCAGCCAGAATTCTGCCTTTTTCAGAAGGATTTGGCCAAGTCCAAGTGCCTGGCACACTCTCGATAGAAGCTTGTGGGGGAGCGAATGGTAAATAAGTATACAGAAATGGGAATATTAAAAAGAAATTGGATCTCTTATCCAAAAACCCATTACTTAAAATGCCCACAGCCATACAAAACATTAACTAGCAATACATTTCCCATAGTGTCCAATGGAAATTAAAATTCTGTGTTTTTGAATGAATTACTTTTTCTCTGTAAAGATAATTTTCTATTTAATGTTTTAATGTATTAGCATTTTTAGACTGCCACTTTTGGCTCAACTGAGAGTCAGCAATCCTAGGGTTAACTGAATCCAACACGTGCATAGACAATGCATAGACAGTTAGGCTGGCACATCAAAGAGAGCTGTTGAGCCAGTTTGTCTAGCAGCATAAATCTCTCTAAAAAAAATTGTTTAGGGGATGACTCTAAATACGTTTACAGTAATTGATATTTTGGGGTTTAGATCCTGTTTAACCCACTGATTCGATTAGACAGGTACAAAGGTCAAATTAAAATATGGTTATGTGGCCCTAGCCAGATGCTAAGTACACGAAAAAGTCTTTGTTACTATTTCTCGTGTCTGGGGCATGGCACGAGTGCTAACATTTCCTAAGTGCTAATATTTCATAAGTGCTTAGAAATGGCGATCTTGCCCACCCCCACCTTGTGTATTACTCCCTTCCCTTTAGAGTGTAAGCTCTTTCTGCAAAGGGCCTTCCTCACCTTTTGTACCGGTATTGATTGTGATGTATGTAACTCCATATGTTTTATGTATATAATTCATGTGATTTAGTTGTATAATCACATTTACTTTACAGCACTACGCAATATGTTGGCCCTATATAAATATATGTTACAGTGGACCTGCCACCTATACATAAAAAGCTGCATAATAAAAGTAATTTGCAAATTAAACATTAAAAAATGTTTTTCAGTTAAGCATCCTTACCCGTTTTAAAGGGTTTAAATATCTGAGCTGTCAATCAAATATTACCTGCCCCGCCTCTATGCCTGAGGCATAGAGGTGGGGCAGTCACTTTCCATTCAGCACTTCCTAGATGTCAATGCCCTCACACATTCCGCCTCCTTTCTAACACTCTATAATTTGGTAGGGTACTATGAATGGGCATTAGGTCCCCCATTCTGGTGCATACATAAGATTTTGAGGTGATACACAATTTGTCTTAATAACAGTGTCCAGAAAATGGCTCCTGCCTGCTTGATATGATTGTATAATTCCAAGACATTTATTAAATATTAAATGTAGTGTAAGTAAATTTTATTTTGCTCAACTAACATGATAGAAAATTATTTGGAATTATTTCTTGACAGATGACAGGTCCCCTTTAATAATAAATAAAATTACGCTGCAGGAGAAGAGCAATAGTTGAATATTTAGTTGCTGTTGGAACTGTCAATGGCTAGAAAGGCCATATTGTATATGTTGAACTTATTGAACCAGCCTGAAGATTTAGCACCCAAGTAATTATCCAGGACTTTCAAGTTGTCACAGGAGATTCCCATCTTGGATTTTGTTAGTGGCTTTATATTGTGACATGTATATGATATAGATTCAGTATATTGTGCATTGATCCCTAAGCTCAGTAAGTGACAGCAGCACAGAGCATGTGCAGTGAATCAGCAGAAAAGAAGATGGGGAGCTACTGGGACATCTTACATGAAACAGATGTTTACTGCTAAAGGGTTGAGGTTGCCTTGGGCTGGTACAGAAGCCTAAAACATAATGTTCAACATTTCCTCCCTACTTCTTTAGTTAACATTTACATCTCCTTTAACAAGTCAGTAGGACGTTGGTGCTTGTGTTGAGAACACGCTCTTGGCTTGCTCCTTGTCACATTTAGGGCAACATTCTCTAGCCACTGTGAACAACATAGTCTGTGTGACATTAGCCCAAGTTCAGAACTGCTTTCTATTCTTTGCCTTTGTTTTCACACTTTACCAAATTGGCCTTGACTCATTCAAAGTATATCATTTTAGAGAATTGAGCAAATATTTTTGTTTCACTAGCTTTAAATTTCAAAACCACCAACTACTGGCATTGCCAGCCTTCACCGACTAATTTAGAGCCTTGTTAAATAAAAACATACTCGAGTGCACAATATAATATATTACATACGTTCAATTACCAGCATGTGCTTTTACTTTCCAGCTATGAGAAATCAACATTGAGACATTGATGGCTCCCTCTGTATGTCCCATAAATTGTGTGTTGCATTTAGAGAGTTTAAACAACGGTTCCTAGCATGTGTCTCACTTTTGGCGTTACTGGCAAACATAAAACAATTTATGTTTGCATACAATTTTAAGCATTTGAAATAATGTGTGAAAAACAAGAATTTCTTATGCAAAACATATGGGGAAAAACAAATTGAAAGGACTGCCAATGAGACTGTAATCAGACCCAGCTTTGTGGCTGAAGATGGAGGCAGACGTAGAGGTATATTTATAAAGGTGCGGAAAACAACGGAAATGAAACACACAAGACAAGGGCACTTTGATGCCAAGGGACGTTGTGTCAAATCATGCTTATAAATGTGTTCCCCCATGTAACATTAGTTAAAGAATTGAAAAGGGAGCTTTAAAGGCAATTGCTTTTCACATACTGTAGTATTTTACACTTCTTCTCATGGAAGAAATTTTGTGTTGCCGGAAATTGTCACACCGACTTGTGGGTTATGTCAGGCAATATTAACATTAGTCTGGTGGTAAAACCCCCCCCAAAAAAACACACCTTTTAATGGTAAAAATACCCCCTTTTTGACATGAGCACTTACTTTATAAATATGCCCCATCATACTGATTACAGTAGTGGCAAGGTTTCATTTAAAGAGACACAAATGTTAACACTGACGAGGCATGGAATGGTAGCAACCCTGTTGATTTGCAGCTTAGTGTATTCATTACTTAAACAACTGACTGTAATAGGTGCAATGTTATAATGTTATTAAAGGAAAACTATACCTCCAAAATGAACACTTAAGCAACAGATAGTTTACATCATATTAAGTGGCATATTAAAGAATCTTACCAAACTAGTTTATATATTTAAGTAAATCTTGCCCTTTTACCTCTCCACTGATTATTTTGGCCAAGTCAGTAGCACTTCCATTATACTTTAATACATTTTTACTTAGCCTTAGGAGTGATCCCACAACCCCCCTTTGCTTTTACATCACTTGCCTTGAGCCACCATTTTGTGATGGTCTGTGTGCTGCCTCAGAGATCACCTGACCAGAAATACTACAACTCTAACTGTAACAGGAAGAAGTGTGAAAGCAAAAGACAGAACTCTGTTTGTTAATTGGCTCATGTGACCTAACATGTATGGTTTGTTGGTTTGTTTGTGTGCACAGTGAATCGTACAATCCCAGGGGGCGGCCCTTATTTTTTAAAATAGCTGTTTTCTATTTATGATTACCCAATGACACATATTATAGAAAAGTATATTATTATGAAAATGATTTATTTACATGAAGCAGGGTTTTACATATGAGCTGATTTATGTGATATCTTTTTATAGAGACCTTCAGTGTTTGGGGGTATAGTTTCCTTTAAATGTTTATTATTTTACTAGCACCATTGTAAATCAGGTCAGAAAATGGGCCCAATGGCTTGTGCTTGGGAAACTGGTTGATCAGGAATTGTAGATTTATTTTGTGGTCTGTACAAATTGGCATAGATTGTCTGTTTTAGATAGAGTAAATTTTCTGCATGGATTACCATGTGAATACAGGTATGGGACCTGTTATCCATAATGCTTGCGACCTGGGGATTTCCAGATAATCGATCTTTCCGATCTTTATGGATAAGGGTGAATTTGTCCCATTTCCCTTTGCAGAATAGTTTCCAAAGCGGCGAAAATTTGCAAAATGCATTTAAGTCAATGGGCGTCAATATTGACGCAATCGTCAATTTTTATGCTCGTAAATATTTTGTCCAAATGCATTAAAGTCAATGGGCGTCCGAATAATTTTGACGTGCGAAATTTTATGTATACAGCAATTTTTTTTGTTTCGGCGGATTTTTCGCCAGTGAATTTTTAGCCGCAGTTTTGCAAATTTATTTGCTGGCGGCAAAACGAGGAAATTCGCCATGTACCCATGTCTGGCAAATTTATTCGCCCATCACTAATCTCCATACTTTGAGTTAACTAAAATATCATATAAACAGTAATTAAACCTAATAGGAATGTTTTGCCTTCAATAAGGATTAATAATACTGTATCTTAGTTGGGATTAAGTACAAGGTACTGTTGTTTAATTACAGGGAAAAAGGAAATCATTTTAAAAAGTCAGAATTATTTGTTTAATATAGATTCTATGGGAGATGGCCTTCCCATAATCCAGAACATGGCAGTACTCCCTATGGCAGGCTGCAACAATAGCCGCAACTGGGTAGCATCAAGAGAATTTTACACTAATTATAAATGCCTCATGCATTGGTGCTTAGAAGTAATGTCATTCCTCTACATTTGCTCATAATTCGCAAAAATTAATATTTTCTGAGTAGACTAATGGCTGGTGACCCACACACCACAAACCTGGGACCCTGCCAAAACCTGGTCAGGTGATAATACATATGAAACACTGCTGTTACTTACCCCCGGTCCCTAATTTGTTCCCAGGTAAGTGCACAGGGAAAACTGCATCCATAATGGAGAAGAAACGTACTTTCCCTGACCTAACACTCCCATGGTTTATGCTTCACTATGCAAAATGATAATGTGGACCATGTCCATTAGACTTTGCAAAAACATTTTCTCCAGGCAAATCCAAGTCCAATATGCAATCTAAAAGCTGAAAATGCATTGTCAGGTAATGGGCCAAGTGTTCCCAGTCTTTCAGTTATAAACGCTGTAATAATTCTGTTCCTTTTTGTACATCTGCTTTGCTTTTAGCTTCTTATCTCAGCATTATGTTGATGATGGCAGTCAGTGGAGGTTTACATAACTACACGGGCAACATTTATGATGAACCAGAAACCCATTGCAGCTGGCACTATGCCAGTAAAAGCAATTTTGCACCCATAAGTTAAAATAACACTTTTACCCTTAGATAAGTTGCTTGTTTGTGAAATCCCTGTCAGATTAAACATATGTGTTTGCACTCAATTGTTTTTGGCATAAAGTTATATTTAATGCACAACAAAGGCCCATATAATTTATGGGCATAGCATTTAGTATTCATTATTTTTGCCTTGATAAATGCCTGCCCGAAAATGGCAGCTGATAACTTACAGTTTTAATAATGGCTAGTAGAGATGGGCGAATTTGACCCGTTTTGATTCGGCAAAAATTTGGAGCATGCAAAAATTAGCCGATGCCCATTAAAGTCAAAAAACATGTTGACGTGTGGCGAATTTTTTTTATGCTCGTCAACGAAAAAATGCGTGCAAGGCAAAAAAATTCGCCCATCCGTGAAGTGTAAACTCATTTTGTACTTGCAATTTATACCCGCTCTTACATGATGAACAGCTTATCATAAAATTAATATTCTAGCTTATCTGTGCAAAAGTTATTCTGGGCCGAAGCCATTTTCTTGTTACCCCAAACACTTCCATACTCACACATCAATAATTTCATAGACTCTAGCGGTACTTCGCTCCCTTACGCCTGGCGAAGTTACGCTCTGGTGAATGGACGTAACTACACAAATTTACTAAGATGTGCATTTTACTCAACGTTACCTCTTGTGCCAGATTTGCCTTCGCCACCTCAGACCAGGCGAAGTGCAATAGAGTAGATAGGATTTTCTCAAAATAGTCCAAAAAACGCTGGCGACTTTTCATTTTTCAGGGTGATAGGCTGCAAAAGATCGTAGATTTTTTCTGGGGTACCCGGCTTTCCCCCCCTACATTACCTAACATATGGCACATAAACTATACACTGGGCTCATGTGTAGGGCAATATAACAACTCAATTTTATTTTATTAAGGTTTCCCGGCTTTGTGTGGTGTAATGTATTGGCTGCAACATATACATACGTCCATTCAACTTTAACTTCCCGCCGTATGCAAATTAGGCAACACTAGCGCAAATTCTCTTCACTTGCCGCAGTAACACTAGTGCTACTTCACCTGCGTTCGGTGCCCTGGACGCCTGGCGAAGTGTTGCGATGTGAGCGAAGCCGTTGCTGGAGAATTTTCGGAGGATAGTACATTTACCCCAAAGGTCGCATTGCAAACACAGAAGGATATTTATCCAAACATATATACAGCATCATATTTACATGTTAAACAAGGCCATGAAAATGTTCGCAAAAGAGAGCATATACATATCACCTAGCTACAGTCCCCAACCAGTGGCTTGTGAGCAATATGTTACTCACCAACCCCTTGGATGTTGCTCCCAGTGGCCTCAGAGCAGGTGACTATTTTTGAATTTCTGACTTGGAGGCAAGTTTTGGTTAAATAAAAGCAACATGTACTGCCAAACAAAGTCTCTTGTAGACTGCCAGTGCACATAAGGGCTACCAATAGCCAATCACAGCCCATATTTGGCACCCGCAGGAATTTTATTTCATGCTTGTGTTGCTCCCCAACTCTTTTTTACATTTGAATGTGGCTCACAAGTATAAAAGGTTGGGGACCCCCTGACCTAGCACAAAAAGCCCATAAATATGAGAGTGGATACTCCCCTTTGATATAGACACCCTTGCCGAAACGTTGGGGTAATTCTCCATCTCGGAGACTACAGGCAACATTTTTAGGGATTTTTGATCTTAAAATATATATTCTTATATATTATGTATGTGAATTTTATAACTTTGTTCCAGCAGTGTGGTATACACCTCTTCAAGGAATATACTATATATACATTTAAGCGCACAGCACCATGTGCTGATCAAATTTGGAGCCAGTCCATCATTTGTTAACATGACATAGAAAATGTACCCTTTAGTAACCCTCGATTTTTGCACTATTGTGTCTCTAGTCCGTTGGACTGCCGCGTGTTTCTATCATGCACTAAACTAACTGAAAAAATGTCACATTTTAGCAACAGAACTCTAAACTCAGTGATAGGAATCATCTCAATCATCCATGTGTTTTTCTGTTTGAGAATGGAAATGGTGCTGTATGTGTCCTTGTCACGAACGCCGCCCGGAGCAGTTCCAGCTCCGGGCGGCGCGTCTATCCTTTCCGGCGTCGCTCCCAAAATGGCGGCGCCCATGGCCGCCACGTGGGTAGCGGCGCCGGCGCAAACACGCCAGCGCATCGACGCCGGCGTCAGGACGTCGGTGACGTTACAATGGCGCCAAATTCAAAATAAAAACGCGACCTAGATGCCAGAATGGCGCCCAAGTATAGGAATACTTTCCCTAAGTGTATCCTGGGTTTCCTGTGAGCTTATTTTGCTAAATCTTGTTCCTGATTTATATCCTGACCCTTTGCCTGGACTTTGCTGATATCTGCCTGCCTGTGAACTCTTGCCTGGATCCCGAATACTCTTTTGATTAACCCTTTGGACACCGCGACCTTGCTCCCTCAAGAGGGCTTCCTCCTCGATCCTGACTACCTCCCTGGAGGGACCTCCCGGCTCCCTGACATTATACTTGGGCCATGGATCCTACTGAGGAAGCTACGCCTGATGTCGGACGAGCGCTCCGCGGACTGGCATCCCGCATGGAGGAATATGAAGCCCAGCAGTACCGCATAGGGCAGGCACTCGATAACCTTCTCTCTCGAGTGCCTCCAGCGCCTTCTGCTTCCCAAGCTGCTGTAAATCCTCCCGTGACAGTCGTCTCGTCTACCACAGGTTTCTCGTCTGGTGAGCCTCGTATTCCGCCGCCTCCTCGCTTCAGTGGGGACCCACAGGCCTGCAGAGGTTTCGCTACACAGTGCCAGATCCAGTTCGAGTTTAAACCCTCGCACTTCCCCAATGAACGTTCCAAGGTGGGCTATGTGATGTCTCGTTTGGTGGGCACACCGCTTGAGTGCGCAACATCGCTTTGGGAGAAGAATTCTCCACTGACTTTTGATGCCAAGGCTTTTCTTCAAGCATTTCGTACTGTGTTTGATGCCCCGGGTCGGGTCACTAATGCTCCGTCTCGTCTTCTACAACTCCGGCAGGGAAACCGCAGTGTCAGTGACTATGCTATTGACTTTAGAACTTTGATGGCTGAGACTTCCTGGAATGACGATGCCTATAAGGCCGTATTCTATCAAGGTCTGTCTATTCGCATTAAAGATGATCTTGTCTCCAGGGAGTTCCCTGATCTGCTGGAAGATCTGATTGCACTATCCATTAAGGTGGACACTCGTCTCAGAGAGCATCAAGTAGAGAGGGAGTGTTGTAAAAGATTTCAACCCTTGTTGGCACCTCGCTTCCAGAGACCTCTCTTGCAAACTCCAGCTGCTCAAGCTTCTCCTTCTCCTCCAGAGGAACCGATGCAAGTTGGAAGGGCTCGTCTCTCCGAACAAGAAAGACTCCGTAGACGAATGGCTGGCTTATGTCTGTATTGTGGCGGACAGTCTCATTTTGCGAACTCTTGTCCGGTGAAGCCCACTAGTTCTGTTCCCCGAGGTATATCTAGGGTAACTCATGTAGGGGGCACTACTCCGAAGTCTCAAGAGAACACTCACAGGTTTCTCCTTCCTTTACAGATTCGCCTAGCCACTAAGACCATTGTTGGCTCAGCGTTCATTGACTCTGGAGCTGCTGGGAACTTCATGGACGCCCTTTTCGCCAAACACATGGAAGTTCCCTTATTCCCATTGTCCACTCCGCTTCGTGTTACTGCCATTGAGGACAGACCCCTGGAGGCTGAATTTATCTCTAAGACGACTGGGGAATTACCTGTGCAGGTTGGGACGCTGCATAAAGAAAGACTATCGTTCCTAATTATTTCCTGCCCATCCGTTCCTGTTGTTTTGGGTCTCCCTTGGCTGCGCCTGCATAATCCCACCATTGATTGGTCCGCAGGACAGATTTCCCGTTGGAGCCCATTTTGCCAGCAGCACTGTCTTCCTGCTGAACCCCTCCAGAGGGTGAATATCTCTATGTCTGATCTGAAGACTCTACCCTCCTTCTACAGGGAATTCTCTGATGTATTCTGTAAGAAATCCGCAGAATTCCTTCCTCCACATCGACCATACGATTGTCCTGTCGATCTCCTGCCAGGAACCATGCCCCCTAGGGGTCGCACCTATCCTCTTTCTCCGGCTGAGACTTCCGCTATGAAAGACTATATTCTGGAAAATCTCCAGCGGGAATTTATCCACCCCTCTACTTCTCCTGCCGGGGCAGGTTTCTTCTTCGTGGAAAAGAAGGATGGAGGCCTACGTCCTTGCATTGACTACCGGGGCCTTAATAAGATCACTGTTAAAAACCGGTACCCCTTGCCTTTGACTGCTGAACTCTTTGACCAATTGAAAGGGGCTAAGATTTTCACTAAATTAGATCTCCGTGGGGCGTACATCCTCATCCGCATCCGTGAAGGGGACGAATGGAAGACGGCATTCAACACTCGGGATGGGCACTATGAATATCTCGTGATGCCCTTTGGCCTCTGTAATGCCCCCGCTGTCTTTCAGGAGCTCGTGAATGACATTTTCCAGGACCTCTTGGGAAAGTCTGTGGTCGTGTACCTGGATGACATCCTAATCTTCTCGAAAGACCTTGAATCTCATCGCTCCCAGGTGAAAGAAGTGCTCTCTCGTTTGTGAAAGAACTCTCTCTTCGCCAAGTTGGAGAAATGTGTCTTTGAGGTGTCTAAGATTCCTTTCTTGGGTTATATCATCTCCCCAGAAGGTTTCGAGATGGATCCCGTTAAGGTGTCAGCAATCCAAGAGTGGCCCCTTCCCTTGAGCACCAAGGCTATTCAAAGGTTCATCGGATTTGCCAACTACTACCGGCAATTCATCAGGGGGTTTTCTTCCTGTATTGCACCTATCCTTACTCTCATCTGAAAAGGGGGTAATCCCAGGTCCTGGCCTCCAGTTGCTGTAGAAGCTTTACAGTCCCTAAAAGACGCATTTTCTTCTGCCCCAGTCCTCCGTCATCCGAATCCTAAGTTACCCTTTTGCATTGAGGTGGATGCATCTGAAGTAGGTGCTGGGGCTATTCTATCCCAGAGACATTCTGCCGATGGGAAATTGCACCCCTGTGCCTTTTTCTCCAGAAAGTTTTCTCCTACAGAACAGAATTATGATGTAGGGAATCGAGAACTTCTGGCAGTCAAACTTGCTCTCGAAGAGTGGCGTCACCTCCTAGAGGGTTCTTCAATCACGGTCACGATTTACACTGATCATAAGAACTTGGAGTTCATACATTCTCTCAAGAGACTGAATCCTCATCAGGCCAGGTGGGCCTTGTTCTTCTCCCGCTTCAACTTTGTCTTGACTTTTCGCCCTGGCTCCAAGAATCGGAAAGCCGATGCTCTGTCTCGAAGTTTCACTCTGGTGGATCGTACTCCTGAAAGACAAGAGCCTATTATTCCTCCTGTCAAGATCGTCGCTTCCTTGTACCCTCAATTCGCTGATCAAATTCTGGCTGGTCAATCTTCTGCTACTCCTGATACCCCCATTGGGATGGCGTTTGTTCCCTCCGAGTTACGTCTGCCCATTCTTCAACAGACCCACTGTTCCAAGCAAGCAGGACATCCTGGTCCTGAAAAGACTCTTGAACTCCTTCGACGTTTAGTCTGGTGGCCGACTATCCGAAAAGATGTCAAAGACTTTGTTGCTGCTTGTACCGTTTGTGCTACATCCAAACCTAGCCATTCTCGCCCCAGTCGGTTATTACAACCATTGCCTATCCCATCTCGTCCATGGACTCATTTAGCAATGGACTTTATTGTTGAACTTCCCCCCTCTAGTGGTAACACTGTGATTTGGGTGGTGATTGACCGCTTTAGCAAGATGTCCCAATTCATTCCCCTGCGGAAGCTTCCCTCTGCTGTGGAGTTGTCTCAGCTCTTCATCCAGTATATTTTCCGTCTGCATGGTTTTCCTGTGGAAGTGGTCTCTGACAGAGGTTCTCAGTTTACTGCTAAGTTTTGGCGTTCCCTGTGCAAAGACCTGGGTATTACTCTCCAGTTCTCCTCCGCTTATCAACCCCGGACTAAAGGAGCAGCTGAACGAGTAAACCAAGCGTTGGAACAGTTCTTGAGGAATCACGTCTCCCTTTGTCAAGATGACTGGTCTGATCTCCTCCCATGGGCGGAATTTGCTCATAATAATGCATGCCACACTTCCACTGGAAGGTCTCCGTTCATGTCGGTGTATGGTCAGCATCCTCAAGCCTTCCCCCAAGATTTTGTGTTGTCTGATGTTCCGGCTGCTGATGACCATGCAGCCCACATGTCTGCTATTTGGGCTGCAACCAAGTCGAACTTGGAGAAGAGCGCTCTGGTTCACAAGACGTTTGCAGATCGTAGACGTAGACCCTCTCCTCCCTACAAGGTTGGTGATAAATTCTGGTTGTCTTCCAGGAACATTCGGTTGAAGGTGCCATCTCCTAAGTTGGGTCCGAAGTTTGTGGGTCCATTCTCCATCTCGGAGGTGATCAATCCTGTGGCTGTCAGACTTCAGCTTCCCCCTGAGATGCGAATTCCCAACGTGTTTCATGTCTCTTTGGTGAAACCCGCTACCTCCAACCGCTTTTCTGTGAACCAGTCTCCTCCTCCTACTATCTCTGTGGATGGTCAACAAGAATATGAGGTAGAAAAGATCCTTGACTCCAGAATTTCCAGGGGCTCTCTCCAGTACCTCATCAAGTGGAAGGGCTTTGGCCCTGAAGAATGCTCCTGGGAAGGACACTCTGGTGTGCACGCTCCTCGTCTGGTGAGGGATTTCCACTCTAAGTTTCCCCAGAAGCCCAGTCTTGGTGGTCCAGTGGCCCCCCGTGGGGGGGGGGTACTGTCACGAACGCCGCCCGGAGCAGTTCCAGGAGCTCCGGGCGACGCGTCTATCCTTTCCGGCGTCGCTCCCAAAATGGCGGCGCCCATGGACGCCACGTGGGTAGCGGCGCCGGTGCAAACACGCCAGCGCATCGACGCCGGCGTCAGGACGTCGGTGACGTCACAATGGCGCCAAATTCAAAATAAAAACGCGACCTAGATGCCAGAATGGCGCCCAAGTATAGGAATACTTTCCCTAAGTGTATCCTGGGTTTCCTGTGAGCTTATTTTGCTAAATCTTGTTCCTGATTTATATCCTGACCCTTTGCCTGGACTTTGGACTTTGCTGATATCTGCCTGCCTGTGAACTCTTGCCTGGATCCCGACTACTCTTTTGATTAACCCTTTGGACACCGCAACCTTGCTCCCTCAAGAGGGCTTCCTCCTCGATCCTGACTACCTCCCTGGAGGGACCTCCCGGCTCCCTGACAGTCCTGTTGTGATTTTATTACATTTTTATATCTAGTATCTTTTATACTTCCATAAAGGGAAACAAAAACACCATGCTCTCTGAGGAATAATGCTGTAATTTCACTTTCTGACAAACGGATGGAACTAAATGGGAAAGGTGCAAAGGAACCTTGTATATTAAATTATAAGGCATGTTCCCCAGCACAACTGGATGGGTCCATAGTGCAGTGCTTCCGTGGTAGAACTGAGGCCTTGCTCTTTGGATGTAAATGCAGACAACCCAAAACAATTATTATATAAAGGGGCATATATTTCAGTTTGCAATTAGTAATTATATATTTACTTCCTTTTTAGCGATTCCAATTGCAATTCGAAAATGTTTTTATCCCTCAGAAGGGATGCATAACACATATTTCCATTGTTCCTGCCACTTTTATATTCCTTGGCTGTTACAAGCAGAATAAAAATGTCTTGTTGACATCAATAAAACAAACACACTCCTTCATGTTCATTAGGCAAATCTGTCACTGGTAATGCAGTGTTCCGCACATTGTATGTATAACAATGGATATAGATTCCAGGTTTGCGATTCAACTGCTTTGCTTATCACCAGGCAAGAAACGATCTTCAGATGGTCCCTTTCTTTGCTGAACAAAAAGAAATGTTTTTGTATTTAGAGAACAACTATTGTGCAGACTCAAACTGAAATGATGAAGTTCCTCATAGATGAATATTTTACTATTAAACCCCAAACAAGGTCACTAGAACCTGTAGTGGTCCTTCAGGTAAGGTTCACCAGGGATCTTAAAATAGACAACTCATCTCTAGTCAATGCACTTTTTGTAGCTTTAGTACAATGGTTTGCCCCATGTGCGCAAGGGCAGGCGACACTCTCATGTGATGGCAGGGGAGTGAATGACTGGATCTGCAACTAATAACTGATTTTTAGTGAGATGATTTGTCCCGTTTGATTAACCGAAAAATTTGTGAAACGGCAAAAAATTTAAAAAAAAAACCTGTCCCTGTTGACATTCTCGAAATGTGATAACTTCTTGGGGGCATATTTGCATCTTGTGTTCATTTAACATTCTAACCACCAGCAGAGTCGGCAAGATGACCCTGATCCCTGCAGCACAAGATGGGTTAACCTCTGACTTATCTGGCCTATTACATAGCTCCTTGCTCGGAGACGGATTCACAGGGATTCCTCTCCTGTTACTTGAGATTTAGACATTTTTAAGCAAGTCCGGAATCCCTGTGGATTTTTCCTAAGGGGAAAGGTAAAAACATTTTCTTTTGTTCATCTGACTGTTTCACAGCTGTTTCACTTCACAACTGGGTCGCACTAAACCAGCCTTAGTTAATTGCTGTCAGAGATAACCAGTATCACATTATGGTGACATTTCACACCAGGTTGGGTGCAAGGACTGGAAGGTGAAATTGATGTGTTCTGTCTGCACTGTCTGGAACATCTAGTACTTTCCAATCCTAGTGGACTCTGCTGAGGTTTTTTGATGAGCTCTAACACAAATAGCATAAAACAAGCATGGCTATTGACAGAACAAATTTCCCTGGTGATTCGGACCATTTAGAGAGCAGTTGACTGTAGATGTAATTTGTCTTTGACAAATATTTTTCTATCTCTGTTTATAGATATTTATAAATCATTGGCCCCGTTGTTGGTTTAAGCTGAAGTGCATCAGTAGGTAGAAGTGCCTTACAACCACTAAAACCTTGTGATTATTTCACCTTGAAACAATGGAACAGAAGTCTGTTAATATTTAGGCTTTTGCTACATTGTTTCTGGACTAGAACCAGCAGTGCAGAGAATATAAACAACCAGACAGATACTGCGTTCAGTGGAAAATGTATTTACAATTAACTTGTATTTACAATGAAACTTTTTTAAAGGGGTGGTTCGCCTTCAACTTAACTTTTACTATGTTATAGAATGGCCAATTCTAAGCAACTTTTTGGGTTGGTCCACATTTTTTTTTAATAGTTTTTCAATTATTTACCTTCTTCTTTTGACTCTTTGCAGATTTTAAATGGGGTCATTGTAAGGTAACAAATGTATTGTTATTGCTACTTTTTGTTTGCTCATCTTTCTATCCCAGTAATTTGGACCCTAGCAACCAGATTGCTCAAATTGCAAACTGGAGAGCTGCCAAATAAAAATTTTAAAAAGAAACGAAATAAAAAAATTAAAACCAAATACAAATTGTCTCAGAATATCACTCTCTACATTATACTTAAAGTTAATTTAAAGACAAACAACGCCCTTAATTAATCTATAGTGGAAATATATTAAATTTTCTTTCATTATGCAAAAAACATTTTATTTTATTGTCATGCTTCGCAATCAAAGAAGTCATCCATTACAACAAGTTACAAAGGCAGCATTTCTATAAACATCTGTATTTACTTTTACACCAGACTAAAGCCTAAAGTTCTGGCATTGTTTATACCACTCTAGACCTTGTTTAACCATTGAAGTCAGTGGGACAAACTCAGACAGGAAATCATTTTTTGAATAATGGTGTAAAATGCTGAGCAAAACACTCATTGCTTCTTGTTATGTGGCTTTTTTCAAAGTAACACCTCTATTTATGCCAGAATTTTACACTCGACATTCATGTACAATACTTACACAGCTCTGTAAATATAAATTTTATATGGCATATTATGGCACTAATATGGGGATATTTATTGCATTATAAACACATTCTTTACACCTTTTTACACATTAAGTCCTTTAGGGGTTTTCCAGGTTTTGCTCTGACAGTAGTAAGCCATATTTGTCTTGCCACCAATATAATCATTAATGGGTTTGAGAGGAGAGAATAAAATTAAGCTAGTCCTGTAAGATGGCCATACATGTACTGATAATATTTTCCAAAATGAAGTGTGGTAGGTGTATGGAGGGGTGATAATTCCAGCCAATATGCATGAACTATAGCTAAAGCTTGGTATGTGCATCACATCATATCTGTCTGCCATTGTAGGGTTCATTAGCAAGTGAAAAAGAGCCACAGCTTCTCCTCACTTTCTGCTGTTCCAGTCATTTGGCCCATTGACCAGAACAGAACATTCCTACTTATTTTTACAGTATCTGTCCATTCAACCAATTAGTCAGATACTGCAAGGGGTCATGACATACATGGCCGCGTTTAGACTTCTTTTAAAGGGGACCCGTCACCCAAAAAAATTATTCAAAATCCTATTTTATCACATCAGTCAAGCAAAATGAACTTTAATTACACTATATAAATTATTTGAATCCTGTTTCCTTCAGTCTGGGATTTAAAAATTAGAGCAAGCAGGCAGCAGCCATTTTGTGGACACTGTTATTAAGACAAGCCTTGTATCATCTCAGAATCTTGTTTGTGCACCAGAATGGGGGACCCAATATCCATTCCCATACCCTGGCTACACAATTAAATGGTTAAGAGAATGGGGGAATGTGGGGAGAGCAGTGAAATCTAGTAAGTGCAGAATGGAAAGTGAAAGTAATTGTCTGCCCCGCCTCTATGCCCATGGCATAGAGCAGGGGCAGACAATATTTGATTGACAGCTGAGACTTTTAAATGGGCTTAGAACAGCTATGAATGCTTTAATGAAAAATAGAAATTGGATTTCATGTTTAATTTGAAAAGGACTTTTATTATACAGATTTTTGTGTCTGGGTGACAGGTCCACTTTAAAACTTTGTAAATTTCAACGCAACCCCCTTTTCTACAGTACTGTGATTATTACTATGATTATATCACAATGGTACTGAAATGTACTATCATTAGTCAAAGAGACATAATTTATGAGACATATCTGCCTTTGTCGATACAATGGGCTGTCACTATACATTGACTGAAAAATAAGTGCCATTATAAATAACAAAAATAGTGGTTTATTAAAGAGATTACGTGGAGCATTTAGTCCATTACCTTTCATTGCATTTAAAGTAAGTATGGATCTTGTGGTGCTCCATTGCTAACCCAGCAGGTACCAATAAAACTTCCCAACAGATACCCATACACTTGTAGGGTTGACTCCACAAGAGACAGCGTCTGACCTAGAGAATATAGTTGTTATATGACAAACTAAACTGTTTGGGGATGTTCACTGGGGGCATGGCTGCTGACGTCGGGGGCAGGTCTAGTGACATTCGGGCGTGGCTCTGATTTGCGAATTGGTCGATCGCTACGTCAATCAATGGGAGTCCTGTCCAGGCTTCCTTCTTTGGAAAACTGGGCAGGCAGATTTTGACTCAGACAGCCCCTCCGAAAACTGGGCTGACCAGGTCAAAACAGATGGCAACCCTAAAGCAGTGGTTGCACTGAAAAAAATGCAGATGTTATCATGCCCTCCTTGCCTTCCACATCAATCAATCAGATAAGAGCCCTCTCCAGCTCTCCCTTTTTCTATCTAAGGAGCTGTCCAGGCACTGTTTGTTTGGAAGAAATTACCAACATGAGAGATTTTTTTTTCCGATGAAGAACCATTTTATTATAGTGGAAATTAGTTTCTTTAACAAGGTAGGGCATGTAGATGCTATTGCAGAGCTGCAAATGCTTTACTACTTTGTCATTTTGGCTTCTCATTGACTCCAATGCATTTTGGCAAATTTTGCTTGGTTTTAGAAATTACTGATTTGAAGGATCAGGTACCTCTGTGTCTGGTCAACTTTAGTCTTGAGTATACCTTCATCTAAAAGCTTGCAACAACTCCCGCAGAATTTATTAGAAGGCAAACACAATAAATGTGCTGTAATATAATATATTAATATAGAATTACACAGAAATAGTTAAGTGAATACATTCATGCCTTTCAAAATATCATGGATATATTATAACAAAGCTGGAAATATGGTATGTGGGTGGTAATGTTACACAATTAGATGCAACGTCTTCTTTATTCCATTACTCGCCCACATAAACAATGAAGCTGACATGTCTAACAGCTAGAGCATGTCAATAGTATAAATCAGTGGGAAGGGCCTTGCACACAAGGTGACAGAATAACAATTACATTTAGATAAATTAACTCACCGGGCAATTAAGTCATTTTTTTATGATCACATAGGGGAATTGGGAAGACCGGGCCACTATTGTAAACCCACAGCCTTCAAAGAGTCTCTAAACCTCTAAAAAATATATATATTGAATTTATTTCTGTATTAATATTACTGGGTAATACCTCTGGGTAACAGAAATGAGTGTGCTTTAGAACATCTGGTATTCAAAAGTAAGTAGAAAGACCATATAGAAAACTATTAGAATTTTGGTGGAAAATGCAACGTTATAAGGGTGAGAAATAACCTGTCTTTTGTGCAACCATTACGTTTAGGGATCCTTAGGCGCTGTTTATGCACACACAATTTATGTGTAGTAACTAATCAGAACATACATTAAATGGTTATAAAAGAAGGTCTATGTGATGCCTATACTGGAGCCCAGGCATTTAGTTCTTGATACTACAATTTGAGATGAGTGTATGAGTTATATACTTAATAGGTCCTAGAGCAGTGATCCCCAACCCAGAGGTAGGCAAAGCCAGTCAGATTGCCTAGGGCGCTCTCTGCCCCAGCCTCATGTGAATGCACGCTGCCAAACTTCAAGCCACACATGCATAAGCACAGACAGATGACCCATTGGCTCAGAAGATAACTGCCAAGCAGTGAGGGGATAAGGGCCAGAACAGGGTTAAGCAGCAGAGGTACTTTCCTGGCACCCCCCCCCCCCCCCACCACTGTGCCCTAGGCATGTGCCTTTTCTGCCTACCCTTAGTTCCGGTTAGGGTTGCCACCTTTTCTGGTAAAAATACTGGCCTTCCTATATATTTATCTTTTTTCCCTATCAATAACATTGGGATCAACCATCATTTTTACCGGCCAGGCTGGTAAAATACCAGCCAGGTGGCAACCCTGTTTCTGGCCCTGCCCCAACCAGTTGCTCACTAACTCATTGGATGTTGCTCCCAGTAGCCTCATAACAGGTGCTTATTTTTAAACTTCAGGCTTGGAGGCAAGGTTTGGTGTACGGCCAAACATACCCTCCTATATGCTGCCAGTCCGCATAAGAACTGCTAGTAGCTAATCACAGCCCTTATTTGTCATCCCCTGGAATTTTTTAATGCATGTGTTGCTCCCTAACTCATTTTACATATGAATGTGGCTAGCATAAAAGGTTGGGTTCCAAATAGTGCAAATTCCAATTCTACAGGGACTCTGCTAAGTGCATTGGTGGCAAACTGAAGACCAGTTACATTAAAGTGATACATGGAGTGAAAGCCAATTTTATCCTCTGGTCCAAGTAGCTGGAGGTATTTGTAGACTATGAAACCTTATGTCACACAACAAAATGATGTCAGTTAAATATGAACATAGATATCGTTCAAATTTTCGAAAAAATTATATTTTCTTTATATATATATTGGCTCCAGTACAAACTGTCATTACAAAGCTTCTCCTGCAACATAATATTAGTGAATCTTCTTGTGGAGGATATATTGCAGCCTATAAGTAATTCATTTTTTGGGGTGGTCTGAGTGTCTTGGCTAGGTTAACATGCAATATCACTATGTACTAATTCAATTGCTAAACTTAAAGCACAGAAAAACACCACTGGAGTAAACAGCTAAAAAGTGGAATCTAATTTCATAAGAGCTTACAGTTAAGGTACACTATTTTAAACACTGGTCTCATGTTTCCTATAGCTTGGTTTCTGGAGACATCCCTTTTCTACAGCCTGTTTAGCTTACAGTAATTAGATAAACACAGCATGGCATCCTGAAACTCTAGAGCACAGCAATTCCAGTACAAATAAAGAAAACAACTCTCTGCTTAGTTCACACCTCATCAAATCCTCTCTGTCTCAATTGGAGTTATTTACTCACAGCAGTACCAAGCCCATTGGCAAGCCTAGTTGGACTCCCTCATTTAAGACACTTATGGAAATGATATATTCAAGGCCTGCATTCATTGCTTCAGGGAAGGTTGCTTTTTCCTTCATGTCAAGAATTGATAGATTATAAATGGGCAATTAGCCACTTTTCTTTGGTAGGACAACTTATAATTAAAAAACCATAGTGTTTATAACATGGATTGTTCAAATATCCTTGTACAAGATGATGCACGCACTAAGTACTTGGTACAAGCTGGCCCTGGGCTTTCTGTAGACCCCAATACCCACAATCCTGCACAATGCTTGCTGTTTGATAATCCTAAAAGAAAAGAAGAAAACAATCCTGTAATTAGTTCACATCTCTCTCAATCTCCACAGTCCAATAGGAGTTATTTACTCACAGTCTTACAGCCTACTGATAAGCCAACTAAGGCTCCCTAATTCAGGACACCTGTAAAAACTATGTATTTGAGGGTTGGATTGCTTTTTATGCTTTAGAGAAGAAGCATTTTTTTCATTTCAAGAATGACTTTCCTATACTATGAGAACATGATAATAGAAACCAGTAGTATTTATGAGATGCATTTGTGCAGGCTGATCCCAGGTTTTCTACCAAAATCCAAATTATTTATTTAAGACAACCTGTTGGGGTGCAATAAGGCTAAGAACAGGTTTTCTTTGTTCATTGTGCTCTTAAATGTATTAATTGATTTATGTTAACTGCACCTAAAAAATTTCTAGCACTTGATGGGCATATATACATATATGTACATGGCCTACAATGTGACCATTAAAGTTGAATGCCAATGCAAACAATTGCACATTTTCTGCCTACATTGCTAGATATCTTAAGCCTAGGTGAGCAAAATTTAGTGCCACTGGAATTTAGACTGGAATTCTTACAAAGGCCACATTTCAAATTTTTGATTCAGGTACAAATGATCAGCTCAATTATGTCAGGTAATGATTATGATGGCAAATGTTCCTCTGAAATCTTGCTTTCTTCTGTAAATTACCAGTTTGGATATATTATGCAAATCTATAAATCCCTTTGTAAACATATTTGAATGTTAAAATATATTTCTTGTTTAGCAACAGCAGGTATTTTAGTTAAGAGAGAGAGGAACACATTTAATTGCTGCCTACAGAGCCACTCTACTCAACGTGCTGCGTGCCCCTACCTGCCTGGAATTGCTAAAGTGGAATTATTTCCTATAGGTACAGGAATGATAAAATTTGATCTTTCACTCATCCTGCTGAGCTGTAAACTTCAATTTTTCTCCAACACAAACCATTGTTTGCCTGATTGTATTGTGAAGAGCTTTAGTGTTACACAAGCAAAATCTGTAATGATGGGTGAAAGCTGTATTTAGATCTAAAATAGAATGGCTTTGATCAGTTGTATGCTTCAGATCTTATCACTTGTTAGACACTCATATTACCTTTGTATAAGCAAAACGCAGCTTCTCTGGCTGTAAGAATAGCAACACCGCAGAGCACATAGCAGCCATAGCAGCAATACAAACGTTACATGTGCCACAGCAATAAGGTGCCAAGAATTGCCACTGGTTGCTTCCTTTAACTACAAGAATGGGTCTGTTCTCTGGTGACAAATGATGGCGATTGACCGCTTGTAGCATTTTCAGTGTAGCCATGAGGGAGCAACTAACAGTATTTGCCAAGATTTTCTGGAGAAGAATAACAGCAAGCAAAATGTCATTACATAGGCATCAGATGCCCATTTAGGTGCCCAGGAGTCTGGTTTAAATGTTTGATCCTCCAAACAGCAATTATTAAGGTTTAGATGAATATTTTCAACAGCTTTTGTATGTTGCCTGAAACATGCATTCATTTCATGTAGCTGTCAGTCTATAGCAGGGATCCCCAACCTTTAAAACCTGTGAGCAACATTCAGAAGTAAAAGGAGTTGGGGAGCAACACTAGCACGAAAAATGTTATTGGGGTGCCAAATAAGGGCTGTTATTGGCCATTGAGTAGTCCCTATGCGAATTGTCAACCTACATTGAGGCTCTGTTTGGCAATACATCTAGTTTTTATGCAGCCAAAACTTGCCTCCAAGTCTGGAATTCAAAAATAATCACCTGCTTTGAGGACACAGAGAGCAACATCCAAGGGGTTGGAGACATGTTGCTCACGAGCTACTGGTTGGGGATCACTGGTCTATAGACTCCAAGTCAATGCTTGCATTGAATGATAGGTGTGAGTAGGCTAAGGGGTTAATCACAACTGGCCTGCACCCCTCATGCTGCCTGCCACTATAACATTAAACCACAGCCCCCAACAGACCCAGAGCACTAAAAAGGGGCAGCGAATTCAGAGTGGGTGATAATGTTTGGGAAGCAATTTCACCCTTGCTTATTTACTACTAGATTGTTGGAATGAAATTAGCCTAAGGGCCCTCACACTGGCTGCACTCTAACACAAACTCTGCTGCAGGTAGATTGATACAACTTTTTTGACAATAAACTCAAATTCATAAGGTGTGATGTCATATTCCTTCAAACAGCCATGTTTCCCTCCTACACCAATAGCCTGCAAACACTGATACCATTGCTTGTCAGGCAGTTAGTCTGTTGGAAACCAGGACTGCCATGTTTCCAATCCCCTGATTTAAGATTGTAGCAGTTCTTACAACTACACTGGAATTCAGGGGAAAAAATGCATTGTGGCTAAAAAATCATGGAGTTTTCTGTCACATGTTGATCAATGATCAGTGCTGCTGGAGTCCCATTGATGTCAATATGAAGCGCTTTTAGTTGACATTCATGAGTCCTGAGCTTCTCAAGATGTTTGTCTCTTGATAGGAAGCAGGCAACAGAAATCCAAAGCATTTTAGTCCCTGTTATAATAACCCCCTAAACGAGAAGGTTCCAGCTCCTCTCTTCTTATTCAAATAATGTAAAAGAGGTTTCTCGTTTTGCATTTCCTGGACCAGAGGTTTCTGTCCTCAGATATTGCCTGATTTCAGTTGCAGATCCTCCAGACAGCAACACTGATACTAATAATTCTGACAAGTGTTTGCAAATGCTTTTTCTGTAGACATCAGAGATAATGGTTTCACAGAATTCTTTGTGTATCAGAAAAAGTCTGGCTTTGATCATTACCCCCTTTCCCCAATGTACTCCTTTGTAGTGGGTATGTCCTTCTTTTATTCACAGCATGAGATTATTCCTCATTTCCATACAAAAGGATTTATATGTAAGTGTGTTGTGCTCTGCAAGTATATGTTTGCTGTAATTGTGTGTTCAAGTGGGTACATTTAATAAGACGCAGTACAAGGAATACAATTAGAAAGAGTGTTATAACTCACGCTCTGGATTTTCTAAACATTAGGCAAATGTATATATATATTGTTTGTAAATGTTTCCGTGTTCTCACAGGAACAAGAAAGGACGTGTATACAGTTCAGTGATACCTTATTCACTTCCAATCTGCACACATATGCTAGCTCTGCTTATGCTCTGCTATAGTAGAACAGAAGAAACAGAAAGCCTTTTCAGTTGCAATTATTTGCTACCAACCTACCCCTGGAACTATAGCAAGGTGGCTGTTACAAAATTGTTTTTATATATTTGTAACCTTGTCCTTAACAAAAGGGATCTAGACTGGTGGTCTGTTAAGATACTGTAATGCATGACACATGTAAACACAGGCAGTAAAAATTCCAGTCTGGTGCCATCCTCCCAGGGCTGGTTTTGACAGCTGGACACCCAAGGCCAAGTCCCCCTTGGATATCGCGCCCAACACTCACACTCATGCTTAATCCATTCCTTCTGCATCCCTCACTAGTTTGTGTATGTATGTTCTTCTGATTTGGAGACTTTGTGCTCAGGAAATTTAAGCAGTGAAATCTCCTGTATGCCTTATTCTAAATGCTTCAGGAACAATATAAAAGTGGTTGGATGGCAAGCTGCCTGAGGCCTGTTCCTTTCTGATGTTCCCACAAAAATCCAGGCTTGCATCCACCCCATGTTTAGTAAGGACTGTCAGGTGTGGCATCTGATTGCCAGTGCTCGCAAGGTACAGATTTCAGGACATGTGTGACACTAGGACGATACTTGGGGCCAATCCTTGTTTACTTGGAATCACCTGACTTTATAAGTGGCTGTTACAGCTTTTGAAGTATGTGTGCTTCTGTTTTTGGTTGGTGTGCATTGGGTGTGGCTCATAAAAATGTCAGCAGCCTAAGATTGTCAGTTCTGCTCACTGGTGGACTGGCCCATGCTACTTCTTGCTGCACCTCGCTCACATATGCCATTGTGTCAATGATTTTGAATAAGGGACCAATTGCAACGCAAAGCACAAGGGTCCCCTATACTTAGGGCCTGCCTTTGTTCAGACGTTAAGTTCAATAACAAAATTGTTAAGGCTTGTAATAGAATTCCCATATCTACTTGATACCTGCAATCTACAGCAGATTTTGCACCTGTACCTGGAATCTTCAGAAAAAATATAGACTGAGGGATAAAACATCTAAATCAGACGCCAGTTTACTTTTGTGGAATCAGTGAACAAAGCTAGTGTGTATTGTTGCCAGCCAAAGACACTCACATTCACATGTCCTGTATTGCACTAAAATTACATTGAAACTTGAGGCAGACACTTCAAGAAAAACTCAAAAATTAGTTTTTTCATTTACTGCACTTTGCTGGTAGTCACCATGCACAAAGTTTTTGGAGGCTGCCTACCCCTTCTTCAGGTTTCAGAGCTTTACAAATGAGTCATTTCTTTTACAGAGTTTTTGCCCTAAATTATTGTTTATGGCTTAAAGGAATTGTTCAGTATAAAAATAAAAACTGGGTAAACAGGCTGTGTAAAATATAAACTGTTTACCTACCTAGTTTTTATTTTTACACTGAACTATTCCTTTAATACATATAACCCTCACTATCTTAAGAAAATAAAAGGTAGGCAAATAGCAGAAATTTTAATTTTTTTTTTTTAGAAGCACAATTAGACTCAGATTTAGATAAGTATTTATTGGGAGATTAATAATACACTCTTCAGTATAAAATGTAGTTCGAACCACAATCAGATATGTAAAAAAATGCTTTCCTCCCCTTTTTGTTTTTTTGTTATACCCAAGAATCCACAGCAGTTCTTGGTCCAAGGACACATTAGGTGGAATATGACACTACTGGAATTCCAAACAGAGGCCTTCAGCTAAAAACAGCCCTCTCCATACACACTTGTAGGGATTTATTTATCTGATGGGCTGGAGTCGTTTTGTTTATAAAAGGACAGGTTAGAAATCTAAACAAGTTTGTGGGGCAATCAGTGCAGGGTGTGTGCTTGAGATGCTAAGACCCTGGCAGACATGTGTCTGCTTCCAAGAGCTACAAGTGAACATCACACTGGGTACTGGGCTTTGGGAATACATGGTTTCACTGACAGGCCTATTGTTCCTTATGTGTCATATTGAAGTCCTACACAGTCAAGTGAAGTGACCTAATTGCCCATGACAATTCCCTGATATCTTAAGGGGGTCCTCCACCAAAAAAAAACAGAAAAAACATGAGAAAATGTATTTCTAAGAAACTTTCTAATGTACACTAATAGAAACATTGTCAGCGGTTTCAAGTTTATTGTAGATATAATTACAATTGAAAGCTGAAGTATTTGTTTCCCTTTCTGATCTCTGGTTCTGCCTTGGTTTTAGATAGAGCTCCCCTTTAATTTAAAGGTTGTCATTATTTTGTTTCTGTTTGTTTAAAATACACATTAAAGTGTAATTTGCCTTTGCTTAATGCTGGAATAATTTCAGTACAAATTAGAACATATCTATATATTACAAAACACACACACACCACAGTGTTACCGGCACTCTCTATAAAGTGCATTGGTTTGCCTGGGTGCAAAATCATCATAACTTATCCATACCTTATCCATACCTCCAGAGAAAGAGTCGCACTTGCAGGACTTAAAAAAAACGTCACTTTATTATAGAGCAATAGGACTGACGTTTCGACCCTCACTGGGCCTTTCTCAAAGTGCCAAATAAACAATGAAAGTGCCTTATATCTACAATGTGGCGGGAAAACATCAGCATTGCCCCTGATGTGTTAACCCCATCATACCAAAGTGACTATCATTAAAAGGTGGTAATACTGCTGGCTGTTATTTATTCCATGTTCCCCAATGAAGGAATTCAATCAGTGTACTCTATAGGCTGTGACATTTGACAGACAGACACTGTTGCTTGAGTTACAAGCAGGTGGTACATATCACGGCTGCCCCTACCTTCTGCTTGTAGGTATGATTGCATTTGTTAAGATCACTGGGTGGTGGTGGGTGGTCTGTGATTCATGAGACAGGGTGGGTGGTAAATGGGAGTTGTTTGAGTGCTTAGGGCCTTTTGCAGTAGCACTAGGTTTACTTTTCTCCTGTAACAAGAAAATGAAATACTCTTAGCCATCCAAACAGCCCAAAGGTCTAAATGCTGCAAACAACCCGCTGACTGTTACATTGTTCTCTGCTCTGAAATGTGCAGGGTTGGATTTTAGATTAGCCTGGAAACATGTTGTGTTTTGTAGATGAGAATAGCGTGATGTGTCCTTATTGGGCTAGATTTACTACAATAACAAATTCAGCACTCTTTATTTATTTTTTTACATTTAGATGAAAAAAAAATATCCAATGGTGAATTTATCACAAATGTCTGATGCACAAGGGCTGTTATTGTTTACTGTTTGTAAATTACTTTTTTAAAATCTCCGTGAAAAATGTACTATTGTCTCTAAAATGTTTAATGACATTATCAGTTTATTTTCCTTGGTGCAACAATGTTTTAACGGTTGGCACCCTAAATCTAGAACCAATGCCAAGCACCCTGGTCTCGGCTTGTGCTTCTGCCTGTAGCAGCCGCCTTTGGCCTCGGGAGGAGTCCTCAGCTACTCAGATGCCTTCAGGCCAGGTTAGGGCGGGTTGGAGAATAATCGTAGTCAGGCAGGCAAGGGTCAAACCAGGTAGTCAATCAGAGGGTTAAGCAGAATTGGAGTCGGTAATCAGGCAAGGGTCAGGTTTCAGAAGGTAGAATAGTCAAAGCCAGGCAGGGTCAAAATCAAATATCAAACAGGAACAGAATCAGATAGCTTACGCTCAAAACACCACAAGGATAAACCTATAATGGGCAAAGTACTGGAGCCAGAATGAGCCTTATATAGGGGTTTGAATTTCGCGCCAAAACGTGCCTTTGCACGTGCCTTTGCGTCCGCATCCATAAATAGAACGAGACGCGGGCGCGTGCGCCCGAGTAACCCAGAATGGAGGTGGAAGACGAACGCCGCCACACTACTGGACCACCAGGGCAAGTAGCTTTTATTACAAATGTATTAACCTAACACTGAACCATACGGTAAGTCAGATGTTACCACACTGGTAGGAATGTATACCAATGTGTCATTGGCATCCACTGGCACGGGATACATACTAATGTGCCACTGGCACGGGATACATACTAATGTGCCACTGGCACGGGATACATACTAATGTGCCACTGGCAAGGGATACATATTGATGTGCCACTGTCATTGGATACATACTGATGTGCCACTTGCACAGGATACATACGATGTGCTGCTCGCACGGGATACATACCGATGTGGCACTAGAAAGGGATAGATACTGATGTGTCAGTGGCAGTGGATATATACTGATGTGCCACTGGCACGTGATACATACAGATGTGCCAGTCAAGGTGGATACAAACTAATGGTCCGCTGGTGAGTGATACATACTGAGGTGCCACTGGCGTACTGCTCAATATGGCCTCTCATTTTTTGTTGGTCATGGGGGCAATTCGTTTCTGTTGAGAGCTCCTTTTTAATAACATTGTTTAGGAGGGTAAGTCCAACCCAGTGTGTGCAGCTATTTATCATCATTGTGTGTACTGACATGCAGTATACCAAAGCAGGGATTCTGAAACGTGTTTATTTGTAGAATTTTTTTTTCAAAATCTCAAGGCATTACAAGCAAATGCTTCAATCAAAGTTATGACCATCTATCAAGTTGGGTTGTTAAAGGCCATGAATATGCCTAAATTGATTCAATTGAGCTAAGAAACGTACCACTTTTTGTGCAGCTAAGCTGAGCTTTAATACAAATGTGCATGTGTGGGCTACTCTGCTCAGGATTTGTCCAACATGTACATTTTGCTTTGACTTACATTTTACCCCACCTATCAGTGCTCCTTGCAGCTGAATATATGAAACTCAGCAAGTCTTATGTCGGGATACTCCTTGTCAGATCTCTTGTCAGCTGAGTCTCAAAGTATCTGAAAATGGGGACATTATGCAGGATATGCAGTGGTGATAAGTTGGAGAGGTTTATCTCAAGACAAAGCATTTTTATCTGTATCTTGTGAAGCCCACTTTTGATGATTGTAATTTTACACACTTTACTATAGTGCATAAGATTCATGATTGTGACACCAACTGATGTGCGATTGCTTGGGCTATGTACTGATCAATAGGACCTCTAATCTGTTTGTTGCCCATGTGGACAATATTGTTCTGTTGAGATCTCCTTTGTTATAACGTTGCAGAAGGGTAAGTCTGAGCCAGTGCGTTGAGCTATTTTATCATTTGTGTGCATTCACACAGTATACCAAAGCAGGAATTCTAAAAAAAAAAAAAAGCATCTTTTTTTGCCAAAGAAACATGGGTGTTACAATCTCATAAGTCTGCATTCACTAGCATTACCTGGACAAGAGCAGAGGGATTTGCATCTGGACCGATGCACTTCAATAACCCTGAGAAGCAACAGAGATTTAAAACCATGTTCCATTGGCCTCATGCCATTCTTCGTGTTATATTACAAATATTGTCAGTAGGCTTTAGTATCCTAACATAGAGACTATGTACTGTACATATGGTCAGAATTAAGGGTAATCACATAAGGCATTTCTCTGCAACATTTTCAGGTTGCAGTAATAACAAACTCGCATGGCATATACACTGTGAATCCCAATAAAATTACTGGAAAGAAAGTAATTTGCAGAAAATGTTAGCTCTCAGAAACAAACAGTGCCAAAAAGCCGTGTGTGTCATAGGCCGCCGCCTAAGCCACACTAAAACTGCCGTTTCAGTTCAGCACTGACTCACTGATGTTAGCATTATAATTATTTTTAATTTACTATTTAACTTTCATGCCAAGAACTTCAACCTTTCATTTTCTACCAATTGAATGGTAACATCCAGATAGAAGTAACGGTGGCAATAGACGTTAGAATTCGATCTTTCCTGCGACCATTGGTCGTGTGTTTTAAATACTAACTGATAGAGCTGAACTGTCAGATATACAGGTAGAAACAAAAGAATTCTACCTGTATCTGATGATTCAGCACAAACAGGGGCCAATGTTCAGGTGCCTTCGAGCCGTCCGAGTCTCCTGCCAATATTGGTCGACTTGTCTCCCACCATAGATGCACAGAACATGGTACAAAACAAAATTTCATATGATATTATTGGAAACTTTGAATTTCCATTCAAAGTTAAAGGAAAGGGTGATATTAACATTTTTTTAGGCCCATGTCCAAGTTGCTACAAAATGCTGAAAATTCCCATCTGCTATAAGCTTTAGATACCGAACTAGAGATATGTAGATTTAAAATAGATACTCCAGTCAGAATTTTAAAAAAAACTGTCTACTTTTTGCCTAAATATAATGTGCAATAATATTGCATCAAGTTTGGTCGTTTTTTTTGGAAAGATTTTTCCTTAAAGGTTTTAAAGAAATTATTGCCATTATTCTCACTCAGCAAAACTGGTATTTGTGTGATTGTTTCTTTTCTGGCTAGTTCTATCCTGCTTTATGGCTGGGATTCTAAATATTCTCACAGGGTCAGAGATAATGTCCACAAAACAAAGCCGAATCAGTTGTCCTTTATTGGAATGGACCTTTATCATCATTTATTGATATAGTGCCAACAAATTGCACAGCAATAATACAGTATTTTATAACAAACAGGGGCTGTACAATAATTTAACCAACTAAGTTTATAGAACAAACATAGAATTGGAGGGCACTATTGTTATTGCAGGTATGGCATCTCTTATCCGAAAACCCGTTATTCAAAAAGTTCAGAATTACAGAAAGGCCATCTCCATTTTATCCAAATAATCCAAATTTTTTAAAATTATTCCCTTTTTCTCTGTAGTAATAAAACAGTACCTTGTACTTGATCCAAGCTAAGATATTATTAGTCCTTATTGGAAGCAAAACCAGCCTATTGGGTTTATTTAATGTTTACATGATTTTCTAGTAGACTTAAGGTATGAAGATCCAAATTACAGAAAGATCCATTATCCAGAAAACCACAGGTCCCATTCTGGATAACAGGTCCTCGTATCTGTCATTTATTTGTGTAGCACCACCATATTCCTGCAGAGATAAAACATATTTCATATCAGTCCCTGTCCCAAAGAAGTGTACGTTCACTATCAAATTCACACACACTATGGTCAATGTTATCACAAGACAATTAGGGGCAGATTTATCAAGCTCCTTGAAAAATTAAATTTTTACATTCGAATTTCAAGGTAATTTTAGTGTACTTCGACTAGGGAATAGTCCGAATTTGAATTGAATTTGAAAAAAATGTGAAAATTTGAATATCGAAATTTATCATGTAATGTTTCTTGAAAAATTCGTCTTCGACTATTTGCTGTTTTAGCCTATGGGGGACTTCCTAGAACCAATTTGGAGTCATTTGGTGGGCTTTGAATTCAAATTTGATCGATTATGATCCAAATTGCATTTGAACGATCAATACAGCCTATTCATCCGAAGTTAAAAAATTCATTTTTTTTAATACATTTCGGTCAGTTTTTTATTCGAATTTCAAGTTGACGGGAGTTTAAAATAACTCCCATGAATTTGAAATTCGACCCTTGATAAATCTGCCCCTAAATCTGCCTGCTTTATTTTTTTAATTGGAGTGTGGGATTCACCTTAAAAAAAACCCACAAGAGGAACATACAAACTCCTTGAACAAAGTACCCAAGCTGGAATAGAGGATCCCTGCACAGCAAGAAAGCAGTATTATTCATTATTCCACCCTTTTATTATAGGAAATTATTATGTTATGTGAAAATTATTATGTGATAGCATTATCCCTTTAGAAATCTTAAAAGTTAAAATTGAGGTACTTGCATTTGTCTTAGAATACTACTGCCTACACATTATACAATTTGAGGTTAAGCTTCCCCTTTAAGTGCAGCCATAGAAGCAAGCAGCTCATGCAAAGCACACAGCATCTGGATTATTTTTAGCATTTTTCATTTGGCTTCAGCTGAAAGAAAGAAGAAAAGTAATTTGCCTGGGAGTGATGATTGGAATTTGGGAATAAAGAGTAGGTGTGAGAGAAAAGATACCAGTTGTCTGGAAGTAAATCCTATTTAGAAGTAATTTTGTAAATATTTCGGGTTTGTCTCTTCCTTCATCACATAGTCTGGTCAGTCTCAGTGAGTTTTTCAGTGCGTCGATCCCAGAGGGTGAACTTTAGCTCTGTGCATGTGCTTTCTGCTCTCCCTCCTAGAGCTCTTCTCATTTGGTTTTAGACAGGAAACACTTGCACTAAGTGACTCCAGTGGGACAATTGTTGCATTGTTTTTAGGCTGATCATTTCCGGTTAGTTCACACGAGGAGATTCGGGGAGATTTTGTCACCTGGTGACTAATCACCTCGTCTTCTGAGCGACAATCTCCCCGAACTGCCTCAGCGTGTTTTCCCATAGGCTGTAATGAAAAGTCTGCCTAATGCACACGCGCGATACGTTTTCAATAATAGCCCGAAGTTTCCTCGGAGGGAAAACACGCTGAGGCAGTGCGGGGAGATTGTCACTCAGAAGACAAGGTGATTAATCGAAAATCTCCCAGAATCTCCTCGTGTGAACTAACCCTTATGTCTTTGAATTTTGAAGAAAGTTTTTTGTGTAGCAGATGGATCTTTTACCGGGGGGGGGAACACTAGAGTCGTTTTCTGCTGATAAAACCATATGGTTCTATTTCTATATGCGCATAAAAAATAGTTGCACGCAAAAGAAATTGTCGCCTATTGATTTCAATGTGCTCCGTGAATTCCTTCACAAATTTTTTAGCAGTTTTGCGAATTGTTTCGTGAAATGAGACAGAATCGCTCATTACTACCTCTTATTTATAACGATTTTTTTCACAATTTAAAGAAGAAGGAAAGGCTTGGTGCACTTGGGGGTGCCAAATGTTAGGCACCCCCAAGTGATTGTATTGACTTACCTGAAACCCTGGGCTGGTGCTCCTATCAGCAGAAAACTGCACCGGCCTGGGGTTCTTCCAGTGAGCACCACGGATCGATCTTCTTTTGTCTTCCTCCTTCTTCCTAGCTAAAAAGTCGGCTATTTCGTTCAGCTGCGCATGCGTTTACCCTGGGAAATTTGAAGAAAGAAGAAGCCGGAAGAGGATCGCTCCGTGGTGCTCACTGGTATAACCCCAGGCCGGTGCAGTTTTCTGCTGATAGGAGCACCGGCCCGGGGTTTCAGGTAAGTCAATACAACAACTTGGGGGTGCCTAACATTTTGCACCCCAAGTGCACCAAGCCTTTCCTTCTCCTTTAAGGATATGTTGTAATAATCATCTACCTGTTTGTACACATTTGCATTCAGATTTGTGTTTCATTGCATTGTTTTGCGATTCAAGTGTGTACATATTACAATGGAACAGAGAGATGCATGTTGAAATGCAACAGAAATGAATTTAGTTGCATTTAAAATAAAGTGCAAATAAATGTACATTTATGTATATCTTTATGTAAGAGGGCTGTAGGGTAGTATGCAATTTTGGATGCAAATTGCCATGTTTTTTACCATAATTCATTGCCCCTCATAATTCTATTATAATGCTTTGCACCAACATATGCAGTTGTGCCAAAATGCTTCAAACTGACACAAATATAAGACAAAGCAACTTGACAATTGTATGAAAATGCAAGGGACCAGTTTGGATGTATAGTAATATATTACTAAATAAAGTTATAATAAATAGGTTCAATAAATGCAACATCAGCATCCATTTTAGTGTTACTGCTTATATGGCAGGGTTTTTAAATGATCCCTTATGTTTTGCCACTAATATTTAAAGTCTGTCTTTTCAAGATACTTTGGGATTTTGGGCCCTTTTGATTTGAAAAATTCAGTGAAAACCATGTCCAATAATGATGTTCTGCCTAAAACTCTTACTAAATCTGTAGCCAATGGAGTTTGCATGTACAGGTATGGGATCTATTATCCGGAATGTTTTGGATCTGGGGTTTTACAGAAGGTATCCTTCTGTAATTTGGATCTCCATGCCTTAAACCTGCTAAAAATAATCTAAATGTTAAATAAATTGGGCTGTTTAGCCTCCAATAAAGATTAACGCAGCTTCATTACCATCAAGTACAAGGAGGGGAAAGGAAATCATTTTAAAAATTGGAATTATTTCCTTAAAATGGGCTCTATGGCATATGGTTTTCCAGTAAATGTCAGATTACTGAATAAGAGATCCCATGTCTGTTATATTAATAGTGACTTCAAGTTTCCTGCACCCCAGTTTATAGTCCAATTTTACTGTCACACTGAAAGGATGAAAATATGAATGTGCTACTCACACTAATACCTTGTGCTCTGTATTAGTTAGTGCATTACATCCGGACTTGTCTACCTCTTCAAAATAGCTCTTCAGAGTGGAACTGGAGGAGACATACTCCAGACCACTTATTAACTTCCTGTGTAAGGTGACAGTACATTTATTGACAGACAAGAGCACTTAATACAAGAAATCTAGCCAAGGTATTGTGTTTTTTTTTTTGTGGGAGAAAATAAAAGATAGAATTCTTCAAGTCCATTTTATGTCACAGATATGTCCTTTGCTTGAAAACTGTAACTAAAAAAAAAACAACGAAACATATAATTACATTTGAGTTTGTGTCCATTTCAAAATCATGCCCTATCCATGTTCACAATGGTTTATTTCATGATTTATTTAGCAGCTAGAGTTGAAGAGTCTTGTGAGGTCCTTCACTTGAATAATCTTTGTGATCTGATGAAAAAATGTAATGTAGGTTCAAAGAGCCACTGGCCTATCAGTACGGCTGGTATATATATATATATATATATATATATATATATATATGTGTGTGATGTTTGCTTATGACTCTTTAGGGCAGAGACACACGCTGCTATTTCGGAGATTAGTCGCCCAGCGACAAATCGATTCTTCTTTGGGCATCTAATCTCCCCGAACTGTCTTCCCACCAACTAGAATGTAAATCGCTGGCAGGATGGCACTTGGATAACTTGGGCTTTCTGAAGTCACCACTTCGGAAAAGAAGGCAGTTCGAGGAAATTAGTGGTCCAAAGAAGAAGCAATTTGTCGCTGGGCGACTAATCTCCCGAAATAGCAGAGTGTGTCTCTGCACAAAAGAAATGCACATATTGACGTATTTTGCAATGTGAATCCTAGAATTAACACCACATTCAGAGCAGAAACCTCAATGTTTCTCTGTGTCAGTATATAGTAGCTATACACAAGTGTTTGGAACATGTTTTGGACACAAGTACCTTTAATGAATAGTGGCAATAAGCACAGTAATTGTGGCCCTGGGTTTTTTCCCCCTGAAAATCTAGCTACCATTTATAAGATCAAACTCAATATCATTTTGAATATATTACAGCCACTTTTCTGCTTCAATATTTCCTGATACATATTGGTGTTGTCTGAATCTAGGTTAGTCTCACCTGTAAAAACATTCTACATAGCAACACAGATGTTTTGTTTACACTCAAAAGTGTAGGGGCAATGGCAGTGGGGAATTGGAAGTAAAGGTATCAATGGGGAGGAGGCACATTCATTCAATCCAAGATTTGCAAACCACCAGCGACCTGAAGTTGACCTTAACCTGCACATGTTACAGCTCCACAGGTTTTGTGCACACTCCAAGAGCAGGTGATCTGGTTCTCAAATTATTTGGTAATTGCCTGAAATCATGAATGCGCCTGTATGCTGGGAAAACTGTCATTCTTAAAGCCAGACCACCATGTTTCCACAACATGCAATTCCATGAAACATACTGTATAACCCAAAGTTACATAAATCTATTTGCAGAATCTACAAGCAAAACATTCCAGAATTTATGTTATTCCTTTATAGAAAGTAAAGAAAAGGGAATATTAGGCTGTTCCAAAAAATAGCAGTGTCTGCATTTTTCTTTACAAATCCAAACATTCACTGTTTAAACTGAAAATTGCTTCAAGAGTTTGCTTTCCTTTGAATCACTGAACTAATATTTAGTTGTATAAGCAGTGTTTCTGCTTCACATCTGAGTCAACCAACTTCTGGCACCTGTTACATTCCACAATTCTTCTGCATTTCTTGGTTTTGCGTCAAAAACAGCATTTTTGATGTCACCCCACATGTTTTCTATTGGATTAAGGTTCAGGGATTCGCCTGGTCACTCCATAACATCAATCTTGTTGGTCTGGAACCAAGATGTTGCTAGTTTATTGTTGTGTTTGGGGTTGTTGTCTTGTTGAAACACCCATTTCAAGGCCATTTCCTCTTCAGCATAAGGCAACATGACCTATTCGAGGATTTTGATGTATTGAAACTGATCCATGATCCCTGGTATGTGCTAAATACGCCCAACACCATAGTATGAGAAACATCCCCATACCATGATGCTTGTGCCACCACAATGTACTGTGACTTGAATTCAGTGTTTGGGGGTCGCCTGTCGTCTGTGACCCCTAGACCCAAAAAGAACAATCTTGCTTTCATCAGTCCACAAAATATTCCGCCATTTCTCTTTAGGCCAGTCAATGTGTTTTTGTGAAAATTGTAACCTCTTCAGCATGTCTTTTATTCAGCAATGGGACTTTGCAGTGCTTCTTGCCAATAGCTTGGCTTTACATAGGCATCTTCTAGTTGTAACAGTATCACAGGTAACTTTAGATCTTCTTTGATCGTCCTAGAGCCGATCATAGACTGAGTCTTTGCCATTCGAATGGTAATTTCATTTTAGCGCCTACTAGTAAATTATTTGCCATGTAGAAATATAATTTCGGCCAAAAACAGCGATTGATCAGGTTAGTGATGTCTGACTGCTATTATTCTCAACACAACTGTAGGTCCATTGTTGTTTGATCACTGCTATCTTTTGCGGTAACTGTGGTTAGATAATTATAATGCTATATATGATTTAGTGTGGGAATGAGATGGTGCCTTGCCAGTTATCTGTATTATTTGTGTTACTATGCAACATATGTCTGTGACATAGGATTTTATTTTTATACTCCTCATAACCTTGTGATTCTCTCATTTCTAGGCGCCAGCAGAATTCATGTCTGGGCCTCTACAGGATATAATGAGAGAGATCCGCCATATTACTATGACGAAGCAAACACTAGCTGGACCCCTAAAGTAATCCACTAAAGGAACCAGGCACTTGACAAAACTAGTTATCAAATACCTCCTTACTAGCCTCGACAGGCCAAAGGTCCTATCCGCCATGATGTCCCGTCTTCTCCTCAAAGCCATCGACTTCCACGCTATAGTGCTGTTGCAAGACCAGGACAAGAGGAATATCAATACAGAACACAAGATCAGAAGCAGAAAAACTCTATGACTGCTGCTGTATAGCTTCCAGGGCCGAGGCAGCTCAGCACTCCTAGCTACTTCTGGTAATGGCAGATCATATGCATATAGACATGACATGAATTCAGTAATTGATAAGGCAGTATGATGGTACCTTTTGTAAAGGTGTGACAAAAGCATTCTGTAAACCAGCTATTCATAATTGACTGTGTAAAATGTATACCTTAATGTGCATATTTTAACTTTTTAATAGGAGATACAGGTATTAGGGTTTTTTTTTTTATAATTTGTTTATTTGCTTCTAATGGCACCCATAGATGCTAAATTTAAATTGCAAGATTCTAGCTAATGGGATGAATCACGTATTAGTCCTGAAAATATAGTCCTTTGCACAAACATCCCCAATTAATTAAAGGAGAAGGAAAGCTACAGAGGCATTTTATTGCCAATAGATTAGCTGCAATAGTACAAGCTAGAATGCTATATTTATTCTGTAGAATGTTTTATCATACCTGAGTAAAAAGCTGTAGAAACTCTCTGTTTGTTTAGAATAGGAGCTGCAGTATTAATGTGGTGTGACATCACTTCCTGCCTGAGTCTCTCCCTGCTCTGGGCTCAGATTACAGTAGAGAAGGGAGGGGTGGGGGGAGAGGAGCAAACTGAGCATGCTCTTGCCCAGGGCAATGAGGTTTAAGCTGAAGGCAGGAAGTCTGATACAGAAGCCCATGTGTACACAATAGAAGGAAAGAAATGCAGTATTTCTTTTGACAGGGGACTCAGAGCAACATTACTTTGGGGGTTTACTGGTATATTTAGATGGACCTTTCTGATAAGGCTTACTTAGTTTTAACCTTTCCTTCTCCTTTAAGAAATATGAGTTGTAGGGATAACATTTTATTTTTATGTTACCTGGAATGCATGACTATGTATTTGACTTTGTGCACAATTTGAATCTTTATTCCTCATCATATCTTTACCCGCCATCCAACTGAAGAACACGAACCTGGTCTAAAATTGGCTAAACTGCTATTAATACATTTAGAAAGGGGCACCTTAAGAAGCATTTTTCACTGTCAAACACTGTGTAATAATTTTACAGTAGATAAGCCAAAATGGAATACCAGGTGGATTAATGTCTTCACTAATGTGGGTTATTAATCTACATGTCCATCTCATCTGTAGGCCTACACATTATCAAAGATCTGGTTGGCATACAACTCAGATGTGTGTGGCAAACTTAACTTAAACTTAGTCTTTTGGGGAATAGTAGATTGACACCAACAGGCACATTTACTTAGCTCGAGTAAAGGATTAGAATAAAAAATACTTCGAATTTCAAAGTATTTTTTTGCTACTTCGACCATAGAATTGGCTACTTTGACCATCGACTACGACTTCGAATCGAACGATTCTAACTAAAAATTGTTCAACTATTCGACCATTTGATAGTCGAAGTACTGTCTCCTTAAAAAAAACTTCGACCACCTACTTCGCCACCTAAAATCTATCAAGCACCAATGTTAGCCTATGGGGAAAGTCCCCATAGGCTTTCCTAGCTTTTTTTGATCAAAGGAAAATCGTTCGATCGATGGATTAAAATCCTTGGAATCATTCGATCGAACGTTTTTTCCTTCGATCGTTTGATCGATGGAAATGCAGTAAATCCTTTGACTTCGATATTTGAAGTCAAAGGATTTTTACTTTTATTTTTAACCCTCGATAATCGACCAATAGTAAATGTGCCCCCAACCCTCCACCCCCATTCTACAAATAAATCTAAATCACATTCTGGGGCAGATTTACAAAGGTTCGAATGGTGAATTCAGATTTTCAATTTTTTTTTTTTGGTCAAAACTCACAATTTCAGATGTGAAACCACCAACTCGAATTTGAAATGGAATGTGAGATTTATCACTCGACCCTGGAAAACAGTTCTAATTTGATGCTGTGCCACCTAAAACCTGCCGAGTTCATGTAGAAGTGAATGGCAGAGGTCCGATGAGGAAAACTCGATTCAAATTTGATTCAGATTTTCATGTTGTTTCTATTCGATCGAATGTTAGACGTTCAAGTTTTTTCATTAGTAACCTCCCATTCCAGTTGTGAGTACATTCCAGTAAAATAAAAATTCACATAACTTTGAAATTCGACCTTTGATAAATAACTCGCTCTGTGTTCTAATCACATCGTCCAATATGTGCTATAAAGAGAAAACCCTGTACGAACAACCACTGGCAAGCAACTACCCATTCAAAGTATCATCTCATTCACCGCAACTCTTATCTGTGGTTTCAGGGCAGGTAACTATTAGAAGTGTGGGTGTCTGGGGCCTAGTATAACAAAATGATTTGGACCCCCTGTTACTAAACAAACGACAGCAAGTATTGGCTTTCAGGAATACCAACTTAAGTCAGGTAGAGCAGAGATAAAACCAAGCTCTGAAATGGATTTACTGCAAAGAAACATAAAGCACTCAATGACCCAGACAAAAAAAAAAAAGATGAAAGGTACAAGTAAGTTATTGTTCAGTATGAATCCAGCCCCCAGAATGTATTGATCCAGCACTAAGTGTACAATCAATACTTTCTGTCACTGCATGCTTTTTACTATGAAAAATATATCATAGCTACAAAAAACTGCAAACATCTGCCTGAGATTTCTATTTCTTCTTATTCTTCGGATGAAACTTTCCCTGCTGTTCTTTAGTGGTCCATGTGGTATGTTGAATTGTATGCCCATTAATAAATTGGATGCCCCAGGGTGGATTTTTCTGCTCTCCCTGGATGGTCAGCTTTATGGTCTGGTGAAGGGGCGGCCAAAACACGGGAAGCATAACAAAAGGAATTTGACTGTTAGTCAAAAGCATCACAGGGCAGCCAAGAAAAACAGCAGGAGTTATGTCTGTTTGTATTACCATAATAAGACTACATTTCTCACTAGAGACTTTAATGCCAATTTTATTTGCATGGTGACTTAAAAAGATGACAACTTACAGATTGTTGTACTCGGGCTTACTTCATCACTGGGTGAATGAGATGACACTGACTTTTAGGGTCTAAACAGGTGGGTTACCTTTAAATTAAATTTTTGTATGTTTTTAGTATGTTTTAGTATGTTGAAGATACTTATATTTTTGAGAATTTGCAATTGGTCTTCATTTATTTGTAGTTTTTTTGGTTATTTAGCTATTTGTCTCCAATTTTGTATTTCAGCAGCTATCTGGTTGCTAAGATCTTATTTCCCTAGCAACCAGGCAGTGATTTGGAATAGGAATAGGCAAAGGACTGAATAGGAAGATAAGTAACGAAAAAGTAATAATAATAAAATTGTAGTCTCAGGCTAGGGCAACACGACACAGATCTCAGTCTGCGGAGAAACGCAGGTCAAGAATCCACTGCTCCTTTTCTGCTCCACTTCTTGTATCATTACCTCAGGTGCAGATGGTCTTCATTACTTATGTTTTATGTTTTTTTTAATTCTTCGCCTTTCTTTTCTGCTTGTCAGATGGAGGTCACTGAACCCAGAAGACAAAAAAAACTCTCTGAGGCTAGGTCCACTCAAATTGGATTCTCCACAGGCAGAGAATAATTTAAAAAAAAAATAAAATAATGAAGGGGACATTCTATAACATACTAAAAGTTAACATACAGTTGAACCACCCCTTTAAAAGTAAGCTAAAGATGGAACCCTCCAAAAACCTGTTTTGCCAATCAGCAGAGATTTCTTGTCCATCGATTGGCTTTGTCACAATGTGACATGTAACTTGAGCTTATTTTGTGAAAACCTTAAAGGAACAGTAACACCAAAAAATGAAAGCGTTTTAAAGTAATGTAATTATAATGTACTGTTGTGCTGCACTGGTGCAACTGGTGTGTTTGCTTCAGAAACTCTACTATAGTTTATATATGCAAGCTGTTTATGTTTATATTATTTTCACTTTAAAGGGGAACTCCACAAAAACATAACTTAGCCGTTTTGAAAAGTAAACACGATTTCAGGTAACTTTGCAATATATACCATTTAAAAAATATGCAGACTTTTCATGATTTTTATTGGTATCTGACAATTCCCTAAAAGCCTAAACCCCCTGCTCTCCTGCTGATCTCTCTGACTACTTTGCTGAGCTGGCTGACTACTGTTACTTGTCAACAGCCATCTGTCCTCAGCCTGCATCCTCCAAACCCCACAATTCCCTGCACATGTGATTTCAATAAGGAAAGGAACATCACAGTGCAATGCATTGTGGGTTATGTCATTCCTGCATGCTGTCTGTAAGCTGTGGTGAAGTTGTTACAATTTGTAACATCAGTATTTAGTCCCTCCTTCCCTGCCAGGATTTCAAATGATGCAGAAAGAGAAGAACTGTTAAACAGCTGGATTTCAGCATAGGAAATGGCATTTATTCATACTTTTTGAAGAAACAGGTAACGGTGATGGGTATATATATTACTTTACAGGATTAGTAACCAATTGGCAGACAACAGAAATGAAAGACAATGCTTTCATTCTTGTACTGCATTCTATTCATGATGCTGATTTGCAAATCTCCATATATATATATTAGAAAGATAGTGATATTAATGGGGACATATGGGGTCAAGATCAAGGATTTGCATTTGCATTTTACATCTTTAAAAATGCCTGCCTTAAAAGTTACTTTTTATCAATTATAAATACAACCCGCCCTCCCAAATCCATCCTAGCACCACCTAGCAATTCTACTTCTGACTGCTTTCCCAGCCTATGCAGGAGAAACCGCATCTCTGAACAATAAACCCATCATTTTCACAAACTAGTACGAGTATTGGATCCATTATCTGGAAACCCGTTATCCAGAAAGCTCAGAATTACAGAATGGCCATCTCCCGTAGACTCCATTTCATCCAAATATTCCACATTCTTAAAAAATGATTTCCTTTTTCTCTCAAATAATCAAACAGTACCTTGTCATTTATCCAAATCAAGATATAATTAATCCTTATTGGAAGCAAAACCAGTTTATTGGTTTTATTTTATGTTTACATGATTTTTAGGAGACTTAAGATATGGCTATCCAAATTACAGAAATAACCCTTATCTGGGAAACCCCAGGTCCTGAGCATTCTGGATAACAGGTCCTATACCTGTATGAGACCTATTATCCAGAATGATAAATTATTATTGAAAATATTAATGTACATCAAAAGTTACCTATAGCTCATGTTGATCGTTTTTTATTGATAGGGCTGCTTTTGTAAGTAATTGTTACTTGAATTTCTGAAACCTGTTTCTAATGCCAACGGACTCCTGAAGCTCAAATATGGCAGCCCCCTCATAGAGAAACATAGAGGGTAATGTTAAAGAATCTACACTTTTTTGGCAAAATTACAGATAGCGTGCAAAGACAATTTTATGATAGATGTTACTAATTGTTTAATTTCTGATGTCAGTATCTCTTTAAGTCTCCTAAAAAATCATGTAAACATTAAATACATCCAATAAGCTGGTTTTGGATTAATTATATATCAGTTAGGATTAAGTACAATGTATTGTTTTATTATAGAGAAAAGGGAAATTGTTTTTAAACATCTGAATTATTTTATTGAAATCAAATCTAAGTAAAATGGCCATCTCATAATTTGGTTTCTGGATAATGGGTTTCCGGATACCGTACTTGAAAAACTTGAATTGGAAAAAACACTAACATTTTTCCTAGGACAATGCCCATTGACTTCTACACAAACTTGCAAAGTTTTAGATGCAGAAGTTTTGCACAAAAGTTTTTTTAGCTTAATGAATATTGAACATTTGAGTTTTTGACTGAAATTTATGGATTATGTCCGTGTGGAAAAAAACTGCTTTGTTACCTGCATACTTTTGTAGTAGAGGTTTTACCTTTGGTTTTTGGGAGTCAAGGGTATCATCTCTACTAATATCCACTGTGAGTCTTCCTTTATTTTGTCCTTGGAAAATTGTCTTTGGGAGTCATTAAAAAAAATCAGAGACAATTGCAGCGTTTCAATACAAATCATCTGGAAATATAGTTTCCGAGAGACACCTGCTTTCCCTTCTTCTACACCTTCATTAGATTGCCCAGCTTATCTTTAATCCACGTGTAATGAAACCAAAGTCTGCCCCTCTGTAGTTATCAATTCAGAAAATGCTTTTTTAATCAATTCTCAGTAGCCAGCCTGAAAAGAACAACCACTACCATTTGTACGATTTACAGTTAATCTCAAATCAAAATGTAGGTATCGTTTGGCTCATTGTATCTTTTTACAAATCTCTACCCTTTTACGGTGGTTATAATATTGTACGCAGGAAGCCCTTAAAAAAGCTAAATAACACCAAATATGGATTTGATCGCAAACGGCACAAACGAGAGGGAAATTAACATGATATAGTTACTTTTCTAACAATTAAAGCTTTGTTTTACAGTCAAACTGTCTACAGGAAAAAAAGAAAGACCGAAAGAAAATTATTTATACATTACTGGCTTTGCAAAATAAACTTTTTCTATCAATGTTTTTGTTTCTTCTTGAAGCCCATTGTTCTGGCATGACTCACTTGGATTTGGAAGCTTGCCCTTAGTTGAGCAGTCAAAAACAAACGCGCAATCTTATTCTCAGGAAACCTCCCCCCCTTTTTTTTTGCATTCCGAACCCGATCCCTGCCAGTCAGTTCGGAAATGTGTTGGCAGGTTACGGATAATGTTTCTTATTAGAAGGAGTTTCAGTAACACAGGTGGGAAATTGCTTTAGTTCAATAAATCTTATCAGCCAATCAGCAGTTTGTTTTGATTGGCCTATGCATTTAGAAAAATTTAAGAAAGTATCTTGGCTGTTATAACTTTCTGCTCTGGATGATTGCACCCGTTTATTAATGAGTGGAGCTAATGTATTACGAAATGTGTATTTATATGGCCACAAAATGTGTTTAGCAAAGATCCCATACAGATATATTGAGTACAAGTGTACGGTGAGATGCCAAATCAGTAAATCTGAACATGAATCCAACACAGTCCATTTTTAAATCCTATGTAATTTATATAAACAATGCTAAACTAACTAAGGTCACAGCAATGTGCAGATGGGGTTTTGCTAATGTTGCAGATGCAATTATCTATGTAAAGGTTCTGATAGGAAAGAATGGAGTAAACTATGTAAAAATATGTAATTGTGACCAAGTTTCCCGAGTAGACAAGACCTGTATGTTATTGCACAGCTCACATGTTCCACTAACCTAACCCTTTATTATTCTGGTTGTTTTATACAGGTATGTAAAATGTTTGGGACCTGGGAATTTCCAGATAAGGGATCTTTCTTTAATTGCATTCTCTACTTAAAATTTATGTTAACATTAAATCAACCCAATAGGATTGTTTTGCCTCTAATAAGAAGTAAACTACTGTATATCCAAGTTTGGATCAAGTACCGGGTACTGTTTCATAATTAGGGCATTGGTAGACGGGGAGATTTGTCGTCGGTGACTATTTATGAGCAACTGCAGATGACAAATCTCCCGAAAAATGCCTCTCCATTTGAAATCTCTGGTGCTATAACCAAGTCACCAGAAGTTTCCTTCAGAGGCAATTTCGGGCAACTTAGCGATATGTTGGTCATAGCTAGTGATGGGCGAATTTGCGCGATTCGCCACCAGCGAATAAATTCGCAAAAATTTGCGGCAAAAATTTGCCGGCGTCAAAATTTTTTTTTCCTAAAAAACAGTCGCCGGCATCAAAAACGGGCGCCGGCATCAAAAACGACGCCTGCGCCGTTTCGCAAATTTTTCGCCGTTTCGCGAAATTTGCCGCGAAATTCCGTGAAGCAAATTCGCCCATCACTAGTCATAGCACCAGCGATTTCAACTATTTCAAACGGAGAGGCATTTTTAGCTCAAATCTCCCCGTCTGCCACTGCCCTTACAGAGAAAAAGTCTGGAGTCTATGGGAGATGGTCTTCCCATAATTTGGAGCTTTCTGGATAATGGGTTTCGGATAACTGACCCCATACCTGTATAGTGCCAACACGGTATACAGCATTTCATAAATATTCTTAAATATGTGCATAAGAAGTATTTATCCACCCCAGTTTATGGTAGCATTAGGTTAATAATGAGAGTCACAGTTCACACTTAGGAGCATATTTATTATGCTATGTAAAAAAACAGCAGGATAATATACCACACGTCGCCAGGCTTTGCCGTGTAAAAATGGCGTGTTTCTTCATGCTTTGTTTCTTAGAATGACTTCCGCCGGAAACAATATAAAAAGCGGCAAATCTGGTGTTCGCATGGCATAACGCCTTGATAAACTCACCATTTATTTTACACAGCTTTTTACAACGTTTTTTTTCGGCGAATGTCTTACACAGCACAATAAATATGCCCATTAACAGTTATGTCTTTCTCTGGTATCCTGTGCTCTGCTTAAAGTTCAAGTAATGAAGTTAAAAGTAGTGTGTTTACCAATAAGAATCATATTAACAGTAACAGTATCTTAGGTTTTATTTTTTGTTTTCTATGGAATGTTCATTCTGGAGAATGTTGCATAGCGCAAAAAGCTATCTATTCATCTAGGACGGTTTTCCCTTGGAAAATTGAAAAAATCTGGCCTCGCTTTAACCCATTTGTGGTTCAGACATGGAGCTATGGAAAAAAGTAGAAGCATATGTTTTGGAAACAGTTCTGTTTTATATTTTCAGACAGTACATGGTGATATGAAGGCCTGGCTGTAATATTTAATTTTATTCCGCAGGATTTATTTTAACGTCATATCAGCACAGTTTATCCCCTTACAGCTCATCAGTCTGATGTTTTCTTTGTCTGGGGCATTAGTGCTCTGCTTGGTTACAGCTTTCTTGTAATCTTCAATTATTTTTCTGTGCTTAATGCTGCCCTAAGTCTGACAGTGGGGTCCTGAGTAGCTAAGCAACACATCCCCATAACCCTTTTTAACTGGATTCTGATAGGTGGATGTAGGAGGTCAAAGGGCAAATAAACCGCACAAGGAATGTTTGTTCTAAATTCTAAGAAAACTGTAGATCAACTGTTTCAGTATACTGTTGTAATATCACAAATCTAGGAACAATTAACCCCTTCAATTGCAGAAACCAAAATCCATAACACCCAAGCTCTTAAAGGATTGATCAGAAAGTCATTAGCAGGAAAGATGTATAGTTATTCAAATAATACAAATCTGATAAATGTATTATATTACAAAGATTTCAATAGCATGTTTTTGATATTTAGCATGTGTGACACTTCTTTAAAGCACGTCATTTTCAATTCTTTTTAATCCGTTTTAATATTCTCAGCTTTATAGTGGCAAGAGAAATCACCTAGATCTGCGTGATATGGGCAGTTGTTTGTATCAACTCTGCATCATAACAGTACATGTTATGTTTTGGGTAGCTGAGGATGAGTAGAGTATAACAGTGCTTTATTAGAAGGCTCATGCAGCCATTACACAACAGTAACTTTCACTTTCACTTTTAAGCTGTCAGGAAGTATGCAGAGTATAAGTCTGGGCAAAGTGACACCTACAGGCCATTTGTATAAACACCACAGTATATAAAGCTGTCAGCCCACTTCCTAACATGGTGCTAACTAGGACCAACTGGCAAAACTTCTTTTAAAACACCAGCAGCAAAAATAAGCGCCACACATACCATGAGATTTACAGATCTTTTACCTTAAAAATGCAATGGCCATTGATCATGATTTCATAATTTTTTAGAAAATATGGACACATTTCCATATCAGATATGTAGCCTCATAAACTTCTATACAGTGTCACTAAGACAACGTTTTCTCCAATTTCCTCCTACTTGGGCTGCTATGATTACTGCCAATTAGTCTGTATTTTGAAAGAAATTATCAAAATCAAATAACTAAACATGTATTAATTGTAAAGTTGTTTAATTTGTGTAATTGTTATTGAAAGTAGAATCAGTTAAGGTGTTTGTGTTCTCAGCTCTGCTGGTTCTCACTCCTGCAGGAGAAGCCAGCTGGATATATTGTACCAGGGCTACTATTAGCAGCTACCTTTTGTTGCTACAAAATGCCCTGCCCTAGTGTCTACACACATGCCTGGATTTGTGGCGAGGCCTCACAGACCAGGGCTTAGGCGGCAACATTTCAGGGGCAGCATGCTGCCCAGCCACATTCTAGGAGTACTGGGGACTCACAGGGGTGGATGCACGGAAAGGGGGGCAGGATCTAGGACCTGGCAGCCTAGGGCACCATAGAGGGAAACCCAGGTCTGCACATAGTGTCTTAGCAAAGCCAATTATCACTATTGTCTATTTTGTAGCCATGACAAGTAACTGCTCCTAGTAGCTCTATGGGGCGAATTCACTTAAAGGAGAATTTTCACCAGCGACCACTTCGCCACACTTCGTGCCACTTCTCCAGTCACTTCTCCAGGCACAAATTCGTTACCACTACACCAATTCACTAAAATGCGAAGTTGCGTCTCAGCAGCCGAATGCTGACGAGTTTTCACTAGCACTATTTCGGCTGTGCGAGCATTTCACAGCGAATTTTTCGCTAGCATTCATTTCTGCCTAGTGAAACTTCCCTACGCTACTCTTACGCTTAAGTCAAATTGAATTGGGCAGGTACCTAAAAGCCGCATGCATGTCTTTATTAGTAATGTTAATGCAAATGCTTGAAGTGACCACTTATTATTACAAATGCCGAAGGAACCATAATAAAGACAGAAGAGATCTTCTAATGCCCTATTTATAAGCCCACCCTAAAACAAATGTGCCATGCCCCTCAAATATCTGGGGGGAAAAATGTTAACACAAACACAAAAGTCGCCAGCATTTTTTTTATAATTTTAATGTATTTCCAGGATACAGGATGTGATGTCACTGACATAAGATTGAGGAAGATGTAGCTTCATTTTTTCAGTTCTCCTGGTATGAGGTAGTGAAGGAAACTGTGGTGAAAGAGGTAACGTTCAGTAAAATTTGCTTCTTAGTGAATTTGCAGAGTAACAACCGTTCGCCAGAGCGAAAAGTCGCCTGGTGATAGGGTGCGAATGAATGCTAGTGACGGCCTCGTTCGCTAGTGGATTGTCCTCTACGCCTGTCAGTGAATTGGCGATTTCCCTGCGGATGGGATTTCTGGCTAATTGTAGCTAGCGTTGACCACTTCGCCCTTTGGTGAATCTGCTCCTATGTGTTTTCACCCTTAGTGCCATACATGGACCAACTGGATATTCTTTGGACAATGAGCTGAACAGATAAAGAATATAGGAGGGGCCACTCATGGTATGACAACCTACAGGTATCTATTACTCTGAGTTGTTGTGCAGCATTTCTGATTCTGTTCCTCATCTGCCAATAGTACACATGCTGCATTGGCAGATGACATTTCCATAGCAGATTAATATTATTTGGGATCAGTGCAACACCATTCCCCTACCAATAATCACCTGTTTTTCTTTGGAAGCAACACAACTTGTCTAGAAACCGGCAACTAGCACTGAAAAACATACCATGCCATGTTTTCAAGCTCTAATAGCAAGGGCCAGGTCACCCATGTGTGGGCCAAGGCTCACGTGATAATTTGTGGTGATTTGCCCAAAATGTTTATCTATAGCTCAAACTTGTGAGTCAGAAACATGATCACCCACCATTGCCCTTTATGATAATTACCTATAAAGACTTGTTCAAAACATGGCAGTGCCTTTAGGGGGAAGAAATGTATTTTAAATCTTTAGTTCTTTTCCCTAATAAAATGGTCATGTTTCTATAAAGATAACGAAATGCCCACCCACACTCAAACTGATGACTTGAGATTTGCACTTGTATTTTAGCCTAAGCTATATTATCTACAGAATACAGCAGGCTAATTATTGCCTTGTAGTATGTCTTTGGAAAGGAAATAAAGAATCTGTGTGAGTGCAGTTTAGGTACCTTTTTCCACTCCCATAATCCTTTGTCTTCAGCAACCTGGAAAATAAAACAAATCTGCCAGAGAAATGCTGTTGGATTTGCAGAGCAACTGTGATGAATTTAACATACTGGCTTATTTAGGTTTTATGTCTTTAATAGATTCACTGCAGTCAAGGCTGGATTTGCCTGTTTTGTGTCTCTTGCCACAAAGCTTTTATAGATGGAAATTGTTGCCACATTATAACAACACTTGTAACTCAGCAGTTCCATGGAACCCACAGATTTCAGAGCTGTCAATTACACCAATTTGCAGCCATGGGGCAACTAACTATAATACACGCCACTATTAAATATGTGCTTTAATGGCTAGCGGCCAGAAGACCCTAAGCACACGCTTATTTTGACTGACTGGAAACCTGTCTCTACCTGCAGTGATAATGTATTTAAGAGCACAGAGCACATATTGCAAGGATAAGGGAGCTTTTTCCCTTCCTACCTATGGTACAGTTGGTATCAGGTAAAGTGACCCTGTTGCATGCTGCCTAATTGTATTCATGCTATAGTAAAGAACTACCTCCTGCTCAGAAGTGGTTTAGTCTGCCGAGAATTCACTGAATTACTTCTGATTACTTCTCTGGACTGATTGCAGAAAGAGAGAACATTTTATCCCAAATTGCACCGATTAAAGGGCTATTTACCAGCATAATCTAACAAGCGAACATGTTGTTTGTGAACCTCAACTTAGATACCTAACTTTTACTTCTTTTATAGCACACACTCTGTATTGTATATAAAAATACTGTAAACAGATCTTTAAAATCATGTTGTACCAGCAGATCAAAGATGTTTTTGTACAGCATTTTTTCTTTTGTTACTGTACATCACTATTGAAATTACTGTATACCAATGTCTGCTTTGCATTAAAATAAAAGCAACTTGGATTATAAAGCTTTTTTTTTTATTATTGTGATTCCTTTATGCTTTTCTCACTTTACAAGAAATGGGTTGCTGATACATATAATGAAAGCAAAGGTATATCCTCAAAGTGTTACAGCGACACAAAGGACTTTACTGCTAGAACTACAATAAATGGAGGGTATAAAGCCAGAAACAAACAGGATTGTTGGATATCTATGCTTTATTTATACAATGTGAGAAGTAGGATAAAAGATGTTCATGTTGCATGTTAATGTGTCCTTTGATCGCACCCTTTGGAAATATGTCACCGTTCATTACAGTGAATACTAGTTTAGAATCCTTGTAATAAGACATTTTTGGCTTTCTTAGCCCCCTTGCAAAGGTCCCCCTCTGCCTGTCATCATTTAGAGGTACTCAATGCAAAGCACCCTGTCAGATAGAGGGGTGACAGCCAGACTTTGGAGACAAAACACTAACAGAACATTCTCCATAATAGAATTAGAATCAGTGACAGGCAAAGAAGAACTGCTGCTGTTTTTCCACTCAATAACAGTGTAAATGTCCCATGTGCCAGTAGTCTAACTTGGATATAATCAAACGCTAAGGGCATGACACGTGGGGAGGATTCCAATATTTTGCTGCCAACACAATTTCCAACTCAAAATTGGCCCTCCATTGAGTTTAAGGGCTCTTACACAAGAGTGTATATAAAAACATATATATATATATATATATATTGTGAGCTTCCATTAGCGAAGACCGTAAGCCATGGCACAGGGTAAGCACAGAGAATGGAGACCACCTTTCATGTTTAAATGCTGCTTTGCTGGCTTTTATTTGGCATAAACACAAATCTTCAGCTCACTGGCTGGGAATCACATTAGCATAAACAGTCCCTCTTTCACTCCCTCATTGGTGTTCCTATAACTCGTGGTTTTACCCCTCACTGGCTTTCTCTGGTCACAAGTCCCAGAATCCTCTCTGGGGCTCACTCAAGACACTCAGTCTCCTGAGAGGGTTTTCTCTCTTCCTCGCTAGTCCTTTTTGAGCTCTCTCCAACACAGGGGGAATCACACTCTTTTCCCAGCTGCACACACAATCACACCTCCTTTCTGCGCTTGGAGGTGTCCACAGCCCCATATCCTCCTCCAGCTCCAGGAGTAAGAGCTCTGAGGTGTTGCCCCACACCTCCTTTTAACTACAGCTCACGTGTAGCTAATTACTTAGCTACCTCTAGTTTAGGCAGCTGCAAAACACCTAATGGAGCAAGGATTGGAAGCCCACCCTTCTCTCTTCCATCCACTCCAGGGACCCACTATCCGTCTTTTCCTAAGCCGGAATATAATTAATCAGCATTACTTGCTGCAGTCACACAGACTTTTCCCTGGCGTTTACATTACACCAGCCTATTGCTGGTGAAACACACACAAAATCAATGTCTTTTCATAGACATTGATTACAATATATATATATATATATATATATATATATATGCAATCTTTTATTCCACTGTCTTTTGAACATGTGTCAAGAAGATTAAGTTGCGTATAAAAAAACACAAAACAAAAACGCAATTCTGAATGCTCATGAGTGCAACCAGGTAGAATAAAATGGAATCAATTTGTGCTTTAATAATAAAGCAGTGCCTTGCACTTGATCCAAACTAAGTTATAATTAATAATTATTGGAAGCAAAACCAGCCTATTAGTAGACTTAAGATTTGAATACCCAAATTAGAGAAAGATTCCTTATCCAGAAAAACTCCCGAGCATTCTTTATAACAGGTCCCATATTGGATCCATTATCCAGAAAATCATGTCCCATTTACTCCATTATAATCAGATTACTCATAAAAATGATATCCTTTTTCTCGTAATATTAAAACAATACCTTGCTCTTGATCCTATTGACAATATAACTACTCATTGGATTTTTTTAATATTTAAATTATTTTTAAATTTACAAGGTATACAGATCGAAATTATGGAAAGATTCCTCAGGTCCCGAACATTCTGGATAACAGGTCCCATACCTGTAGTATAAGTTACTACAGGTCTCTGTGCTCCATTTCAGAGCTTCAGACACCTTTGGCCACGCTCATGAATACAGCACTGTCTGCATTTAGCATTACTGTATTCATGAGGGTGGGTCAGGTAAGCACCTTGGTGTCCCTCCTGTCCCACCCTTACCCATCCCCTAACTTGTGCATCATTCAAACATTTACTATGTGCACCTTATGATACAAGGTAAAAAGAGCAACCAGACCACAGATGGAAGTTCTTTCTATATAAGCAATAAGGAGCACGCTCTTGCACCTCGATCTAGGGTCCTAGTAAATAGAATTTTCTCTGCTAGCCCCTAGGCCATTCTATTCCTACAAGATGTTCATACATTGCAGGTTGGCAGGTGGGTAACAGTAACAGAATTTACAGTATAAGTCTCTCCACAAGGAGATCTGTTGATTTGTCCAGACTCCAGTTCTTTGCCTGATCTGACCAAACTATCTGCTCTTAGCTCAACAATCAGATCATATATTGGGAGCCCAAATAAAGCAATTAATAACATTTTTACAGACAGAATATATTCCTGCTTTTGTTAATCAGTATCTAAAGGAGCAATTAGATAACAATATTGGGGGCACATGTTTTGGGCTGGCATCAGTATCTTCCAATGCTCTGGTACCATTAAAGTCAATATTTGATTTACAAAAGCCTTACAAAAATATAAATGGAAACAAATGTAATGTCCCTTTAAAATGTTCCCAGTGAATGGACAAAATAAGATATTGTTGCAAAGAAAATGGTGCATTTGGCAGAGGGTTTTCGAGTATACACTGTTAAAGCAGTGACATAAATGTATTCCGTAATTAGCCAAATGAAAAACCAATTAGAGAAATGCAGATGAATATGACAATTGTGCATCTCTGTGCTGCCAATAGTTGAATATTCCAAAGCAAAGAAGGGACCAGCAGGACACAGGAGCATTTTACTAATAGAAGGAACCCAGAGCTCATTTCAAATAAATCTACTTAGTGATGTTCAGTGAGCAGTTTATTCATTGTAATCGTTTTCATCATTATCTCAGTGTCCATGTGCAGGACTTGTTTTCCTAATAAGAGACTTTTGGAGACTTTTGATCTGCTCAGAAAGCTGAAAAAGGAGAATAGGCACAGGCTAAACAGCAGATAACAGATACGTTCTGTAGGATACAATGGGATTCTTCTGTTATCTACTGTGTATCACACCTCTAACGTCCATCCTAGACCACAAATGTTTCACTTTTTGCACTGCTGGCCTTCTGAACATCCAACCAGCCCACTTGATGCTCTTATAAGCAACACCAGTAATCTACCCTCAGGTTTTAACAACTTGTATAAAAGCACTCAGCCTTTGGTCTTGCACCTTTATTTGGTCATCAACTTATAATATGCTTATATTTTATAATAGGGACTTTATTATTCACTGTATACTGCACAATGATAGTTAAAGCCACCATTAAGCATTGTTTATAGTAATATAGGTTTTTAATAGCTTGTGTATTATATATATATGTGAAATGGAATGTAATAGCAAGTCTAAGGCCTTCCAGTGTCTACTGAACAATAAAAAAAATCTTGCAAGAGTGATAGATAGATGTTGAAAGATATTGACATATAGACAGAGAAATATATGCAAAGAGATACAAAATAGATAGATGATAGATAGATAGAGAGAGAGAGAGAGAGAGAGAGAGAGAGAGAGAGAGAGAGAGAGAGAGAGAGAGAGATAGATAGATAGATAGATAGATAGATAGATAGATAGATAGATTAGAATACATAGATAATATAGGATAGATAGATAGGTAGATAGATAGATAGATAGATAGATAGATAGATAGATAGATAGATGATAGATAGATAGATAGATAGATAGATAGATAGATAGATAGATAGATATGCAGTATATTTAAATACTAATCACTTGCATTCAGGCTGCAATTCGATGAATCTGGATGCTGCATACAATGACATTTTCTATGGCTGTATTTGTTCAGTTGTATCCTAAAACACTTAACTACAATAGCTGTAATCAACCTTTGTCATGGAGAGAGCCACTTCAGCGAGGAACCTCAGAGCTGCATTCAAATGCTCTTTTTTTTGTTTTACATATCTTATTGAGGCTTTATATTATTCCTTTCCTCTTTTTTAACCATTCTGCTCCCAAGCTTCTCCCCTATAATCACAGGGAAGATCACATTCAAACATATAACCATGTTAGCTTCAGCACACTGTGCAGCATTAATCCTGCAAGTGACAATTTTTCTTTTCTTTATTACACATTTGTAATAAATTTGAACATGATTTAAAGAGGGATTCATGTTAGAGATTAAATATGCTGCATGGTCCCTATTTCTCCATGCAAGATGTATGATGAAAACAAGGGCCATCCCTGCGCATGACCAAATAGTGATGTGCCTCTCTGAGTTATTTCACACCCCTCTTGTCTGAAACCAGCCTTCTTGTGGCCCCAGACAAAAATGAATGTAGGTGTGATACAATATTTTATCTCTTCCCTTAGCAGCAATGGGAATCTGCCTGAGCTTTCGAGCAGATGCAACGTAATAAAGCAAGAAAACATTTCATAATAAAATGTGTGGGATTGTAAACCTGACATTTGCAAAGCCCAGTTCCTCGAATATACTTATTCAGTGCAGATGTGATTCAGATTTTATTCCCGACATTAAAATGTATGAACTTTATTACTGTTTATTTAAGGCAAGGGATCTTCAACCTGCCACTATCCAGCTGTTGTTAGGTTACCATTTTGAGCATCCTCAGGCGCATGATGAGACGCTGCTCAGTCTGTGGAGTATAACAATATAGCAGGTAGAGCCAAAGACAGTTCTTGAGGGTACGCTTATGGTTATTTCACAACATTATTCTGTTCTCAGTTTTATTTTGTGGCCCACATTCTGAGTCCCACAGTAGCTGTTTTGGTGTCAAATCACTAGTAATTTCTTAAAGCACTGCAAAATTATTATTATTATAAAATTCATTTAAAAGGAAATCAAACCCTATTATTATTATTTATTATTTTACACATAAAATTAGTTTATTTTCCACTAGTTTTCCAAAAAAGCATCCAGTGTCTGAAAAGTGCTCCCCAGCATTTCTACTTTGCACAAATTAACTGGAGCAGCATCAGACTGGGGTGTCAGAGGCCCACTGGGGCTGCAATCACAAGGACCCTCCGTTCACCTTAAGGGCCCACTCTCTGCTTCTCTTCAGCTGCACTGCCAGCACCTGGAAGATCATTATAAGTTGATGTACCTTTATTTTGGTCATCAACTTAATATGCTTAAATTCGGGTGCAGGCAGAGGAAATGGATTTGGGCTCCTAAAGGCAAGATTTAGCATTTTGCACCAAAATCCAACGCAACTAGTGCAGCAAAAGAAGAGGAGCAGTGGGGCAGCAGAATCTTTCTTTAAATGACCATTAGATCCTTTAGGCATGCATACGTGATTGCTCCTTAAAAATCCAATCTCGTCTGGTTGCTATGGTTATCCTTCTGCTTTTCGTCTTTATGTGTTCCATAACCAGCCAAGATCAGCTTTTTAAGGAACTATATGCTACACACGCCATGCCTCTGAGGAAGCTGATTGGACCAGCGAAACGCGTCAGGCAGAGGGAACAGAACGGTGATCTGCAGGGGAAAGCCACAAGGGAGAAGGAGACGCCAGCAATACTCCTATCCCGGATTACACGCAATTCTGAAACCACTATCTTGTAAGTAGGCATTTCAGCTAACTTTGGTGGAAGCATCTGGAGCAATCACGTATGCATGCCTAAGGGATCTAATGGTCATTTAAAGGGAAAGCACATGGGATATCCTCTTGTGGTCTGAAAAAGTGAAATAACTTGTAAAGGGAAAATAATATACTAAAGCACCGTTTCCCTACTCCAACACATGGTGTCCAATCGGATTATTTTGAAAATACTATACATACTATACTATATTTTGTTCTTGTTGTTTGTTTTCTCCATTGGCAGAGGCGTTGATCCTTTTTTATTTGCGAAGTAACTTTACAGTTGAGAGACTGAAGCAGGACCGGCCGGAGTCAACATAACTAAAAAGGCTAACTTTTTCCTTTCCCACTTTTTTTCTGTTTGAAGGTTCAGGCTGTTGTCAGACAGCATATTTGTGCAGGCTGAGAGAAGCAGATCTGCTCAGCGCTTCTACTCTATTGATTTACAATTGATCATCCTGCCTGTGCTCACACACAGTGAAGCTTAAACCGAAATGAGCCCAAATAATTGAATGGAGGCATCTCCAGCTGACCTCAGCTTCAGCTCCGCTGTCTGTGAGTGCAAGCAGGATGATCAGATGTAAATCAATGGAGCAGGGGCACTGAGCAGATCTGCTTCTCTCAGCCTGGAAAAATATGCAGTCTGACAACAGCCGGAACATTCAGCCTGTGTGCCCATAGCCTAAGCAGCAGCCTTTGAGCAGCTTATTATCAGAAGTTTGTTAGTGGACTGGTAATTAAATGTATTAGTTCTTCAAGTACAGGAAGTAACAGGACGTGCTTAAAACTGGCTTCATATTGTTGTTTAGTGCCAAAGATAGGTAAGAAGTATGCTCTGCACATGCCCTATTCATTGATCTCATGTTGAAAAGGAGTGTATAGAGGCCCTATTTACCTGCCTTCCAAGATGGAGCAGTCATTCACTCACATCAGGAGGCAGATTTATCAAATTTGAGATTACTGATTACTGTGTAATGTGGGAATGTGAAAACTCACCCAGGGTTTATTCATTCCTATGGGATTTTGAGAACCGTAATTATCAATGGAGTTCTCCATTTGATAAATATGTTTTTAAATACCCCATAGGAATGAAAAGAAAGAGAGCGAGTTTCAATGTGGTGAGTTCTAAATTCACACTTTGATAAATGTCCCTAGATGTGAGCAAGTGTTCTGTATGGTGAAAGCTTACACCTCTGGGAATTTTGCCAAAGATAAAAATAAAAGGCTTTACAATTAGATAGAACTCTGGCAATAATTGCTAATGTTTGCTAATACCTTCATATATGACTGAGTGATAGGCAATATGACGATTGGGCCAGAATGGATCAAACAAGCTAAAACTTTTGGACAAAGTGAAGGTAGAGGCAAGGCATAGAGACAAGGAAAAACTATAGTTTCAATCTGCTTCTATTTTACTTACAGAAGCAATATATAATAGTTCAAGATATACATCTCATTTACAGTAAAATATTTTTAATTATCTCATTTCTTCTTAACGTGTATTTTTTTAATACAGGAAAGTACTACTTAAGCATTTTCATTTAAACATTATTCCTATTTTGTGTCCAGCCAAAAAATGCAAGACTTTTCATGAGATTCCGTTCTGGGCATTGCATTAATTATGGCCTCTTGACTTTTTGTTTCTTTATGCCTCTTTGTTTTTTTTTGTCATCTACTCAACACTCTCAAAAATGCCATTTTTTTCTCTCTTTGGTTTTTTCTTCTGTTAATGTCTTCCTTGCTTGTGTTTGTTTTGTGAGGCTTGGTTGATCTTGCAATAAACACAAGGCACACAGACGTTTTCCTCTCTCCGATATATACTTTGTGCAAATGCTCTACTGTATCCACCCTCTTTCTCAATTGTACTGAAACAAAACAGTTATATTTTTTTACAGCCAGGAAGAGCACTATCACTTGGAACCTGCTTAACCGTGCTTGTAAAACTCACAGAGCCCTAAAAGGATGATATCTTTGATTTTAGAACTTTCTAAAGACATACTGGTCCCTTACACCACCATTAAGGCTCAAGAGAATCACCATGAGCAGGAGGAGAATGAAAACATATGACAGGATATATAGTGAATAAAGTACCCCCTCTTGTAAAATATAAGGATATTATAAGTTACCGAGGAGTTTCATGACCATATAAAAACGTGAGGCCGAAGGCCGAGTGTTTTTATACAGGTCATGGAACTCCGAGGTAACTTATCATATCCTCATATTTTACAACTGGGGGTACTTTATTAATTATAATACACAAATTTTAGTGAGTCATGTGACAGAAATTACATCACTACTCACCGTTTATAACTGATGACAACAGAACTCACCGTTTATAAGGATATAATTTACAGGATATTCATGGCTTTTGTGTATTATAAAGATATCACTCCCGTGAGAGGAGTTCTGAACTAAATGCAGAATACGCATATAGTTATGTTTTTATTACAATATTCCATCATATCCTCCACTTTATGCTTTGTTAAATATATTTCAGCAAAAAATAAAGTACACTTGTGGCAGTCTGCATAATATTTACATACTAATGTTTCCAGCATTGTAGTAGAGAGAAGGAGGAATCTATCAGTCATAGATCTTACAGTAACCATAAAATCAAGTCTCAAGTTTATTCTTCTAAATTACAAACTGGCACATGTTAACAATTTCCTGTAAAAAGGAAGCTAAGGCAGCTCTAGCAAATCTGCTCTTTATTGCAATGCCATCACTAACAAAGCAAGTCAACCAATGACCCGAGCCTACCAACACCTCTAACCTCTGAGGCCTTCACAGAATTATACACGAGGGGGTAAGACTTTATTTGGGCATCAGCAGAATATAAACACCTACTGTTGTGAAAATAAAACTGTTTTTCTGAGCATGTACATGCCTCTGTCTCTATTCTGGATATGGGTGCCTATGTGTGCCCACCAATTGATATGGGTCAAGTAGCAGTATGATACCAGTAAGTGTTGCACAATATGATATTTTTTAGGCAAAATATTTATGATATTGTGAATATTTTTAGGCAGCTTTTCACAATAGTAGAGACGGCAATATGAGATACTTTTGTGAAGCTGAGTAATGTGTATTTACACAGACAATAAACCGACATAGGACTATACAATTTATTGGGATGAGGAGACAACACTTTTAAGACCAACTAGAATGTAATAGTTATATACCCTTGTGTACAGTTTTTGGTATCAAAAGCAGTCAAAAGTGGTGCCATTAACACTACTATGACCTAATTAGAGAGTTGTTTCTGGCAATCTTTGCTTTTCATGGTTTTCATTATGAACTCATATTTCAGCTGCAAATTGACATTGGTTTAAATGAACAGTAGCACCAAACAATTAAAGTGTTTTTAGGTAATTAAAATATAATGTACTTTTTCCCTGCACTAGTAAAATTGGTGTATTTGCTATAGAAACACTACTATAGTTTATAGTATTTAAGGGTTAGTTCTTACAAGGAGATTCGGGGGGGGGGGGGTTTGTCGCCTGGGGACTAATCGTCTCATCTCGCCTCGCCCTAAGACTCACCTACTATTTCTGGTTTCTGTCTACACTACATAACTGTTGAACATCAAAGGTTGGCCAAGGTGAATAAACCTACAGCTAACATAATTCTGGTGCAAAGTTATTGCTCCACTGGTTTGAAGGTGATGTGGCTTCAGATTTAAAAATGGATATGGCAGCTGGTCATCGCCACAGCGTGAGTTAGACCGAGCGCTGCCGATTTCTTTCTATGTTAATCAAATGCTGGCTAATGAATACACTTTAAAAAGATTTAAATCACAGCATAGCATTAAATGTATTTCAAAAGAAGATGTTGCCGGATCTGGTACATGTTTATTGGTCCTCTATGGTCTTACCATTGTGTACTTACTTTTCTTATCATGTGTTTCCACACTCTAGTTTCTTTGAATACAAATGAAAGGAATACAAAAAGCTTCAGTTTGAATTTCACTCCAGATCTTTTACAAAATGTAAGATGGATCACTTAATATTAATAACTCTGGAAATTGATGTATGTTCTAATCCAAGAAGTGTGTCCTGTAAGCAGTGTGCACGGCTGTGTGACTTTGGCATGTTCCTGTGTGTGTATATCCCGGCTGTGAATGATTTGTGTGTATGATTGCTTGAATGAGAAGTGACATTGTTACGACTGGCTGCGTCTGTGTTCTATTCATTATAGCACACTGCAAGCTTTATTAACCTAGGTATTTGGAATCTAACTTGTCTGGGTGATTAATATTTGTCACACAATAGGGAGAAGACGTAAACACAGGATAAGGTCAAGACAAGTCCCACAGGGTACAGAGTAGGGCAGGCAGAGTATGGCACACGCAGGGATCATAAGGTTACAGGGTATGGCACACACAGGGAGCATAGGGCAGGCAGAATAGAGCAGTGGAAAGGGAAACCTACTGTAAGACGCGCTGGGAGATTTCCTCAGCGCCTTACCTCCCGGCTCGTCTCTCCCGAATGATGGCGCACATGCGCGCACTTCCGCATTTTTCTTCAAAGTGATGCTGGCGTCCAACACTGAGCTTATTGATGTCATCAGGGTGCGTCTGATTGGGAGTTTTGACGCCAAGGATTGTTTAAAGGGCCTGTCCACCATTTTGCTGATGCCCAAGCTGGTTTCAATTATCTGTTCCTGCCTAAGCGTCTGATTGTGTTTGATATTCCTGGTTTTGACCTCTGCCCGATTCCTGACTATGACTTCTGCTGCCTGCCTTGAACCCTTCGCCTGATTACGACTACGTCTTCTTCTTTTCCCCTGCCAGTACCTTGCCGGACTTGTTATGCACTTCTTTTGGCTTCCGCAGCAGAAAGCCCGGGGCCCCAAAAGTGCGTTGGTGGATACCGGAACCCACTGGATTCTCCTGTGTGTCCACAGGTACAATCACCAATCAAGGTTCCAGACAACATGGTCGTTACACCTATCAGGACTCTAAAATGAACAGTTCATACTGTGCTACATAGAGTGACACAATGCTGGTGCCCCTTTAGTAGATTGTATGAGATGTGAACAATGTGGGTATTTACAGTCTGGGTCTGACGTGTGAACAGTACAGGGCTTTAGGGATGTGAACAATAGAGGTGTGAACAATGCAGGGGGGTTACAGGTGTGAGCAATGCAGGGGTTTACAGTCTGAATTTGAGGTGTAAACAATGCAGGGGCCAGTTAATCTCAGTACTGAAACATTTTAAAGTTTACACAAATTAAGGATTCACAGCAGCCGGACTTTCATGCGGGGGCCACATTAGAGGGGGTCGCGGGCCAGATGCAGCCCATGGGCTAACCAGTTGGACAGCCCTGAACTATATCATAGCTGGGATCATGTTACATGTTACAAGGTACTGTTTTATTATTAGAAAAAAGGACATACCGGTAATTTTTAAAAATTGGAATTATTGTCTTAACATGGAGTCTATTTGACTTTCTGTAATTTGAAATTTTCTGGATAACAGACTTCTGGATAACAGATTCCATACCTGTATACTGTTAGAAATAAGGTGAAAGAAAGAGAATAACATGCAATAATATTATACATAATAAACTTTGAAAACATATACAGTATATTCTTGTAACTATTTATCCATCTGTCCAGTTTCCATCAACTCATTTAAATAAGTAAAACTTGGCAAAAGAACAGATAGGGAGATGAGGTAATTAACCTAGAATGATTCCGAAGAAGGTAAAAATTATTTTATAGAAATTACAGCAAGGGGTCCCATTCTGCCCTGTACTGAAACCTATGAACAGTGTGTGGGTTGTATTTAAACCATTAAAATTTAGAAAGGGCAGTTTTGCCAACTTTACATCATTAAAAGGTATTGCAGTTTTATAGTAGCAGCCTTTAAGAAGAATGAAGAAAGCATGATGAATAAATGAGAAAGGAAAATGAATAGAGAAACAGAGGAACAAGTTGAGTGAGCTGGGGGAAGAGTCTGGGTGGACCAGCACACAAAAAGAGCTTAGCACTGTTAAACCACTGGTAAGACTGTCCAATTTACAGCACCAAGTTATGGGAATTTCTATTCTTTTCATTAGCTCTCCAGGGTCCCAATATGTCTATAAAATTTCATATTATTGTTCTTTCATTTAGGATCACAAGCAGTACTTGTTTCTTGTGTTTCTTGTCTTTAGTGCATATACTATATAAAAATATGACTACAGTACTAGTCTGTGCATCTGAAAAATATATTTGTGCTATGTTATGAAAGTAACACAGAAAAAAGGTAATTTCCAACCAAGTGTTGAAAAAGAAATCTAATAAAACACATTAGGGTGTACATGTTTATATTATAAATGTTTTTACTGTGCAATAGTACACTACACAACCACGACTGCCCTCTCAGAAATTTCTGTAGGGTCCACTGAAGATTTTGAACAAAATTATGATTTTATTATAATGCAGACCCCTAACGTTTGATTTATTGGATAAACCACTGTATGGAAAAAAATGGTTATTGGTAGAAGTTATAGACACAACCAACACATTCATTCTGCTAATATTTTTCTAAAGGTATAAAGAAGGTGATTTCTTTATTAAAATTGCTAGTAAGACATAGTATTTTGTTTGAAATACTAAGTGCTCTCAGTTGAGGAATTCTATGTTTATATCAGTGTTTGCTTACGTCTCTTCTTTTGCTTTTCAGAACCTGGGCTTGGTATATTATTTAGATCCAAATACAAAATATTCTGAAAGATAATCTCCATTAATTGGTTTCCTTATTTTGGCCAAAGTTTGGACCAAGTTTAGCAGGGTCGGACTGGGCTGGTGGGACACCGGGAAAAAACCTAGACCTTCCTGGACATAGGCACATTCCTCCTAACTTCCACTCCTTGTTGTGGCCACAACACAGTCAGAACAAGTACAAGCGAGGGGGAGCAGTGTCGGAGAAGGACCTGATTACTGCTTTGGGAACCCATGACTTCCCCTCACAATCTCAATGCAAAACAGGTACATGTGGGGGAGGGAGGTGGAGGATCTGATGACTGTGGCAGGGGCTTCAGGGGCCTCAGGGTTGGTGTGGGAGACAGGTGACAGCCCCCTAGGGCCCTGGACCCCTCCAAGTCAGATGAGGAGGTTTAGTAATCATACAGATATGTGCAACAGCTTCAATCAGTAGATAGCATTTACTGATCACAAAAAAGAGGGTATTGATCAGTGCACATTCCTTAGTTCCATGTTCTATTTGTAATTAATTATGAGTAAGTAAATAAATTTTTAAGAACAGGGGTTTTAGTTTATGATATCCACATTGTTAAGCTACCATACCACATCAAGGTAAACTTCATATGTTGGTCCTAATTATTTATATCTGGTCATAGCTTTCATAGGCTTCGTTGCATCTCTTGGGACACAGACTGATCCTCTTCCTTATAAATGTTAAAGTGAGGGAGATTCAGCCTGTGAGACCAATGTTTTGTTCAGAAGAGACTTTCCACAAAAAAATGGTTCCCAAAGAGTTCCTTTGCATGACCTGTATAAAAGCACTTGGCTTTCGGCCCCGTGCCTTTACAGTATATGCTCATGGAAGTTCTTGTTGACTAAAGGTGTCCATACATGATAAGATCGCCAAATGATGCGGATCTTCCCACCAATATCAACCCTGCCCTTGGTGACGATTACAAAGAAGAGAATGGGCACTGGCCGGCCGTAGGACCGCATCAATTAGTCCATGCAGTCCTTGATCGCAGGAAAAGTCAAACCTGCCCAATTGATATCAGGCCGATTTTGGGCCTGTTTAAGATCAGGGAGACCCATCAGAAGCCCCCACACATGGGCAGATTGAGTCGGTCTAAAGGACCGATATCGGCATCTTTAATCTGCCCGTGTATGGCCATCTTTATATAATCATGACATTTTAAAATAGGGGGATACTATTTCCTATATAATAGATATATTACCATAAATTGTCTGCTCTGCTTTAGTATCTATTTGTTAGAGAATAAAAGAAAGCTAAACCCTGAAAAGCTGAGTAGATTTTTGCTTTAACACTAAAAACAATAATAAATAGTAAATGTGTTGATGGTTACAGTACAAGAACATTTATATTTCTGTTTTCTAAAGACAGATCGTAAAAAAAAAACTGCCCAGAAAGTGCATTAACTGTAAACATGTCACAGCTTGAATCACTTCATATATTCCCTTTCAATCATTCTGGTGACATAGACATTAGTAACTGGATTGGAAAGTTCTAGGTTAATAAGGTGGAAAAGCTTATACTTTTAAAGAGTTTCTCTTATACGTAATATGGTTAAATCCAGGAAGACACCCTGCTTGGAATTTATACAAAACCACCATGGTGGAATATCTATTTCCAAATAAACACATTTTGCACACACATTTAAAGTTAATTTAGAAGTTAGGTCATACAGTATATACTTTAGTCTTTAGTAGGTTTATTTTATAATTCATAATAATGCTCAAAGTAGGGGGCATAAAACATGTTTATGGTCTTAGGAAAAGAGTATGGCATCCATAAAGAACTGATGATAACATGTACTGTATGTAAAGGGACTATGAATATATTGAATAGAGCAGTGTACTTTCTGCTTTCATTCTTTTAACAGTTGTGCAATATAGAACTCAGTCTTGTAAGTGGGTTCAGCAACTTCCGTCCACTAGAAATCAGATTCATCTAAGTTTTTAACCTGTAGCAACCAACCTGTATGTGGTACTTACTGATTCACTACCTAAAAGCAAATTTTAATTAGTTGTTCTAATTACTGTATAACTGAACAAACTGTGTCTTTCAGTCAGGGTCGGACTGGCCCAGCCCAGTCCCACTATTGGCGCTGCCCTTCTATCTCTTCCCTGGCCCCTGGTTGTGGGTGCGAACAAGAAAATGGTAAGCATGGAGGGCCAGAGGGGGGTTGCAGCTGCGAAGTGGGGGTTGGCCTGGCCAACACTTCTTTTTTTGGCGAAGGGATACGGGACAGATTCACTAATCACTAATTACAAACAGAAAATTGAATTAAAATCAAATACAGATTGATATACTGATATTATTATAAGTGGTATAATGCAATAGAATAAACAAGTTCCTTTGGGGCCTTGCATGCATCCTCCATTGCTAGCTAGCTTCTTTTTCTATGGCAGGCAGGGAGGGGCTAGATAACTCAAATATAGGTAAAGGGGAATCGCTGTATTTCCTGACAAAGCAAAGGAAAAAAGGGAACAAAAACAGATATGCGTAATATGGTGCAGTATTTTCTGCTATTTTTTGTATAAATGCACCTTTAACTGTGCGTGATTAAACGTATATAAAAGTGCAAACGATGTGTGACAAAATTAAAACACTTCGATTGTGCGACTATGTGTCTATTTTATATATATATATACACCACTGTTAATTTATATATTAGTGTAAATAATGATATAAGTGACTAGAAAAAAATTTTTTACCAGTGAAAAAATAAAATAAAAATATAAAAAATAAAAATAAAAAAACACCAAAAAAAAATGTGTAAATATATCCTTATCTCACAAACACCTCTTATAATTAATAATTAACAAATTAGTTCTAAAGACACCAAATGGTAGCAAGCATAGAGAGTTTTGGTTTAATTGCTTAATTAGTTTCTTTTAAATGAAATCTTCACCCAGTGCTGATCTGGTGGTATATTATACTCACAGACGTGAGTGAATCTGCGCTTTTGAGAGAACAAGCCGTGTCCTTCCAATAATCATCCGGCAACCTTCTAGCTGGGCAGAAAATAGAGCGGCATGTGCAGTATCGTTTAAAAAAGCTGTTTAATAAAAAAATATAAAATACACTCACAAACGCCTCGTTTTAAAATCGCATATAAAATCTGTGAAGTCCGCTTTTCAAATGAAACCGTAGCGTCCTTTACTTTGCTCTGCGCATCTCAGTCTTGCGCTGCAGCTCCAAACGATCTGTCTCCGCTCTAGGGGCTAGATAACCCCCAAGACCATCTGATGACTCTCTTCAAATTACACAAGCCAGTGACACAAAGGAAATGTTTAAGGCTTTGGTACTCAAAGCCCCAAACAAATTTTAGTAGCAAGCAAGGAGAAAATGGGGATTTCAGCAAATTTGGTGCCTTCTACCAAGCTACGAAAAATTTGCAAGGACCAAAGTTCCTGGAATTGCCCATTTGCCATTGCCCTAAAACTAATTTTGAAGGTGAACATCCTCTAACACCAACATAGACTGAATGATCTAAGTAGTTCCCTCCATTCCTTGTGCAGGGGTGTTAAGCATCTCTACTGGCTATTTCACACAGAGTTTAAAAGAGTTTTAGTCCTGCAAAGCCCACCAATTTTTAGTTTCCCTAGAGTGTTAGTTCAAAGATTCAGATTATTGAAGCTCCTTCTGACACAGTTGTATTGCAGGGTATGCACTTTACTATTGGAATGCACCACACTGCAATATTCCACAGATCAATTCAGCTGCTCCCTCCATATATTGTATATATTGAATTATAATATAAATTTCATATCTAGTTATACATTGCTATATAGCCATTCTCAGGAAACAGATTAATAAAAAGGTGCATTAGAGAAACAGAATGCTAAATGTACCAATCGAAAAATGGACTCCATGAATACACCCAGTACAGAGAAGTTTGACTTTTTTCCTTTTGATTTTTTATGAACTTCTCAAGATCTGGCTCATTACACCTATCACTACCTTTACGTTAATGGTTTTACATGAAACCAACTGAGTGTCTGCTTACTCTAAAATCCCATTAATTATACCCAGTTAAGCTGTTTCACTGTTGAATCTGTTTACGCCAGAGTAGAAAAACAGAATGACCAGCTGGGTTGCTTGTATGTACATACAGGTGTCAGGACAGATGCCTATGCATGGAAATGACAAATGGCTTTGGTGATCTGAAAAGCAATAGAGGGACAACACTATGATCAGTGATGTGGAAAGATATATTCAGGAAGCTAGTGTCAGAACTAAATACATAGAAGGCAAAGGTGTACTAATGTAGTTCCTGTGGTGCAAGAAATTCACACCTACACCCACCAAGGTACTATATGTAAAAAACAAGCATCTGTGGTTTTGGATTGTGTAAACTCATCTCAAAGCTCAAACTATCCTGCAAATCTCTTTTAGAACTAAACTAAAGAATGATGTTACTTCCCCAACTTCAGACTGTACTTACTTGCTGTCTAATTAGTATATGCCCACTGTTGGCTAGTCCCCAAAGTAAATAACCCTGCAGTGGAGCTTGAGGCTGCTTCTTGTTAAGCTCTCGCGGAACCTCCTCTCAATTTGTTACTACTCCAACTATGACAATGTTCATTCAAGCCTTTTGCAGATCTCAGAAGTTAGTTAGGAGCTCCTCTGATGCTTGATCCACTCCAAACCCCCTTATAACAATCTTCCACTCCATATCAGATATCTCTAGATGGCCCAGCTGGGAATTAAAACTCTAAGAGCTAGGTTCTTCATTTAATGAATCCACCCCAAAGATTGCTTCTGGACGGGGGTGGGGCATGGGACCCATGCGGTGTAGTTACATTACTGCAAGAAAGCACATGCTGACCAGTAGGAGAGATCAATGATTTCTCCATTGTAGAGGCAGGGTAGCACAAAACATACCCTGGAATGACATGATTGTTTTTTGTGCTTTGCATTTAGAATTTGCCTTAGCCTAGTTGTGGAATATATATATCTATTTTATATATATATATATATATATTTTTTTTTTTTTTTTTTTTTCATAATTGCTTTTGATCACTGAAAAAAAACTTCTATTGTAAAATTCTTTTAAATAATTTACCAAAAAGTGTTTCAGTTATCCTGCCATCAGTTGATAGCTCAGACAAATGAGGCTTGAAGGAATGAAAGGAATTTCTTTGACATGGCCATATATATGAAGTGTCCCTTTGATCGCCCATGCACCTTACGTTCTTACACTTCAATGGTCTCTGTTCTCCACAGTGTATAATTTGCCTTTGTAAAACATGGTTTTTACTTGTGCAAGTAGAAATTACAGCCCCCTCATCTAAATCCTTATATTCTTTCCCTCTTCCTTGTAGAACAGTTGTGTACAAGTACACCAATCAGCATCCTCTTTTGGGTTCTTCACTCCACAATCTGCACACCCAATCATCAGCCTGTAGAGCACCTAAAAATTCCATTAGTCACACTGGGCTACTATGCGATGCATGTGTTTTAACACTGGCCCATGGGAGGGAAACTTTGGATGTTTTGTCACACAAAATGGAGAAGTGCAGGTAAAAAATGTGCCCTTAAAGAGATACTGACACCTGAAATTAAACTTTTTTTTTACATCTATTATAATATTGGCTTTGCAAGCTACTTCTAACTTTGCCGTAAAGTATTTACATGATGCTTTTACATTACCTGTCTGATCCCCCATGTTCCTGTATGAGGGGGCTGCCATTAGAAACTGTAACTAACAGGCTGAGATGGGACAGTCAGGTTGGCAAAGTCAGTCAGTGTCAGAGTGTCAGAGAGTCAGGCTTAGGAACTTCAACTAACAATTATATACAAAAACAAACCTCTCAGCAAAAAATGATCAACATGACCTATAGGTAACATTTAGGGGCCGATTCATCAATAGTCGAATATCGAGGGTTAATTAACCCTCGATATTCGACTGGGAACTAAAATCGTTCGACTTCGAATATCGAAGTCGAACGATTTTGCGCAAATCCTGCGATCGATCGATCGAAGGATTTTTCATTCGATCGAACGATTAAATCCTTCGAATCGAACGATTCGAAGGATTTGAATCCAACGATCGAAGGAAAATCCTTCGATCAAAAAATCACAGGCAAGCCTATGGGGACCTTCCCCATAGGCTAACATTGACTTCGGTAGGTTTTATCTACCGAAGTAGGTGGTCGAAGTATTTTTTAAAGAGACAGTACTTCGATTATCGAATGGTCGAATAGTCGAACGATTTTTACTTCGAATCGTTCGAATCGTTCGAATTTGAACGAATTTAACCAATTCGATGGTCGAAGTACCCAAAAAATACTTCGAAATTCGAAGTTTTTTACATTCGAATTCTTCACTCGAATTTTGTAAATCTGCCCCTATATGTACATTCATATGCTAAAATTCATTTTTTAGTGTCAGTATCACTTTAAGGGTTTAGTTATGAAACTCAGTAAAATGAGCAAATGTACAAAAAGTGCATATAACTGTTTATTTATTAAAAAAAGCTAATTAATACATTTGCAAAAATGTGAAAACATATTTTTCCACAAAAAAACTTTTACATACAGAATATGATTCAGGAAATGTATTTTATGGGCCAAATCATCTCACTTTGCAGAATCAGAAACATATATAATATAAAACTAACTGCAGGCACATTTATTCAGCTTCACAGTAAAATTTGTGAAAAACAGATTGCACTCTAGAAAAGCTCAATTTCTGTCTTAAAAAATTAAATTCAGCTCTTAAAAGTTACCAGGAGCGGCTTTTTGCAACCCCTTGTAACCCATGTTCATACATACTTCTGTATAATAACCTATGGCATATGGATAGAGACAACCTGGAGTTTCCTTCTAAGCAAATCTTGGCCAGGTTCTTTTGTGATTTTGATATTTCCTTCTCATCCAAAATACATAAAAGACAGCACAATAAGCCGAGTAAGCCAAAACCCAAACTTGGATGTATGGAAGCATTATAATAAACACATAAGCAATTGCTGGAGTTATTTTTTTCTGAGTATTTTAGAAAGAATCCATCTAAACAATGATTTTGTTTTACTTGCAGGACATGTCACTTGGTTATGGCTTTGAGGTATGTGCATTTGGGATAATAAATGGCCTCTTACATTCAATACATTTTTCTTAATACATAGTTCTCCAGTTTCAATCCCCACTGACCACTAGCATGCAAAGCTGTCAGTGTCTCAAGTAAACATTTAATTCCCTAATCTATCACTTGGAAACTCTATAAGATACACATTAATAGAACATGATGGCTAAAACCATACATCAGCTATACTCAACGCTTTAAACTCTGAGCTTTGTTTCAGCCGGTTGCTAATATTATCATTACTATATGTATTCATTCTCAGTGTTTTGTTTACTAAACTACTACTGCAGCTCATCTATAGCCCATGTCTGCCATTAGCTTCTTATACTTACCTTGGTAAATTGTAAAGAAGAAGAATTTTTTGTTGTTATAATGTCAATAGATTGAATCATTAGATATCACAGATAAATGAAAATTATTTTAAAAGGCAACAATTTACATCCAGCTTTAGTATCTCAAGGCTCTCGTCTCCAAAAGCTTACATTTATCGATGGCATGCATTGCATTGTATTCAGTGGTGTTTGCAGGCAGCACAAATGTACATTACATACACTGGTGAGAGGGCAAAGGCACAGAGGGGTCATGCATGAGAGCACAGATGGAAAGATTATTCTGTGATAGGCAGTAACACTTGGTAATGATTTAATGCAAGATCAATCACAGGGATATTTCAGTATTAAAACAAACTGTGTACCATTGCAGAGAGGTATATGCATGCCTGTGTCTATATACCATACGCTCATCATAGCACTATTCTCAAGTATAAAATTTGAATTTAGTTATTATATGTTTCCTATATATTCCTATATAATCCATCCATATTTTAATAACCACCTGTATTAAGCCATATTTAAAGCACATCAAATGCCAACCATGGCTTTATGGGGTCCTTTCTGTACCCTTAACTCCCTACTTCTGCAAATGGTCAGTGATATATGTGATAAGTTTTTAATTTGATCTGGCTAAGAGAAATCTAAGTCTTTAAAGACAATGAAGATGCTCCATGGCTAGGTGCTTTCACTTTGCTGCAGCTCACTGGCTGTGAAATTGACTGATTCCTTTGTCTGTTGCTGGATAAAGACATTATACATTAATAGGATGCAGACAGTGGAAGAGATTCATTAGGTAGAGAACAAAGCAGGGACTTACTAGACTGGACCTAGAGGAAAGGAAAATGTTTTCACGACAATAATCTACTTGATTTTCCAATCAGCTAGAAAACTGGCTGGTGAAGGGATCTTCATTTAACAACACTGACGGGGTTGATGAATCCCACATATAGCATTGAGGAGCTGCATGTTCCTTACGGGCTTCATTGTTTGCTTGCTTCACTAACTCCACTCAATGTTACAGGAGAACAGCAGGATGTGTATGATTTTACTCCTACTTCCTTCCTACTGTGAGAAGGAAGAGGGATGGCACAAAGAGAAAGAAAAGGAGAGAGCAGACATGTCTTTATCTCATAGAACCAGACCTCTGCAGTATTTCTTGGGTATACAATCATCACCAGTCATAAACACGGAAGACCATTCAGACTAATATGCCAGTGTATCACTTTTAGTTGCAAGAAAGGGGATCTTTCCATTGCAACTTTGCAACGTACATTTAATTTAAATAAAGTACATTTTCAGTGTTTTTCAGCATTGCAAATTAATTTGCAAAGGCCGTTGCAACAGTGTTAGCTTATCCCTTTCTGTTTTCTTCTTCTGATTTCTGAAACAACATGGTTCTCCTCAAGGTCTGTTAATCAGCTGACGTGCAACAATGTTTCAGGAGTCAAAATAAAAAAGGAATAAAATAAAAATAGTCAACTACTGCTTGCAATAACAAGGACATTTACAAATAACTTTAAAACCATTGGACATTATTGTAAAGGTATTTAAAATAACAGTTTAATTAGGCAAAAATACTTTTTGGGGGGTGTGGAATTCTCCTTTAAGAGTGTGCTTTATCCAATATATAGATACTTACCCTAAGTAGTGTGCACCCCTTTTAGATTGTAAGCTCTTTAAAGGAGAAGGAAAGCTACCGAAGCAGTTTATTGCCAATAGATTAATAACAATAGTGCAAGCTTGAATTATATATTTATTCAAGCAGAATGATTTACCATACCTGAGTAAGCAGCTCTAGAAACTCTCTCTATTTGTTTAGGATAGCAGCCGCCATATTAGCTTGGTGTGACATCACTTCCTGCCTGAGTCTCTCCCTGCTCACTGTCAGGGAGCCGGGAGCCCCCTCTGGGGAGTAGTCCGGATCTAGGAGGAAGCCCCTCAGGAGGGATCAGGATCGTGGTATCCAGGGATTAAGCAGAAAGGGTAATCGGGTTCAGGCAACAGGTCACAAGGCAGGCAGAATATAATCAAAGTCCAAAGTCCAGGCAGGGGGTCAATAGCAGGCAGAGTATCAGCGAAGTCCAGGTCCAGGCAAAGGGTCACAACAAGGAATCAGGCAGATATAAGTAGGGAAAACAGCAAGGGAACCCAGGAAACTCTCAGGGAACAGAATCCTATTTTCGGGCGCCATCTTGGCGTCTCAGGCGTCCTTTTATGTTAGAATTTGGCGCCCTTGCGCCAGCGTCAGCGCGCCTGCGACCGTCGCGCCGCGCTGACGTCACGTCGCCGGCGTCGGAACCCACGTGGGTTGACTGGGCGCCGCCATCTTGAATTCTTCGCCGCCGGGAGCGGACGCGACTCCTCGCGCTCCCGGCGGTCTTGACAGTACCCCCCCCCCTCACGGGGGGCCTCAGGACCACCGGGACTTGGTTTCTGGGGAAACTTGGAGTGGAAGTCTCTTACCAAACGAGGAGCATGCACATCACGATGTCCCTCCCAAGAGCATTCTTCGGGGCCAAAGCCCTTCCAATGGATGAGGTACTGAAGGGATCCTCTGGAGATTCTGGAATCAAGGATTCTCTCCACCTCGAATTCTTGTTGACCCTCCACAGAGACAGCAGGAGGAGGAGATTGGACACCAGAGAAACGGTTGGAGACGGTGGGCTTCACCAGGGAGACGTGGAACACGTTGGGGATTCTCATCTCTGGTGGAAGTTGAAGTCTGATGGCTACGGGGTTAATTATCTCTAAGATGGGGAACGGACCCAGGAACTTCGGACCCAACTTGGGAGATGGCACCTTCAAGCGAATATTCCTGGAAGAGAGCCAGACATTATCACCCACCTTGTAGGGAGGAGAGGGCCTTCTACGGCGATCCGCGAAAGTCTTGTGGACTAGAGCACACTTCTCCAGATTAGACTTGGTTGCAGCCCAAATAGCAAGCATATGGGCTGTCAGATCATCTGCAGCCGGGACGTCCGACAACACGAAGTCCTGAGGAAAGGCTTGAGGGTGCTGTCCATACACCACCATAAATGGAGACCTTCCTGTGGAGGAATGACATGCATTATTATGAGCAAACTCTGCCCACGGGAGGAGGTCAGACCAATCGTCCTGGCAAAGAGACACGTGGTTCCTCAGGAACTGTTCTAAGGCTTGGTTCACACGTTCAGCTGCCCCATTCGTCTGCGGGTGGTAGGCAGATGAAAATTTAAGTGTTATTCCCAAGTCTTTACATAGAGAACGCCAGAACTTGGCGGTAAACTGGGTGCCTCTGTCGGAGACGATCTCCACCGGGAAACCATGCAGGCGGAAGATGTACTTAATAAAGAGTTGGGATAATTCCACCGCAGAGGGTAACTTCTTCAAAGGGATGAAATGGGCCATTTTGCTGAAGCGGTCAATGACAACCCAGATCACAGTATTCCCACCGGAGGGAGGAAGTTCGACAATAAAGTCCATAGAGAGGTGCGTCCACGGACGAGAGGGAACCGGCAAAGGCTGTAACAACCCGCTGGGGCGGGAATGGCTAGGCTTAGAAGTGGCACAGACATTACAAGCAGCCACAAAGTCCTTTACATCCTTGCGGATATCAGGCCACCAGACTAGGCGCCTCAAGAGTTCAAGGGTCTTGGCCGGACCAGGATGTCCAGCTTGTCTGGAGCAGTGGGTTTGTTGCAGGATGGCCAGGCGAAGTTCTGGAGGGACGAAGGCCATGCCAATCGGAGTATCTTGAGGAGCCGAGGACTGCCCAGCCAGAATCTGGTCGGCAAATTGGGGATACAAAGAGGCAATGATCTTGACTGGTGGAATGATTGGCTCCTGCCTCTCAGGGTCACGATCCACCGGAGTGAAGCTACGAGACAAGGCATCGGCTTTCAGATTCTTGGAACCTGGGCGATAAGTCAAAACAAAGTTAAAACGGGAAAAGAAAAGGGCCCACCTGGCTTGTCTGGGATTTAGCCTCTTGAGGGACTGTATAAACTCCAGATTCTTGTGATCAGTGAAAATCTGGACAGGAATTTCAGAGCCCTCCAGGAGGTGACGCCATTCTTCAAGGGCAAGCTTGACTGCTAAGAGTTCTCGATTTCCGACATCATAGTTCTGCTCTGCGGATGAGAACTTCTTGGAGAAAAACGCACAGGGGTGCAATTTTCCATCAGTGGAGTGTCTCTGAGACAGGATAGCTCCGGCTCCGACTTCAGAAGCATCGACTTCGATGCAGAAGGGTAGTGCAGGATTGGGATGTCGGAGAACAGGAGCGGACGTGAAGGCCTCTTTCAAGGACTGAAAGGCTTCTATGGCGGATTGAGGCCACAGGCTGGGTTTACCCCCTTTCCGGATGAGGGCCAGGATAGGTGAAATGCGGGAAGAGAACCCCCGGATGAACTGTCGATAATAATTAGCAAATCCGATGAACCTCTGGATTGCCTTGGTACTCAGTGGGAGAGGCCACTCCTGGATGGCCGACACCTTCACGGGGTCCATCTCAAATCCCTCTGGAGAGATAATGTATCCTAGGAAGGGGATCTTGGATACCTCGAAGACACACTTCTCCAACTTGGCGAAGAGAGAGTTCTTCCTCAGACGAGAGAGTACCTCCTTCACCTGGGAGCGATGACTTTCAAGGTCCTTGGAAAAGATCAGGATGTCGTCCAAGTATACGACTACGAACCTTCCTAGGAGATCTCGGAACACATCATTAACAAACTCCTGGAAGACGGCAGGGGCATTGCATAGGCCGAAGGGCATAACGAGATATTCATAGTGTCCATCCCGAGTGTTGAATGCCGTCTTCCATTCGTCACCCTCCCGGATGCGAATGAGGTTGTAGGCCCCCCGGAGATCCAACTTGGAGAAAATCTTTGCCCCTTTCAGCTGGTCAAAGAGCTCGGCAATCAGGGGCAGGGGGTACCTGTTCTTCACGGTGATCTTATTCAGACCCCGATAGTCTATACAAGGCCGAAGGCCTCCGTCCTTCTTCTCCACAAAGAAGAACCCAGCCCCTGCAGGAGAGGTAGAAGGGCGGATAAACCCCCGCTGGAGATTTTCTTGGATGTACTCCTTCATAGCGGTAGTCTCTGCAGGAGAGAGAGGGTAGGTGCGCCCTCTGGGGGGCATAGCTCCTGGCAGGAGTTCAACCGGACAATCGTAGGAGCGATGTGGGGGAAGGAACTCTGCCGACTTTTTACAAAACACATCGGAAAATCCCTTGTAAGTGGAGGGCAAAGTCTTTAATTCCGCAGAGGAGACATTCACCTTCTCGAGGGGTTTTGACGGAAGGCAATGTTGCAGGCAAAATAAACTCCAACGAGAGATCTGCCCAGTGGACCAGTCTATGGTGGGGTTATGCAGACGTAACCACGGAAGACCCAATATTACTGGAGTAGAAGGACAGGGGATGATGAAGAATGAAAGTTTTTCTTGATGCAGCGCCCCAACTTGTACAGATAGTTCCGCCGTGAACTTTGTGACGAATTCAAACTCCAGGGGTTTGTCATCTATGGCGGTAATTCGCAGGGGTGAAGATAATGGAAGCAGGGGAATCTTCATGCGTTCGGCAAAAAAGGCATCCATGAAATTGCCATCCGCTCCGGAGTCGAGGAAGGCCCTTTCGAAGATAGACCTACTTGCCAGGTGAATCTGCAAAGGAAGAAGAAGTCTGCGTGAACTTTCTTGATACTTCTCCAGAGGACCTCGAGTGATGCCCCCTACATGAGAAACCTGAGACATACCTCGGGGTACAAAACTCTTGGCTTTGGCAGGACAGGCGTTGGCAAAATGGGAATGCCCACCACAGTATAAACAGAGACCTGCCATACGTCTTCGGAGTCTTTCCTGCTCGGAGAGGCGAGTCTTTCCTACTTGCATAGGTTCCTCCAAGGGGGACGTCGACACATGAGTCACAGGAACAGCGGGTGTTTGCAGAATCGGCCTTTGAAAGCGAGGGGCCAACAAGGGAGAAAATCGTCTGCTGCGCTCTCTCTCCACCTGGTGCTCTCTGAGACGAGTGTCCACTTTAATGGATAGAGCGATCAGCCCTTCCAGGGTGTCAGGAGTCTCTCTGGAGACGAGATCATCTTTGATGCGGATGGATAGGCCTTGGTAGTATACAGCCTTGTAAGCGTCATCACACCAGGAAGTCTCCGCCATCAGTGTTCGGAAGTCTATAGCATAGTCATTGACACTGCGGCTTCCCTGCCGGAGCTGCAAGAGACGGGCAGGGGCGTTCGTAACCCGACCTGGAGCATCAAAGATTAAACGAAAAGCTTGGAGAAAGTCTTTAACATCAAAAGTCAGCGGGGAATTCTTCTCCCAAAGAGACGTTGCCCACTCTAGTGGCTTGCCTTCCAATCGAGACATCACATACCCCACCTTGGAACGCTCACTTGGAAACTGTGTGGGTTGGAACTCAAATTGAATTTGGCATTGCGTGGCAAACCCCCTGCAGGCTTGTGGGTCCCCACTGAAGCGAGGGGGAGGTGGAATGCGAGGCTCACCTGTTGGGTAGCTTGCGTTCGTAGGGGCTGCCGCCATGGGGGGATCTCCAGTAGGTGGAGCAGTGGAAGGCTCAGAAGGCACTTGAGCTAGCAGGACATCGAGTGCTTGCCCAATGCGAACCTGCTGGTTTTCGTAGTCCTCCATGCGGGATGCCAGTCCGCGGAGCGCTCTTCCGACATGAGGTGTGGCTTCCTCAGAAGGATCCATGGCCCGAAAATAATGTCAGGGAGCCGGGAGCCCCCTCTGGGGAGTAGTCCGGATCTAGGAGGAAGCCCCTCAGGAGGGATCAGGATCGTGGTATCCAGGGATTAAGCAGAAAGGGTAATCGGGTTCAGGCAACAGGTCACAAGGCAGGCAGAATATAATCAAAGTCCAAAGTCCAGGCAGGGGGTCAATAGCAGGCAGAGTATCAGCGAAGTCCAGGTCCAGGCAAAGGGTCACAACAAGGAATCAGGCAGATATAAGTAGGGAAAACAGCAAGGGAACCCAGGAAACTCTCAGGGAACAGAATCCTATTTTCGGGCGCCATCTTGGCGTCTCAGGCGTCCTTTTATGTTAGAATTTGGCGCCCTTGCGCCAGCGTCAGCGCGCCTGCGACCGTCGCGCCTCGCTGACGTCACGTCGCCGGCGTCGGAACCCACGTGGGTTGACTGGGCGCCGCCATCTTGAATTCTTCGCCGCCGGGAGCGGACGCGACTCCTCGCGCTCCCGGCGGTCTTGACACTCACTCATAGCTCTGGGCTCAGATTACAGCAGGGAGGGGAGGCTGGAGGGGGGAAAAGGGAGGCGGATGGGGGAGAGGAGCAAACTGAGCATGCTCAAGCCCAAGCCCTGGAGGTTAAGCTGAAAGAAGGAAGTCTGATACAGAAGCCCATGTGTACACAATAGAAGGAAAGAAATGCAGTGTTTCTTTTGACAGAGGACTCAGAGCAGCATTACTTTCAGGGTTTACTGGTGTATTTATATAGACCTTTCTGATAAAGCTTACTTAATTTTAGCCTTTCCTTCTCCTTTAACCTGGCACATTTTTCAGTCATATTTTTGCTTGCATTCTGTATGCTGAGCATATACTCCCATTTATTGTACAGTGCTGCAGAATATGTTGGTGCTTAATGAATATGTGTTAAAAATAATAATAGGTGTATTAAAGTACTTGGCCTGTACTTTTTTCCTCAAACAAACTGCATAGTCATGGATTGGTGTTTTTCTCTTTGCAAAATGCATTGGAGTCGGTGCGGGGGGGTTCTGGAATCAATGCATTTTTGAAGTGACAATTTGCACTGCAAACTTTTGCCTCAGTTTCTCAAAAAAAAAAAATCTGCCATTGGCGAAACTTGGAATTTCACCACAAATCCATGCCTGCTAAACAATTTTGCTCATCGTTATTGGTGACTCCTGATATTCTTATATTTTATAATATATACATTTTTCCCTGTGTATTACTTAAAGCTCATTAAACTTCAATGACTCCAATGGATCATGCCCCACAGAGAAAGATTTGTAAGTTTATTCTGATCAAGCAAATAGATATGTTAGTTTTACATTATGGTCCAAACTGGCAGGAAGGACACACAGGTCCTTCATCTGTTCATCCTGGACAAAGGATCATGTCATTGTTCATTATAGTTTGGTATCTAAGCCTCAAGACAGATGTCCATAAAAGTGAATTGGCTGTTTTGATGCTCATCACTGCACATTAACAATGGTGACCAGACCTGGACTGGGAGTCAAAATAGGCCCTGCTATTCCAAGTACACAGAGGCCCAAACAGCCCTCTACCAGCCCACTATATGGTAACTTTCTATTGAACCATACAGCAGCCCCTCTGGCATTTGCCAGAATCCACAGATTGCCAGTCCGGGCCTGATGGTGACCCTGCTATTAGTTGATGATAACTTGTATAGCAGCCCTGTCCTCCTGACTTGAGCTGCTCACCAAAACTGCCTGAAGAGTCTTAACTAGTCATCAGTGTAAATGAGCCTTAAAGGTCCCCATAGATGCGACGATTCTTCTTTGGTGAACGACCGATTTCAGTGCAGTTCGACCAATCCATCAAATTATCGTGCGGTTAGTGGGATTCGAAAGATCGTACATCTTTCGATTTTTCGGCCGACATCTGTCAGAAAATTGATTGACCAGGTTTAAAAATCTTTATCGGTCCCAGTGCAATCTATCTATGTTTGCAGGGCCAAGCAGGCAGCTACTCTTCAGTTTTGCTGGCAATATCACCTGAAATGGTATTTTTAATTGATGGACACATCGTACATTTAAACAATCATTTCGAGATAATCGTGGTCTCACGATAACGATTGGATCTTTTAAAAATCTTTACATCTTTGGCCAGCGAAAGGGATTAGTCTGTACATAATCCTTACACACTGAACAGGGTGTACAACTGGTGAGAACACGTCTCTTTATATCAAAACAGGTCCATTAAAGGCAAGTGAGGACATGTTAGAAATCAGTTATTGACTAACAATAACATTAATGCTTATGTCCTTACAAAAAGGTATAATAAAAGGTTTCAATTAGGCACTAGGATAGTGTAATTTTAATTATTGATTTATAAAGCCTAACACGGTTACATGTTTGCAAACTGGTGGAAATCTATGGGTTGTTAGATATAAATGTCCACTATATTTCAAGTTGTGCAAAAAAGCATTGAATAAGTGAAGCTGAAAACTGCTGACAGTATGTTGCACCTAGATATGATTGCATAATGAAAATCATTATATTTCCTATCCACTATTGCTTCCCTAGCCCTACAGGGAAGATAGGGTGCAACACAGCCCTGCTATCAGTGTGGACTCTCTCATGCTCCAACCATGCATGCCCTTCCACTATGCAGTTTTGTACTTCTGTTCATTGTGCAACACAAGTCTATTTATGCTATGTGATTGCCTAGCCAGTGCCATACAATATAAGAAGTAGGAAAGTTAGTATATGTTGTTTAAGCTATAGATACATTTTATAAACGTTGCCAGATGTCTCCTCAAAATGTCATTGATGAGCTCAGTAAAGGATCTCTAATCAGCAAGTAATGAAACAGTAGGGAGCTAATTATCTTTGTCAATGTGTTCATGCTCTGTTAGGGCTATTCCACACGGGGAGATAGCGACGCGTTTGCGGTCGCGGCGACAAAGCGCAGCGACAGTCGCCGCGACCGGCGCAGGCGACAGTTTTGTATGGGCGCCTATGTAAAAACGCCTGTGCTAACCACACGAGGCGATGCGCTTTTCAACAGTCGCCTGAAAATGCCTCGCCAGGCTTTTTCAGGCGACTGTTGAAAAGCGCATCGCCTCGTGTGGTTAGCACAGGCGTTTTTACATAGGCGCCCATACAAAACTGTCGCCTGCGCCGGTCGCGGCGACTGTCGCGGCGCTTTGTCGCCGCGACCGCAAACGCGTCGCTATCTCCCCGTGTGGACTAGCCCTAAGCGTGTGCCAGTATGTCTTTTGTGCTAGTACACTGTGCTGTATGTGTGCTAGTATGATGTGCTCTAAATGTCCTGTGTGCAGAAAAGTCACTTTCACTCTCATCATCTAAGCCCCATATGTAACAAAAATTGCAATCAATATGGTTTGCTTCTAAACAGGTAACCAGTAAATGCTACCTGCTGGTGGGATTAGACCACTAGCAAACTGTGCACCTTTTGTTTCATAACTGATTTTTTTTGTTTTGTTATCACTGCCATCGAAGACTGGAGAACCTACACAGGTGTAACAGTTTATAACAAACTATATGCAGTTATACATTCATTGTAAAATAGCTACTTGAGTATTATGCAGTGTATCACTTAACGCAGTCCACAATAATTTATGAAATAAAGAGCAAGTACAAGGCCACAAAGGAAGGGCCTAGGGCAGCAAGATTTTAGGGGCAGATGCATATTCCTGTACGTATAATCCCCAGTGCTTCTCCACATGGGGGGGGTTCACTTGCTAGGACCCGGTGGCCTTGGGGTGCCCAAGACCAAAATCTTGCCCTGGCAAATCTCTAAGGGTTCATATACATCATCGATTAAATCTGCATTCACTTTTAAAGTGTTCAGCTAACTTTTCCTTAAGCTGGCCATAGACGCAACGATCCGATCGTACGAATCGTGGATTCGTACGATTTTCGGACTGTGTGTGGAGAGTCCCGGCATTTTTCGTCCGGCTGAGATCGGTCGTTTGATCGATCGGACAGGTTACAAAAATTCTGTCACCTGCCGATAATATCTCTGCGTGTATTGCCAATCGTACGATTTTCAGTGGGAGACTGTCACTAGCTTTGTCTGACATAACTACGATTGCTGTCAGAGGTAGAACATCAGCTGATCTGTTCTTTTACTACTTTATTTGATCGGAATGGTAAGACTTTGATCTAAATGGTTAGTGGCGGGTCGGGAGATGGGGAAGTCCGATCGTATGTTGATTCGTACAATCGGATCTTTGCGTCTATGGCCAGCTTAAAGGACACATACCGACACAGACACATGTAAGCACCAAATGCAGTTGGAAAGCAGCATGTTGGGTTCCACCAGCATTTTGCATTACATGTGCCTGTGGAAATACCTGCCCATAAAGAAGAGTTGGTTGTGTTTCGTCCTGCGCTCCCCTGCGACTGTATGCTTTAAATCGCTCATACGTATGTACAAGTCCTAAAATAGATCCAAAACGGAGCATTTGTTCATGCTATTTAAAGCAAAACAATACCCTCAAAATGAATACTTAAGCAACAGATACTACTTAAAAAGTATATTATTATGAAAAATTTTTTTATTTTTTTTGATGAAGCTGGGTCCATACGAGCTGTTTTTTAAGGAGACCTACATTGTTCGTGGGGTATAGTTTTCCTTTTTATTTTTTAAAGAAATGCTTCTTTGCAATGTGCATCCTTTCAGGATTAATTTCACACAGCTGCATATATGGGGCTCATTCATAAATTCTGGGCAAATTTGCACATGGGCAGTAACCCATAGCAACCAGTGATTAGGTTTTTTGGTAATCTGCAGGACACTGAAAGCAATCATCATTTGTCAAGGTGCAAATTTGCCCAGTGTTTATGTGACCAATGACTCCAGTGAACCCTGGAATTATCATCAGCCTGAGCCTGCTGGTAATTCCAAGGTTGTGCCAGTAGTTGCAGCTGAGCAGTAATGTTATTATTAATGCCATGCCACACGTGTGTCACAACTTGATCAGTATTTACCAGAATAGATGCTAATTAACTATGCTATTGGTTCATTGTGCACAAGTTGTAGTGGATACAACTTAGCATGCTCCATCAATAATGATAGAATTCTAGGAAAAAACACTTAATTGTGGGTTAAAGCTCAGCATGTCAGCTTGTTAATACATTATCTATAGCATCACCAGACAGCAATGGAATGATCTAGATAAACAGTGGGAAAATGTCTCCGGTCTGCTGTTAGTTAGACTCAATGTTTACACGTTAAGCAAGACCAGCGCAGTTTTCCTGGCATTAAGGAATGAAAAGATTCTACCGAAGACTAAGTCCCACCAAGCCATATAAAGAAGAGCTTTCAGAGTAACCTTTCAGGCATGTAATAAGTTTTATGATTCATTACATTCATTTGTATTCTTTGCTGAGCTCTAGATAAAATAAATTCATTGGACTCCGATTGGTCATTGGATATACATTTTTCACTATGGATCATACCCTTTGAAATTGGCTTATTCGGTGACACGTGGCTTGGCTGCCCAGCATATACTGAGCTACATGCCCTTCTTTGGTCGTTCAAGTTAATTGCAATAAGTTTTTGGTATTTGCTGGAAAATAGTTTTGATGTGCTAAAGGGCATCTGCTAAAGAGACGGTCACAGAGAGCTCATGTATCATTATGAATCTGATCCGTTCTAAAACCATGCTTTAAATGCTTCAGCTACTTTGCTGTCTTTTGTTCCACTTATGTAAATAAGCAAAAGTAACGTGACCTCCATCTAAAATGAAAAGCACATGTTATAAATACATATGGAAATGAAAACACACATTATTCATTATTATTCATGGTTAAACAGGAGCTCTCATCTTCCCAATCTTAGCGGATAGAAATGAATTTTGTGCAGTTAGCATGCATGTAGCTGCTTTGTTTAACCTGTTCTCAGAGTACCCATAGCCTCATGTCTTTTAAATTCTCCCATTTGTACGGGACAATTGAATCTGAATAACAGAAAAACATTTCTAAAAATCACACCTACATATAATACTTGCTTTACTCCTAATGATTCTTGGTCATCCCTAAAGACCTCCATAACTATGTTTGTCAAGATTCTCATTCATCCAGGTCATGGTATATCTGTAGAAATAGGTCAATTTATTTGAACTTGCTGTGTTTTTTTTTCAAGACGTTTCACCAGTCATCCAATTGGCTTTGAATTAAGTTAAATTGAGAAAGCCAGTAGGATGACTGGTGAAACATCTTTAAGAAAAACACAACAGTCCAGTTGATTTGACTTATTTCTACAAAAACCTCCATAACTTTTTTTTATTAGGCTGACCTAAAGTCAAGAACATATTATTAAAGGGGACAGATCTAAAACTAGAGTTTTCGCTTCATATTAATTTAATTAGAACCTATATTTTGATTTGTTATAGCTGTATACCCCCTCCCCCAGTTTCTAACATGGTTACAAGATACAAAACAGGTATCTTGTTATGATTTTTTTCATATTTATTCCAAATAATTGGGTTAATTATGGCAGAACAAAGAACCATGTTTACATTTTTTTTAAATCCTGTAATAATTCAATATTGTTTCTTTGGTTATTAAGCACAATTTAGCATGAGTCAGAGATTTGTAGTTTTAAGCCTAGTTATCCATCATTTTTAAGGTTTGCACTCAGGGTCAGACTGCGGCATTGGGGCCCATCATAGCTGCAATATGAAGGGCCCTCTTGGCAGTCACCGTGGGCCCCCTTCCTCCCCATGCATGTGTGAACACCGCTTCATAACACCTATTCTCTATGGGCCAGTCGATCAAGGGAGCAGGTCTGAGCTATTTAAGGCCCATGAGGGCTGGGGGTCTACTGGCACAGTCCAACACTGCTTGTGCTTAGCTACCAAGCTAAACTGGGCTGAACAGGGTGTTTGCCCCTTTGGCATCACATATGTATACATCCAATTGTATATAACATGCGTGGATATATGTGATCCTTAAAAACATGTGCCAAGTTGCTATCTGTACAACAATTGTTTGGACCAAAGCATAAACAATGGGCATCAAATTAAGTCAAAAAGAGACTGAAGCAGCACCCACTATCAGCTCATGTAGAGCCATAGTTAGGATACTGCCACACCAGGCTCATTCTCGGCCTGTGGATAAATGCAGGCCAGGGAACAGCCCTTATGCTTGCCTCAGTACACCCTTGTAACTGCACCTGGAGCCACTGCATTGGCTCAGATGTAGGAGCATGAAAAACACTTCTGCACCAAAACATAGGAATATGCATTTCACACCGAAATCTACTTCATGTAAATGCACCCAAGCAGACACAGAGGCTCTGGGTGCAGTCACAACAGTAGGGAGACAAGCATTGGGGCTGATTCTCAGCCAGCATTTAACTGTAGGCCTAGAATCAGCAAGGTGTGACAGCTGCATTAGGATTTGTACACACTGAGAATATACAACGTACATTCATTTGGTGCAGGTATAAAGGCCTGTTTTCGGACAGGGGATAGCTTTTGCATTAGTCGATATTTCATTCTTAAAGGTTGTGTATTTTTTCAGGCTGAAAGAAGCCGATCTGCTCTGTGCCCCATCTCCATTGATTTGATTATGATCTGCTTATGTGCAGTTACATGCAGAGAAGCAGAAGTCGGCCTCAAAATGTCTGCTTTTGCGTATTAAGGCCAACCTCTGCTCCTAGCTTATTACAATATATGCTAGTGCTATACACCCGTGTGCACTAGCTGTCTGCCCAGTTGCCTTAGTGCTCTATTGCTTCCCAAAAGTTACATTTTCTGGCAGATTTTTGACAGGGTGTGTAGTTCCATGCTGCGATGTCTTTATAATGGCAGGATAACCAATACAATCTACACTTTGAGTAGTTAGTGCCCTTTGCATTTTAACCCCTATTGTTGGAAATGTGAAGGCCTGGAGAAGAAACTGTTATAGTAAGGCTGAGTTATTAAAAACATGACTTTTAGGCAGAACCTACTTTTGTCTGATTCATTCATGAAAATTCCAGACTCACTTATGCCAGACAGATATATTGCATCAAACAGACAATAACCTCACCCATGCTCTTTCTATAACACGACTAAATATAGGGATTCCTATGAAAAGAACAATGTATGAAAGGGCATTAAAAACTGACATTTGGGGTTGGAAGGAATCACCGCTTTATAATTAATCTCTTCTCTTCTAAAGTTTCTTTTTTTTTAGTTTAAAAGGTTAAATTATACATAGTAATACCTTTTTCTTGTGAAAGGCAGACACATGATATTTGAAAAACGTGTGCTCCTTCATAAAACATAAATGACAGTTTAGCATGCCTCATTAGGCTAATAGGACCACAATGTATTTTAATCTTTAACTTGATCAGAGTGTATCGCAAGCAGTCATGGGTGAAACCGCACATTGGAATGTTTTATGATTGAGGGGAAAATTTCAATATGCTTTTACAGCTCCGAGCTTCAGGGTTTTGACAAATTACTTATTGATGGCCTATGTTTCAAGTTTTTTATTTGTAGGAAGAAACAAAGTATCCATCTTGTATTCACTAGCAGTGAATATAGTGTTAGTATGTACACCTATAGAACTGCAATAAAATAATCCTGCTAAACATTGTAATACTGCTTAGAAATAAAAAAAGTATATATATATTATATATTTAAAAGACATCTGCAATATGGATAAATATGAAAAAAATGTTTCATCTAAATACTATATCTAAATATATTTGGGTCTTCATGCCTTAAGTATACTAGAAATTCATTTAAACATTAAATAAATCCAATAGGCTGGTTTTGCTTCATCATCATCATCATCATTTATTTATATAACGCTGTCAAGGTATGCAGTGCTTTAATAAGGATTAATTATATCTTAGTTGGGCTGTATACCTGTATATATATATATATATATATATATATATATATATATATATATATATATATATATATATATATATATATATATATATATAGGCACAGCTGCTGTGGCTCCCCCCCCCAGATCCATGGCTCGCTCACTCCACTCTTACAAATGAGAACTGCACTACCGCGGCCGGCGTGCAGAGTGACGTTGCGCTGGTGTGTGCGCATGCGCGGCGCAGTCGCGCTATGATGTCATTACGCGCGCTAAAGGAATAAGTTGTTTCCTTTTGGGGCACAGTTACACAGTTATATAGATGTTAGGGGCGCCTGCTTGCCGCCCCTAAACATCTTGCCGCCCTAGGCCCGGGCCTAGGGGGCCTCTCCCTAAATCCGGCCCTGTATATATATATATACACGAAGCATCAATAGGGAAACAGGGAAGACAAATCAATATACTGTGAATATATATCAAGTTACAAAGCTGAAGAGCTTACACTCATTAATGGACATGTCATATATGGTATTATGACTCTATAACTGTGTCAGCAATCTACCAATATGTGTCAGTAAGGCACACAGGCTACCTATAATTTTATGGAAGATGAGTTAATATCAGAAAAAGAGCTTTCTACTATACAGTTGGTCACACCTGGAGATTCGGGGAGATGTAGTCGCCCGGCAACTAGTCGCCTCCTTTTTGGGGGGACTAACTCCCCCCGAACTACTTCCTCCTGTCTTCCACTTGCTAGAATGAGAAATTGCCTACAGCATGGCACTCGCTTCGCTTCGTTTTCCAAAGTCGCCCGACGTTGCCTCAAGAGGAAACAGGGGCAAATTCACTAAGTGTCGAAAAACGCTAGCGACGCCTTTGCCGCACTTCGCCAGGCGAAGTTTCACCAGGGCGCCGCTAATTCACTAAAATCCGAAGTTGCGCTCAGGGAGGCGGAAGGTAGCGAAGTTGCTCTAAAGTCATTTCGTCAAGCAAAGCGAAGTTACGCTAGCGATGCCTAATTTGCATACAACGCCAAGTTACAGTACAATGGACGTATATGTAGCAGTAAATACATTATACTACATAAGCCTGGGAAAGCTTCATAAGATAAAATAGTTGTTATTTTGCCCTATACATGTGGCCACTGTATACTTTATGTGCCATATGTTAGGAAATGTAGGGGGGAAGGAGGGTACCCCCCAAAAAAATGTATGATCTTTTTCAGCCTATCACCCTTAAAAAAGTAAAAGATGCCAGCGTTTTTTGGGACTATCTACTCTATAGCCCTATCTACTCTATTGCACTTCGCCTGGTCTGAGGTGGCAAAGGCAAGTCTGGCGCAAGAGGTAACGTTCAGTAAAATGCGCAAGTTAGTGAATTAGCGTAGTTACGTCCCTTCGCCATAGCGCAACTTCGCCTGGTGTAAAGGTGCGAAGTAGCGCAAGGGTAGGTCCACTTCACTAGCGAATTTACGCCAGCACCCGTTAGTAAATGGGCGAAGTAACAAAATGACTTAACTCTGGCGAATTTGCACTAGCGTTAGCCGATTCGCGCTTTAGTGAATTTGCCCCTTAGGGTTTCCTGTGACATATAATGCTCGTGTTACACCAAGTGTGCCCAAAAGTAGACCTTTAGCTGGTGATCAGTAGACACTGTCTAGTCTTAAGATCTACAGCTTGTCTAAATCACCCTTCTGTTTAATTCAGATATTTATTCTGTTAAGGATACATAAGAAATGGTTATTATTAATAATAATAATAATAATAATAATAATAATAAATGATTATTATTATTATTATTATTATTATTATTATTATACAATAATATCATAATAATATAATACTAATACATAATAAATAATACAATTCTTAAATATAGCAATAGAACTTTACCCATAAATCAATATAATATTTAAGCAATTCAAAATGCTAACAATGCTATTATGGATGTAGAAGATCATAGTGGGACAACATCATTAAAAGTAGACCCCACATTAGTAAAGTATGGGACTTCTGTCTTACACCTAGCAAAGTCAAGAAATAATGAAAACCTTTTCATGTAAAGATTATAAGTTCCTTTAGCTGCCGATGCAACTAGATGTTCTTTGGCTACTTATGTATTTATATAAATGTTAGCTCAGTGTACAAAACTTCTGATCTTTTTGTCACTGGAAAAAGAAACAAATGTTCTGGTTGAGATACAGAGAAAAAGGCACACTGGCACACAAGTTGTGAATGCAGGTGAAAACCTTGCTAAGATTTATTACCGGAAGTGCAACGCTATTTGAGGTTGCTGGTTACCTCTATCACTGAGCACCAAGTGGATTTGGATTTATCTGTAAAGACAGGTGTGCGGGAGCAAACACACATTTGTGGTTGAGATATATACATTATATATACATTTCTTCAGGCTAAATGAATGTTGCCCTATTTGTCGACTTTTGACAAAAGAAAACTGATCCACGTCTGCTTATATGTCTAAAGGACATGGACATTAATGGGACATGTTATTATAATATGGCATCTTATATATAATCACAGACAGAATAGATTAAGAGCCTCCTGATTATTTTAGCCGGTGCTATCCAATTTCCATATCTTGGGATGATCATCTCTACTATAAGATCCTAAGCAGTCCAGCCCATGAGCCTCCTGTTGGACAGCCTTGTACTAAAGACCCAACAGCTGGGAATCTCTCACAATACAAAGAGCAGTATAATTTACACTTGACTGTGCCATGTCTCAAGCCGTGACACAAATACACTTTTCATTCATAGGAATAACAGAAAGCACAGGGGGGCAGTGGATGTTTCACTTATGGCTGAATTACACCAGCAGTGATGCAATATGTGTGACAATCGTAAGGAAGAGAAAGGCTGGTGAAAACCGAGCAAATATGGGCAAGTGTTCTTATGACTGGGAAGCAGCTGAAGGCAGCGGAAGAAGCTTTTGGCCATCATGAATTCCCCGTTTACCTTTAGGTCAGAATCTGTCTGTACCAAGTCTACAGCAGAATAAAAGTACATACGAGAGATCTAGCTGCCCCATTTGTAAACCCAAGTTGTACTGCTTAGTTATGTCCCTATGTCTGCAGTGTTTAATCAGAATATAAGTTTTGTGAAGACATGTATATATATATTTGTTAAACAAAGCTACAATATAACACCAAGGGGCACATGAGGGTCGAATTTCGAAGTTAAAAAACTTCGAAGTTCGACCATCGAATTTGATTTTTTTCGATCGAAGTAAAAATCGTTCGATCGATCGATTAAATCATTCAATTCGAACGATTTGAAAGTTTTTTTTAAAAAAAACTTTGACTTCTAAAAACTTAGCCAAATACTGGCTATAGGTTCTAGGAGGTCCCCATAGGCTAACATAGCAATTCGGCAGGTTTAAGGTGGCGAAGTCGAAGTACTTCGATTTTCGAAGTCGAAGTTTTTTCAAATCGAATTTTGGCCTATTCAGTGGTCGAAGTACCCAAAAATTACTTTGAAATTCAACGTTTTTTAATTCAAAAATTCACGTCGACCCTTAGTAAACAGGCCCCTTACAAAATTAAAGGTGAATGGCTACTGAGCATTGTATTTGAATGAAATTCATGGATTTCTAAGCAAAAGTGTCAAATTCTCTTTTTAGTACAACCCCTTTAAAGGAACAGTTCAGTATAAAACTTAAAACTGGGTAAATAGAGAGGTTGTGCAAAATAAAAAAATGTTTCTAATATAGTTAGTTAGTTAGCTAGTTAGTTAGTTAGTTAGTTAGTTAGTTAGTTAATTAGTTAGTTAATTAGTTAGTTAATTAGTTAGTTAGTTACAAAAATGTAATGTATAAAGGCTGGAGTGACTGGATGTGTAACATAATAGTCAGAACACTGCTTCCTGCTTTGTAGCTCTCTTGCTTTCCACTGATTGGTTACCAGGCAGTAACCAATCAGTAACTTGAGGGGGGCCACATGGGTCATAACTGTTGCTTTTTTGTTCAACTTTCTGAGCTGTATGCTGAGGATCAATTGCAAACTCACTGAACAGTTATGTTCCATGTGGCCCCCCTTTAGAGAGCTGCAAAACAGAGTAGTAGTGTTCTGGCTATTATGTTAGACCTCCAGCCTTTATACATTACATTTTTAGCTAACTATATTATAATTTTTTTTTTATTTTGTACAGCCTATATATTTACCCAGTTTATATGTTTACACTGAACTGTTCCTTTAACTAGGTGCATTTACCTGCTTGCTATTTGCCCTATAACAGTATATTGCCAGTATTCTATCCTAGAAAGAATCACACAAAGACAGGGCTCATGTACTCCTAATCAGCACCTGGAAAATGCCCCCTTTTCCTAAAAAAAACAAAACAGTACTAATTGGATGGGCTGGGTAGCAGAGGATAAGAAAGGCTGCCATCATCGTTGCCATGGTGACAGTGTGGACCTATGTAATGGCCAGCTGGTTGTCTGAAGACACAGCTGTGGTCCCAGTTTTATGCAAACCATGGGCCACATATGTCTTCATCAGGCAATCATTTTTCTCACCAAGTATCACACCTTCAGCGATCAGGTCCGACATATTCAACCTAACACTCTATAGAAGCTTTACACAAAGGAGTATTAGCTTTACACATTTAATAAAGGCTTTTTTCTCCCTTCCAATAGCTTTTTTGTTGTCTACTAAAAAAAAAAAAAAACTATCAAAGGCAAAATGATGTTTCTGTGCGATTTGGAAAATGGTTCCATGAGCAGAATATTATCCTAATGATATTATTTTTGCATTATTAATGTTAACATCATTTGTTACAGAAGGAGAGCTGGGAAAATCATCATTCAGTAATACTCTGTGAATAAAGGGTAATATGAAACAGCTCCATTAACGCAACAAAGCTCAATGCATTTCTTGATCACTCTGCTGGGAAAAGCAGAAATAACTATTTAAATGCAGAATTGAGAGCTCTGATCTACTTAAATAGGGTATAAAACATGCATGATAATACTTGGGGTTTCAGTGTGCTCTAAAAATATTATTTGTGTTAACTGTAACTGTGTAAAAATACTTGGCATTATGGGTAAATATATTATAAGGGTATTAATTATCTACACATGGGGCAGATTTATCAAGAATCCAATGTGATTTTTTTCCATAGTTCGAATTTGTTTTGTACCCTAATGTCTATGAGTAAATAAGCATAAAAAATTTGAAAATTCGAATGTTAAAATTCGATTTTTATCTGAAAACTCGAACAGTTCAAGTTTTCGGGACATAAATTTGATCGATTCTATTTTTTTCAGGACATGAACTCGATCATTAGAGCTTTTTACCCCGTTGTTTTTCGTACAAGTTTTGACATTCGGATTTTTCCATAAACATGAAAAAAATCTAAAATCCAGTTTGAGGTAGAGAAACACTCACACGAATTAGATTCTTGATAATATGCCCCATAAAGTTTTGCAACAAAACGAACAGAATCTAAACTGAACTTTCAATTTCGAAGACAAATCTGAATTGGTATTCGAGCATTATTTATAGGGGCAATAGATTTACATCTAGAAGCTGTTGCCAGTTGAATGAGCCCGTTATTGACACTCCCTGGGACACCTCCATGTATTTTTTTATAGCTTGTATAGTCTGGTTGTTTAAACTATGCCAGTATAGAAATTGGCCTTTAATAACAGTTCTGAAGAAAAAGGGTATAGTGGCCCTACAGTGGCAAAGTATGTACCCCTTACTTAATGCTGTGGGCTTCTGCCCCAAACATGTTGCACTTTATGTAACACTTAGGGGGCTATTTACTAAAATCCAAAAATGGCTCACTATTATCTTAAAACCACTTCTATCAAATTCCATATTTTGAAAATTCAAAAACCGCGAATTAATCGGATTATTGTTCAAAACCGATAGAAGACATCTGCCATTGAATTTTACATGACCTCAACAGGTTTGAGATGGAGTACTTTTTTATTCAGACTTTTAACAGCATCAGAGTTTAATAAATCACGAAAATTTGAGGGGGTTTTTTGCAATGAAAAAATGGTGCCCAAAAACCACTAATTAATCAGATTATTGTACGAAACCCAGAGCAGATCATGATATTAATTGTAAACTGGAAATCTGCCATTGACTTCTACATGACCTCAGCAGATTTCAGATGGAGTACTTTTTTATGTGGACTTTTAACAGCGTCAGAGTTTAATAAATAAAGTAAAGTACATTAGAGGACATTATAGACATTATATACAAATAGCAGTGGACCTTTTTACCCATAAAGTGGATCACCGTACCAGAGGCTACCCCTTTAGACTAGAAGAAAAGAACTTTCATTTGAAGCAACGTAGGGGGTTCTTCACAGTCAGGACAGTGATGTTGTGGAATGCACTGCCGGGTGATGTTGTGATGGCTGATTCAGTTTATGCCTTTAAGAATGGCTTGGATGATTTCTTGGACAGACATAATATCAAAGGCTATTGTGATACTAAACTCTATAGTTAGTATAGGTATGGGTATATAGAATTTAATTAAAAGTAGGGCGGGGTGTGTGTATGGATGCTGGGTTTTCATTTGGAGGGGTTGAACTTGATGGACTTTTTTCAACCCAATTTAACTATGTAACTATATAAATCAGGAAAACAGGAATATTTGTAGTTTGCATAAACAGCTTTAAGGTAGTGATTTTAAAACTGCAAGTTTTCATTTATTTTAGCAGTGTACTGTAAACCACTACATGTTTCGGGTAAAACTTCTTTTCAAGTGAACAACACTTGAAAAAGGGTTTTAAATGAAACATGTAGGGGCAAATTTACTTAAGGTCGAATATCAAGGGTTGATTAACCCTCGATATTCGACTGCCGAATTTAAATCCTTCGAATATCGAAGTCGAAGGATTTACCGCAATTTGTTCGATCAAACGATGAACGAAAAATCGTTAAACAATTAAATCCTTCGAAACATTCGATTCGAACAAACGATTTTTCTTCAACCAAAAAAAGATAGCAAAGCCTATGGGGACCATTGACTTCTGTAGATTTTAGGTGGCGAACTAGGGGGTCGAAGTTTTTTTTTAAAGAGACCAGTACTTTGACTATCGAATGGTCGAATAGTCAAACAATTTTTAGTTACAATAGTTCGATTCGAAGTCGTAGTTGAAGGTCGAAGTAGCCCATTCGATGGTCGAAGTAGCCAAAAAAACCATTCGAAATGTTTTTTCCTCTATTCCTTCATGCGAGCTAAGTAAATGGCCCCCGTAGTGTTTTACCCTGCTAAAATAAATGAAAACTTGCAGTTTGAAAATCACTACCTTACAGCTGTTTATTCCAACTTCAAATATTTTTGATTACTTTTTGGGGTTACACAGACTCCTGGAAATACTACAGCTGCACAAACTTTCTTTTTGTTACGTCTGAGCCAGCATCTTGCTTTTCTTCAGTAAATCAGGAAAATTTGAGGGTTTTTTTCCTATGAAAAAATTGTGGTTTTCCCCTTTATTACTCTGACCAGAAAAAAAATCTGAGTTTAGTAAATATCCCCCTTATTTATAAAGATTCAGATTCAATATCCATATTAGGTCCTTGGAAACTAATCTGATTTCCCAGTAACCTACCCGCACTGTCCCAGCTTTCCTAATAACAGCCGCACAGATGAAAGTACGTGATAGTGCTTGGGGGGGCCTTGAAGTTGCTGTCGCAGTGGGCCCTGACACCCCAGCCCGACCCTGTATAGTCGCAAGAAAACGTTGGTTACAAATATCCCTGTGTGTCATTGCCCTAAATATTTTTTATGTATTTTAACTTTTTCTAGAGGAGCATGTTCAGCAGGGTAGATATATCTTTTAGTTGGGTAATCTGAGTATTCTTTCTATATAAAATCAAATTATTGCAAAACTATCGCGCTGAAGTACATTTCATTGTAAATAGGCAACCTATTATAACAGTCTTGCAGAACTATTTTCTATAGGAACAAGGGTTTCACGTAGAAAGAGTTTTTCAGCGAAATATACCCTCATATCATTTCCATCTTCAAACACTTGGGAATGAGCAGCATTACAAGCAGATACAGCATCTCAAATCATAAAGGCTTATTTAATTGTATCTTCTTGTTTACTGTATTTCTTTCCTCTCGTTAAATAAAAGGGTGCTTGTCAGATGATTGTCCAATTAGTAGCCCTAATGACTTGCTATAATACGATTACAAAGCCTATTCTAAAAGCAAGGCCCTAATTTCTTAGCAACCAAGGCTGTAACTGCACAAACAGATTGCCTGTGCAACCCCAAAAGAAGTCTAGGTGCACTTGGGGGGCTCGTTAAAGAAATTACACATTTTGGAGGTCTATTAAATGATATACCATTAAAAAGATTGTATAGGGGAAGGCAAACAAAGCAAAAACAGTTCAGTGAGAATAAAAAAAGAATACGATACAGGCCAGAAGCGCAAAACAAGTGGGGTAGGAACAGTGCAATGTACAGATGCAAAATTTAGAAGTAAACTTGCCATGTTTTTAATGACAATGAAGTATTTTTCTCCAGAATTTCAGGGTAATTGTGGGTGCATCCTAAGTTGCATCCACCACAACTTGCTTGCAATGTACCAATATTGATGCACATTTATGCACAATCAGCTGTGGCTAAGTTGTGCAACCTGTTATGGCGGTATTCCACAACGGCAAAACGAAAGCAACAAGTTGGATGTAGTTGCAGGCATCAAAATATAATGGGACTGAAGAAAAAGTTGCAGGTAAAAATTACATTCCATCCAACACGACATGATGTTGGATTTGAACGCAGAAAGCTGCGTCTTCATCCAACAGTCTTATTGTGTCGTTTTAACCTGCGACTTTTCATTCAGTCCCATTATATTTTGATGCCTGAGACTATGCCTGAGACTACATCCGCCTGCATTATGTCTCTGTGAGACGATCCAACAAAAATCGCCCATGGAATTCAGCCCTTAAGGCAGGGATCCCCAACCTTTAGAACCATTGAGCAACATTCAGAAGTAAAAGGAGTTGGGGAGCAACACAAGCATGAAAAATGTTCCTGGGTGCCAAATAAGGGCTGTGATTGGCAATTTAGTAGCCCCTATGTGGATTGTCAACCTACATTGAGGCTCTGTTTGGCAGTGCACCTGGTTTTTATACAACCAAAACTTGCCCAAGCCTGGAATTCAAAAATAAGCACCTGCTTGGAGGCCACTGGGAGCAACATTCAAGAGATTGGAGAGCAACATTTGCTCACAAGCTACTGGTTGGGGGTCACTGCCTTAAAGGAACCCTGGAATCATCACCAGGTTGAGGAGGAGGGTAATTCCTAGGGATGTAGCGAACGTCGGAAAAAAAGTTCGCGAACATATTCGCGAACTTGCGCAAAAACGCGAACGGTTCGCGAACCCCATAGACTTCAATGGGAAGGCGAACTTTAACATCTAGAAAAGACATTTCTGGCCAGAAAAATGATTTTAAAGTTGTTTAAAGGGTGCAACGACCTGGACAGTGGCATGCCAGAGGGGGATCAAGGGCAAAAATGTATCTGAAAAATCTGCCTGTGTGTGCTTGGAAGAGATAGTGTAGGGGGAGAGCTGTTAGTGATTTCAGGGACAGATGATAGTAAGTTTGCTGGCTAGTAATCTGCTTGATACTGCTCTGTATTGGAGGGACAGAAGTCTGCAGGGATTTGAGGGACATTTTAGCTTAGGTAGCTTTGCTGGCTAGTAATCTACTGTTCTCTTTAAACAACTGCCATACGTTGACCTTGTAGGCATTGTTTGCCCAGTTTTTTTGGACGCAGCCACTGAAGCACAGTTGCCATAAAAAATATGCCATATAAATGCTGAAAATAGTAATTTTTCGCCATACGTTGACCTTGTAGACATTGTTTGCCCAGTTTTTTTTGGTTGCAGCCACTGAAGCACAGTTGCCAGAAAAAATATGCCATATAAATGCTGAAAATAGTCATTTTTTGCCATACGTTGACCTTGTAGGCATTGTTTGCCCAGTTTTTTTGGTCGCAGCCACTGAAGCACAGTTGCCAGAAAAAATATGCCATATAAATGCTGAAAATAGTCATTTTTTGCCATACGTTGACCTTGTAGGCATTGTTTGCCCAGTTTTTTTGGTCGCAGCCACTGAAGCACAGTTGCCAGAAAAAATATGCCATATAAATGCTGAAAATAGTAATTTTTTGCCATATACGTTGAGTCAACGTATGGCAAAAAATGACTATTTTCAGCATTTATATGGCATATTTTTTCTGGCCTCTGTGCTTCAGTGGCTGCGGCCAAAAAAACTGGGCAAACAATGCCTACAAGGTCAACGTATACACTACAACAGCGGTGGATACGGATTACGTAAAATATATTATGGCTGCTTGAAAAAAGTCACTCCGGTGTTTTTTCTGGAGACGGTAATATTATGGATATTTAGACAGAATGTGAACAAGGTCACACAGCTAGATGGCGGGTTGAAGAAAACAGTGTGCAAATAATGCCTACAGGGCAAATAATGCCTAAAAGGTCAACTTATACACTACTACAGCGGTAGTAAAATAAAAAAAAGTAAAATAAAAAAAAAATGAATATTAAAAAAAAAAATTAAAGTTGGTGCTGCTGAACTACTAGGAGCAGCAGATTAGCACACCAGTCCCACTCCCCAACACTGCTAGACTAATAGCACTGGGCTCTTATAGTAGTAGTAGTAGTAGTAGTAGTAAAACAACAAAAAAATAAATAAAAGCAGTCCTTACAAGGACTACTGTTATTGCAGCAGTCAGCAGATGAGATCAGAAGCAGGACAGCTGCCCACTGCAGCTACATACAGAGCACTGCAGTAGAAGGTAGATTACTAGCCAGCAAAGCTACCTAAGCTTAAATGTCCCTCAAACCCCTGCAGACTTCTGTCCCTCCAATAACAGAGCAGTATCAAAACGATTACTAGCCAGCAAACTTTCAACTGTCCCTGAAATCACTAACAGGCAGCAGCTCTCTCCCTACACTATCTCTTCAGCACACACAGGCAGAGTGAAAAAACGCTGCAGGGCTTCGGTTTTTATAGGGAAGGGGAGTGGTCCAGGGGAGAGCTTCCTGATTGGCTGCCATGTACCTGCTGGTCTGGGGTGAGAGGGCAAAAAAAAGCGCCAACAATGGCGAACCCAAAATGGCGAACGTTGCGCGACGTTCGCGAACTTCCGGCGAGCGCGAACACCCGATGTTCGCACGAACAAGTTCGCCGGCGAACAGTTCGCGACATCTCTAGTAATTCCTACCTTTTACGACAATAACAACTTTAAATCTTTTGGGGGTAAGTATGAACTAGCATTGTGCTTTGCACCTTGTGCTAAATCTTTGTGTGTTGAAGAGTGCACCAATGGCCCTGGCGCAAAAGCTTAGTGGATGAGCACCAAGTGTTATGATTTAGCATTTGCATAAACTCGAAATTCGATCCTTGATAAATCTGCCCCTAACTGTGTGCATGCTATTCAATTTATTGCATGACTCGTGGTCTGTTTAGCAAATATGTATATTTCTTTCCTTTTCATGTTCTTTAGCCAATGTTGTATTATCTATTGTCTATTTCCATTCATACCTGCAATTGTACTTGTTGCAGCTTAAATCATGTTTTGTATCTTTGCATGAAGGTAAATTTTTAGTGGTTTATGCAACCAAATATATAGTTACAAAAGTAAAAATTTTGTCTTAAACTTAAAGAAAACATATTTGTAACTCTTGCTCCCTGTGTAGTTTAATTCATTCATACTGTTCCTCATTAGAAGTTATGGGCGAATTTGGGGAGTTTCACTTAGCCAAAAAATTTGCGAATTACCTGCGAAATTCGCAAAACGGCAAAACCGTTTTTTAGGACGCCGGCACACATTCCAAAAAAACTGACACCGGCTGGGCGAATCGTGGGAATTCATTGCAAATTCGCACCTGGCGAATAAATTCGCCCATCACTACTCATTAGAATTTATATAAATGTCAGGGGCTATAATGTAAGTGTATGTGTTGAAAAGTACACATTTTAAGGGTTCCCTTTTGCAGCTGAACTCCCACTAAGATGGGAAATTTCACTATACAAATGGAGGAGTTTATAGTTAATTCACCAAGAGGGACCTGAGAAGCATTATAGATACAGATATAGGATTTAATGAATTTAACCTGCGGAATAGGGGAGCATCTGAAGGAAGTGTATTATTTGCCATCTGCTTCAAAGAAATCTATTCTTTACTTTCATAGCCACTAACTTTATATGCAGCTGAATTTAGAGAGCTCTGCTGGAAACTAGAATCCTTTTCTATTCTCATATGTCCACTATAAACTAGGCTGTTTAAAAAATGCACCTTCAAAGTGCAGCTAGTTTAATCAGTCTAGCTCTTCCTTGTGCAACACAGAGAGAGGACATGATAATCTGTTGCAAAGATGTCACATACTTAGCCTGAGCCATAGCTTCTAGGTGGATAGATATGAAACAAAATGAAATATATTCACACATATAGCTGCATGCATAAAGTATATTGAGTGAGGAATGTAATGAATGATACACTGTTCCATATCTGTTCATCACATTGTTTACTATGAAACATCTGGATGTACTGTTGCTTGGCAACATTTGCATTAATTATCTGAGGAAGTGCATTAATTAATTTAGCTTGCAGGCATGCCATATAATCACGTTGCAGTGCACTGATTGCAGGTTGCAGGTCATCATAAAACAGGTTCCTTTATAGAAATGATGCAAGGGTCCCCTGGCCATTGACCCATGTCCTAAAACTGCCATATACTGGTGGTGAGCAAAGGCTTAGCTCAGTGTTCAGTGTCAGGAAAATAAACTGCTTAGCCTATAGGTTGCTGCAGTCGATAACCTGAGCTTAGGGACCAACTCACAATATTCTGTATATAAAATATAAAACTCATTATACTAGGGTGATAATGACTTAAGGATTATTACTGTTACAGAAAAGTTAAACATAAAATAGGTGTCTAAGGGCAGAGACACATGTGGAGATTCGGGGAGATTAGTCGTCCAGTGACTAATCTCCCCAAACTGCCTTCCCGCCGGCTAGAATCTAAATGGCCGGCAGGATGGCACTCGGATTGCTTTGTTTTCCGAAGTTTCCAAAGTAAGTAGGAAAACGAAGCACTCCGAGGGCCATCCCGCCGGCGATTTAGATTGTAGCTGGCGGAAAGGCAGTTCGGGGACATTAGTCGCCTGAAGAAGATGCGATTTGTTGCTGGGCTACTAATCTCCCCGAATTTCCACGTGTGTCTCTGCCCCTTAGGATATATGCACAGTAATTTATTTTGTCTGCCTGTGTGTGATATAAATGGTTTTCTCTTCTCCATTGCTGGCAAACCTCTCATTATGTCCATTTTTTCTTTCTGCAGACAAAATAATAAACTTTGCTCTCCACATTTTACCCAGCATTTCAAAAATCCCCCAAAATATTACTTACCAAATGTATCTGTTCCCATTTGGTATAATGTGAGCAAAACCTTAGCACTGGGTATGTGCAGGGTACATGCACTGAGCTGAATTGATAGAACCTGCAGCAGATCCTTGCTTTTCTCATATGCTTATGATGTTGTTTTGCCTGTTTTTATAGTGAGTAATACGATTGTAAGCATTTCTGAGGAGGAAGAAACCAAAATGTATATTTATACAAATGCAATTTTTGTTAATACAGGTATGGGACCTGTTAACCAGAATGTTAGGAATAAGTTTTCCAGATAAGGGATCTTTCCATAATTTGGATCTCCATATCTGAAGTCTTTTTTTAAAAAAAAAAATCGTTTGAACATTAAATAAACCCAGTAGGATTTTGCCACAAATATGGACAGATGCATCTTAGTTAGGATCAAGTACAAGGTACTGTTTTATTATTACAGAGAAAAGGGAAATCATTTTTAAAAATAAGAATTATTTGGTTCTAATAGAGTCTATACGAAATGGCTTTCCCGTAGTTTGGAGCTTTCTGTATAACTGGTTTCTGGATAACAGATCTCATACTTTTAGTTTAAACTTTGTTGTAGCTAAGGCTATGGACACACGGCTGTTGGTTCTGGCTGTTGTTCCGTCTGCAATCACACACAGGCTGCGGTCAGCCCATATACTGACCTCAACTTCAGTTCCGCTGTGCTGATTGGATTCAGATCAATGGAGCCCATAGCCTAAACATGCTCTTAAGAGAATGGGCTGCTGGGAAAGGCAGACTCACATACTTAAGTAACATTCAGAGCAAGAAGTCTGAATGTAGTTGGCTGCATGAAAAGAGGTTGTTGAATATACTCTGTTTTTGATTTGGAGTTGGGACTCTTTTGTTTTTGTTCTGATTTTTGCTCTACAAATAAATTTATCTTCAGATAACTATCATATCTTGATATTGGATTAATGCAGGAAGAACTCACATGCCATTCCAACATGGTGCTCTTTATAAAAAACAGGATTTTTATTGAAACAAATTTTTGAGGTTTAGTTGCCCTTTAAAATAAAGTGGGAAATGCAGAAATAATAATATGTTTCCCAACAACTTGCTGTATTTTTTTTTTTCTTTAAGAAAAAGTTATACAAATGCTTTTGTGCCAGCTTTTGCTCATGGCTCCACTGATGCACAAAAATATATCTGGAGTCTAATTTACTGTACTAAATCTACATGTCATCTGGTCTCAACTTTACAAGGCTACTGCAAATTCAAAATGGTCTGCATATTAGGCACACATGCATATATCGCAGGGGCAACAAAAACCTATATGCTATAGATGAAGCTATTGAAATATGCTCTGCCGGCTTTTTTATTTAACATTGGTTCTGCTTATATTAATTAAAAATCTAAACAATCTTTATTAATTTCACAGTACATTGCTGCATGAAACAATACTGCATTAGTGCATTAGGACAATGTAATACCTCATACACATTGTTGATCTTGCTCCATTTCCTTGCAGACTGCAAGACAGATACTGTTTAAACAGGCTGTAAATTTTGGCAATTTAAGCTATGATTTGGTCTAACGGGGCCAAGCTGGCAGGTTATATCAGCCTGAGTATGGCTAGCAATCGGCTAGTATCGGCCATTTTGATATTGTTCCAGGAATATCCAGGGCAACAATGTAGTACTTGTTGTTGTAGAGTATCTTACTCTAAAACTACAGATATTTCTAATAAAAGAAAAAATAATCCTAAGCAATTTCCAATGCATGTATGGGATTCATTATCCAGAAATCGTTATCCAGAAATCTCCCATAGACTCCATTTTATCCAAATAATTAAAATTTTTCAAATTGATTTAATTTTTCTCTGTAATATTAAAACATTACCCATTGCTTGATCCAAACTAAGATATAGAGTAATTAATCCTTATTGGAAGCAAACCCAACCTATTGGGTTTATTTAATGTTTAAATGGTTTTGGTAGACTTAAGGTATGAAGATCCAAATTATGGAAAGATCCATTATCCAGAAAACCCCAGGTCCCGAGCATTCTGGATAACATGTCCCATACTTCTATACATTTATTAAAACGTTTCAGTGCTTTTAAAGTTACAGTATTTGTAAATACAATTGCTATTGAAAGCAGCATTTGTTATTTTTTAAACAATAATGCAAAAGTCTTAGGGGCAGAATCACTAACGGTTGAATTTTCGCCAGTTTCAGCTTTGCACTTTCCACTTCGCCAGGCGCAAATGCGCTACGGATACACTATTTCACTAAAATTCGAAGTTTCATTCTGGGCGTCGCACGCTGGCGACTTTTCGCTAGTGTTACTTCGGCTGTGTGAGCATTTCATAGCGAAGATGCGCTAGAGTTCATTTGTGCCTAGCGAAAAATTCACTAGTGATCATGTGCTTAATTTGCATACTGTGGCAGTATTAAAGTTGTATGGGGGTCTTTATTATAAATGTTGGTGCAAATGGTTTAAGCTACAGGTTTTTATTACACATGTCCAGGGAACCTTAATAAAGACAAGAGTTAATATAATGCCCTACACATGAGCCCACTGTATAATTAATGTCCCATATGTTATAAAATATGTGGGTAAACTGGTTACCCAAAAAAGTCTAAGTTAGGACTTTTGCAGCCAATCCCATTTAAAAAAAAGGAAAAGCAGCGTTTTTTCAACTTAATGCATTTTCGTTACACAGGATATGATGTAAGTGACAGAAGATTGAGGAAGATCTAGCTTCTTTTTAGCACTTCACCTGGTCTGAGGTGGCGAAGTCAACTCTGGCGAAAGAGGCAACGTTCATTAAAAATTGGGTATTTTCTTATGGCAAATTATTGTCTCAGCAACAATATTGTCCAAATGCATTAATGTCAAAGGGCGTTTTTTCTTACGGTGACTTCTTTGTCTCAGCAACAATTTTGTCTTGGGGACTTTTTTGATGCAGTGGATTTTTTTCGCTAATAATAACGCATATGGTGAAATTTATAAATTTGCTGCAAATCCATGATGCTGCAAAAAATCTATGATTATAAAACATCTTGGGGTAGGATTAGTAAATCAAAAACTCAAATATTTGTCCCACCAAAAAAAGTGTCAATAACTATTACATTGTCACTCACTTCTGTGAAGGTGAGACCTGTTCTTCTTGGAAGGATCACTCTTCCAGCCCATGGTTATTCAGTTAACAATTATGTCTGCCATTGAACCATCTCTGCTTCCCACAGCTACAACACCAAGTTGTCCTGTCAACAGAGTGTCCTAATGATGTCCTCGGAGGATACCAACAGTTCTGAAAAGAGACTGGTTATCTTAATCAGTGCTGCAATACCGTATCCAAGATAATAGTGTTCACTGATAATCCTAACAATCAGAATGATAGCCTTAGAGGTTCCAGATAATGCCAAGGATTATCCTGATTAGTCTAGGAATGTAAGACTGGATGAGCATGATTATTCGGGTATTGGTACATGGAAAGGTTGTTTTACAGCCCCATAGGCAGGGGACAAAACAATCCAAATTACCCCTCCATTAACATTGTGCATGAGAATTGTCCATCTCACCCCGTCCCCAGTGTAAAGTGGGATGAACCATGACCCCCCTCCTCAGTTTTATTGATATGGTCCTCACTACTGTCAAGATGTACAGTCCCTTTCCCCCAACAGTCCATCTGCACCTCTACTGTGAAGTGGTATTCAAGTGGCACAGTCTATCTCCCCCCTCCCTGGTTTCAAGTAGTACAGTCAATCTACACCAATACAGTCCATCGCTCCCCAAGTGCAGAGAGGTATTCTCCCCCCATGCTACTGTTAAATGGTATGATCCACTCTCCCCATGTCAAGTGGTATTATTCATCTACTCCCCTCCCCCCCTTTGTGTAAGTGGTATCAGCCATCTCTCTGCCTCCCCGGTGTCAAGCGGTATAGTACATCTCCCTCCACTACTGTCAAGGGGTAGAGTTCATCCCCCCACTACTGTCTAGTGGAACAGTCAATTCTACCTTCAAGTGATATGGTCCAGTTCATCTCTACACCATCACTATCAAGTAGTACAATCCATTCCCTCCCCACCCCAGTGTGGATGATACAGTCAATCTATCCCCCTCCCTGGTGTCAAGCGGTATGGTCCATCCCACCCTGCTCATCATTCTGTTTCTTTTTGGAGGTAGCTATACACTCAATATAAAAAATACTTTTCAATTAAATCATACAGAATTTTTAAAGGAAGTATATTCAAAAGTTGCTTAGGTTGACATTGTCTATTAGCTGATTGATTTGTGGGTTTTGGCAGAGGATACCCTTTTAATGCCAGGTCAAAAGAGATGTAAATTGAGGCATCTTCTCTGGCCAAATAAATGGTTGGTATGTCTGTATTATGAGAGCCCACAGGCCCAGTAGGCTACATGGAAATATTTCCCTGTGGGTTATATGCAGTATGTAGAAGCACTACATTCTCTGGGCAGAAAACCCATCAATCGCCCATTCTGTACTATAGGAACCTATAAACACAGACACAGCCATCTCCAGGGTACAGGGGTGACTGCTAAGGGCAACATACATTGCCCCTAATTATTGTACATGAATTTCTAAGGCAAGGTCAGTATCACTGAATAGTGTGCTTAAAATAATGAAGATTGACATGTATGTCTATATGTATATTGGAATGTATATAGCAATACTTAAGTTTGCAGATCTGTACAGCACAACAATACATTAACAGAACAAACAGAGATCAATACAATAATTCTGTATATACAATACAAAGAGTCGAGGAAGGAGAGTAGAGTATATAGTGTACAGTTTAATAAAATATTTGCATCTTTTGTTGAATACGCACAGACCAACTGGGTCAGAATGAAAGAGAGGAATTGCATGTTTAGCATACTTACTAAATGATGAACAAATGTGAAAGTTGGCAGATTGTCTTTGGATGTTTTCATCCTGCATGGGGTCACGAGCTTGGGAGTCTGTCTGCTTTTCCTTTTTTAGACTAACTTTCTCTAACATTCATGGAATAATATTCTTGGCAAAACTATCAAAAAATGAAGCTTACATTACATTGCTTTTGTTTCAGAGCAGCTTTAATGCCCCATATTCCTACAGCTCTGTGTATCCCCTGATTGATACACACAATAACAACTTGAATGTATACTAATGGTATACACTGGGTAACATGCCCATCCACGCTGATGGGTAACAAAATGAGTGGAACTGCTTCTCTCTTATTACAATGGCAATTTTCTGTGATCTAAGGTGCGACCATGTGTCAGTGAAAAGCATTTTGTCACTTGATAATTGATGGGCAACAAAACTGTAAACACTACACAAGCTATTGGCTTAAGTTTCAGCTTGCAAGGGTATAACCACCACAAAAGGGCACTAGTTGGCCAAAAATATTTTCCCCCACCAAAGGTTGGGGGTAACAGTAGTTTTTTTTAAAAAAAAAATTTACCTTGCCATTGCTAGGACACTCGCACTGGCTTATGCTTATGCGCATAATGAATGTCTGATGTCACGCACATTCGTATAATGAGCAGGTTGCGGCAATCGCTCACTATGCACAATGATGTGCCCGAACATGGCGCTTGAAGCTGGAGCTCCCTCCCGGTAGGGGATGTCCTCATGCTGGCAGAGGCAATTTAAAAAAATAATAATTTTATCCGCAGCCAAAGTGCAGGATCTATTAGCCAACACCTTTGGTGGGTGGAAAATATTTTTGGGCAACAGGTGCCTTTTAAAGGGTTATGGCAAGCAAGCTGTGTGGTTGCTGATACTCAAGGAGACACATCTATTAAGCATTGACTTGAATAGGAAGCAGAATGTATTCCCCTACACAGGCGGTTATAGCTGAAAATGAGTCTTAACTGGGTATCCAAAATGAAAATTCTGTGCATATCAGGGTGAGCATAGGTGTTAGCAAAAATAGTTGCAGAGACCATCTTGTAGCCCAGTAAAGCCCAGAAAAGATAACGGCTCAGTGGTTCAGGAGGCTTTCTAGGATGTAGATAAGCTTTAATCATTAGTTAAACCCAGCAGATACCTACTATCATGGGCAGACAATTGATTTTTATGTGGCATTTAACTGCCATGTCAAGGTCACATAAAAATCAGTCCCCCTTTGTGGGGCAGCCACATAAAAGAGGTGCAGCAAATCTTTTCTTCTATGAAGCAAAAACCTGTGGTGCTAGGTATGTTCCTTTTCTGTCTGCCTACCACTAGTCCGGGTCATTGTGTCCCCCCCCCCCACCAGCCACTTTACTTAGCTCCCCTGGCACCCTATCACTATGCATGCAGGGTTTTTACCTGGTGCCCTGCTGGCCCAGACCAACCGTACGCAATCGAATTTTGAAAATGTCAGCTGTGATTTGCATGTTATTTGCAAAAACACATATGTGCAAAAGTGGTAGTTCTGATGCATTACCTGCAATTGCGCTGGAGTTTTGAGGAAAAACATTGCTTTGTGGGTAATAAAAATAGCAAATTGTGTCTGAAAATTGCTCTTTGTACACTACACTGCTTTTTTAAAGGAACAAACTCAACAGTTTTATCAGTGCAGCTCAATAGTACATTAAACTGTCATTCCTTTTCAACACAATTTTTTTGGTGTTACTATTAGGGGTGTGCAAAACAGTAATAAAATATGCAAAACTGCATTTTTTACCTATATCTGGTACTGAATTGTTGCAGGTCTCTGCACTCAATTTTGGCGCACACAGACTGGCTGCCCTGTATCTGGCACAACATGACCCTATCCTTACAGAACAGAGCTGGTCCAAGTGCAGTCGGACTAGGGGAAGAAGTGCTGTCTGAATGAACGCTAAAGGACATGCACTTGCACTTCTTTCTCCAGTCTTTTTAAATGACCCCTTACTGCATTATGATGATAAACCATGAGTCTCCATTTGAGAAGGGAATTCAGCAAGAATGGAATCATTATTGTTCCACCAATTATCCCCACACCCATTCCTAAGCTTGCAAGTTAGATAAGATAGACATAGTAATGCTCAGACTGGGTAAGTTGGCTATCTTGGGGTAAATTGATCTAATTTTGGGTGGTGCACAATCAAATGCTTAAACCCCACAATGTTATTTTGCTAGAGGAGCTAATTAATTCTGCATACACTGTGCAATTAGTGGGGGCATAACTATTTATTTATTTATTAATGGAGCACAGTGTGCACAGCTATAACAAAACTGCTTTTAGTTTCTCATATAATAAACCAGGACTCAATATGGGGTGCAAGTAAATAGATGATAACCACCTAAATAAAAGCTTTATCGCCCATCAGCTCACACTTCAATGGTGATCCCTAAACCCCATTGTCCACTCACAATAGGGTACCTGCTGGGTTATACAGAATACTACATTCATGTTTAGGCTGATCTGGTTGTAAATCCTTGTATCTTAATGTCATTTGTCACGGTCACTTATACAAAAAAACTTTACTCATACCCCTTCCTATGATCTTCCTATGATCTCTGCAGAAGCAAAGGTAATAATATAAGGATCACACTTAACAGCACAGAGAAAGATGTTGACCACTGAAAAATCTTTGTGTGAAATCTGTTGTTTTTCATCAGTTGGATTTTTGAATAGTGTTTATTTCCTGCAGTAAACATATTTCACTTGACATTTCAGGAATCTATTCCCTAAGCTGAATTCTTTACTGGTCACATTCTCCCTCTCATGGCCATATGCTTCCATTACAACTGGTAAAAAAACAACTTGAAGCCCAGAAAAGATAAAGGCTCCATGATTCAGGAGGCTTTCTAGGATGTAGGTAAGTTTTAATCATTAGTCAAATCCAGCAGATAGCTACTATTAATCATAATATTAATTTCTAAATTCATTATGTCATCTGCAAATGCTGAATCTCAGTAAAGTGGGCATTTGTTTTGCCTTTGTAATCTGAAACCTGCCCTTTACAAGTTAATCTTGATATAGATAGCTAATCAGTGAGATCTACTGACACTACTAATTAATGACAAATTACCATAGTTTATTTTACTATGTCTGGGTGTTTACGCAAGCACTAGGAAAGGAGTGGCTGGGTGAAGCAAGAGAATGTGACTGAGACCCAAAAGCAGAAGACTAATTACAAACAGTGTGTTTTTTATAAATCGACAGTATACCATTTTATATAGGATTCATCGGTGCATTTTTGGGTCAGATGTTGCCTTTAATGCAGAACATCTTACACAATAAATAATCATTCATAGCCTACCCGAAGACTTAAATATTCATCCCTTCTGCTTTGGAATTTCGATACAGACGTATTGAACTTAAGCATCTGAAATTCTTTATTTCTGAGCCATCGTCAACATCGTCTGAAATCAGCCCTAAGCTGCGTCCAGACATGTTATTTTCTTTTCAGTATATTTTTAGGAGATGCTTATGCTACTAACTGCTTTGAAATTCACTTTCAGTGTGAAAACTATATGGAAACTGCCTTTCAGCATGCAAAAAAAAAAGAGAAAAAGAATGGTCACTAATCACACGTTTCTGTTTGATTGGCAGCTCAGCAAACAGAGGGGGAGTGTAAATTAGGCAGGTTTGAAAACTAATGGCTGCAGTGGGTGTGAAAAGAGACCAATCCCTTCAAAGTCTTCACTGCTGGGAGGTCAGCAAAGGACACACTATTTTCCTTGTACTTACTGCATTTTCTTAATGTCATGGATAAATGAGTACCAATTTCTGGAACAGGCCTTTCTCAATCTAGTTTTTTTTTCAACATCTTTGTGTCTGTGTTAGATTATTGATAAAACCTCAGCCTTTGGTGTCTTTGTTTGCCGAGGTAGAAAAAGACTGCATAGCATTCCTTTGTAATATCTGATAAATAAATATGGCTGCTGAACAAGCAGCATAGTTCCCTCCATCCAGCATTAAACCACATTTGCTCTAATTCAAATGCTGTATGAAATGGAAACAAACACTGCCTATGCCTACTGCACACAAGACAGACACTATGAAAGCACAAAGCGTGGTGCACACCCGTCTATACACTTGACTTGTTCAGACTACAGACTTTCATCCAATTGTTGTCAAACTGGCAGTCTGTAGCACAAGACAAATGCCAGTTCTTTGACTAGTACAGCAGCACTCACCTCTGTTGACTTGCACTGGAAGAAAATGCAATGTAATTCATCAGGTCATACGTGCCAAAATTTTGTCGAACTGCATGTGCCGTGCTACTTCAATGGGAACAAATAGATGAAAGTGCCACTGCACCAATGTGTGCAAAACAGACAGGCAATCTGCATGCAATCAAACCAAAGTTTATAGTCTGAATGAGCCATAAAGTATCCTGGGTACAGGTGTACAGGTATGGGATCCGTTATCCGGAAACCTGGGATCCGTTATTCTGGATAAGCTCAGAATTAAGGAAAGGCCACCTCCCATAGACTCCATTTAATCAAGCAATGCAAATTTAGAAACTTATGTTTATGTGAAATAAACATATATAAGTAAGCCAATCTGTGATGGCTTATCTTTTTTAACTTTATGGCAATGGAAGTCTATGTGCATTAAAGTAAGCAAGTGTCACACCTGGGAAATCACGATCTGGTAATAGATTGGGACCAGCTAAGACTTTTGTAACTGCAGCTAAAATTACTTATAAATATCTTTAGAACCACCAGGGAGTTGAGGACTGTGCTATGTTTTGAGAAGAAGTCCCCTGGAATGCACCTAAGGCTACCCGTTCATACCACTGCTTTGAGCATGGGGGGGAATGACGAAGGCTATGGAAATAAGAAATATGCTATTTGTTGTGACAGCGATTTTTGGATCCACCCAAAAAAGGCCTTGCGTTTTCCAAGAAATATAATTTTATTTCCTGAAGGTGAGAGGTCCTGGAGGATTTCCTGATAAAATCTGTGATGCAATAAAAGCAAAAGCCAACTTAAAAGCAGCGTTTTCTGGATCAAATTAAAGTGTGCGGCCATTGTCAGATGTTTTACAAACACTGCCTGTAAGTTATTAATGTATCTTGTGGTGTTTTAACATTACACAGGTCTCGACGGTTTACACAAACATAATGAAAAATATTACTGCACTTACAAGCTATGTGAAGTGGGCCTCCAATAGGGGCTTGCAGTATTTCCTTTACCCCACCAAGCCTAGAAAAGGCCCAGAAGGACTAAAGCACTGAGTATCCCTGTTTGTGGCTATTTTCATCCTGCTGAAGACATGAAGATAGTAGAGTAGTTTCTCACTATTACAAATCCTGGTGCCTTGTCTCATGAAAGGACCTCTATTTAACTAGTTGAGCAAAGTGACGTTGTGATTTGTGATGCCCTTTAGCAAGATGCTGCTGTTCTGGTTATTCCAGAGGAGGCAAAGAGCAGGCTAGGAGATGACCACTAGGGACTTCGCTGGCAACCAGGCAGGCATTTTCCAGTTTGCTGTGTGTAAAAGCAATCAAGGTCATTAATAAATCTATGGGCTCGTGGGCCACACTAGATAAGTTAGTAACAGCTGACACTCACGTCTCTCCTCTAAGAGCAATTTGTTGCACTTGTGGCAACTTCCCTTGGTGTTTAATTCTCAAAGTAGCCCCACGTGACTTAAGCCTTCAGAGGGCAAGTAATTATTTTGTGCACATGTGCCACAGGGAACCTCAAAGTAGAGCTATTTTTCCCATATTGAACTACAACACCCAACCTGTGCAGGGATCACAGGGAGTCGGAGCACAACAACAGCTGGAGAGCAGCAGATTGAAAACGTTGAATAAACGTGAGTATTATCAGGAGACCATAACATCTGATACTCTTTGGCAAAGCCTCTGCCAATCCACTTACAAAGGTGGGAAAGGACTTATGAATTTTATAATAAGTCTCTGCTGCTTTATGACAAAAAAAAAATGAGGTAAGGCATGATGCCAAAAAGGCATACAATGTGTGGATAAGATGATTGTGCAGATTTAAATAAACTTCTCTCTACATGGGAAGCTGCAGTGTGACCCTAGAGGCAAATATACTATGCAAGGGGCACAGAGGTCACAGAGCAAAAAAGGGAGTTATAAACATTATATCCGACTTCACCACTGCCCTGAACAGCTGCCGTCCCTAACTCATGTGCAGGCAGGATCATCTCACGCCACTAGGAATTTGCTTCATACACTGTCTCTTGCACTGGCTGCAAAATGCAGCAGCTAATGGGAATTCCATTGCTGTCTGAGGGGTTAGGAAATTAAGAGAATTATGCAAATATGAGGCGGCTGTGTGTGATTTTAAATAGTCATTCTAGTTATTATACATGCATTGTTCATTGTTTTTCTTTACAATGGCTGTACCCCAAATTCAATCCAAGCATTTCCTTTTTTTTATTGACTTGATCAATGAGTAGTGTGATAGAAAGGTGTCAAATGATAATGAGCATGGGATTCTAAAATGACAGGGAAACTTAATATCTGGTGAGGTGAGCCCTTTGTAGTGCATACTTCATATAAAGGTGGAGTATGCTTACAATTGTATAACATCTTTATGCAATATATATAATAATATATATATATTAGGAGTCACCTAGTCAGTCACCTAGCATAGAGTCACCTAGAATAGTCAAGTCAGGAGTCACCCTTTGCCAGCCCTACAGGCAAGCTGCCCATGAGGCATTTTACAAGTTAAAGGTGGATCTACACTCAAGCACCTCATTGCACAGATTCCTCGATGGTGGTGATAATGTGTAATTATGACTGTAGCTGATGGGAATGGGAAGTGTAGATTTTACAGGTCCAGCGTATATACTGAATAGAGATGACGTGCATTTGGAACTGCACACAAACCTTTAAAATGAAGGTCAGTGGTGTCAAAGTTTTAGGTATCCTTATATCACTGCGAAAACTCATTTAGATCAGATACTTTAAGAGCACAGCAGGGGTGGCAACCAAGAAGAAATGTAGTAAGAAGGGGTATTACATGCAGGGTATGAAGTATATGAATGGACAGATGATATTGCAAATCTATTGGTCACATGGGACATAAGTGTTTCAGCGCAATAAATATATGGTCCTTAAGGACATTTTGTAGCAGGGCTCTTGGAGGTCTAGCTACACCTCTGGGACACAGTGACAATAACACCTTGCTTTGGATATAACCTTCTTTTTTCAATGCCAATAGTTTTGCACACCAGCTTTCAGTATATTTATGTCACAGCCACAATGTATTAAGAGCTGCAGAGGTTTTGCATCTCAGAGCAACACCGATAGACATTTAAAGAAACAGTAACACCAATAAATGAAAATGTATGAAATGAATGAAATATAATGCACTGTTGGTCTACACTGGTAAAACCGGTGTGTTTGCTTCAGAACCTCAGCTATAGTTTATATAAACAAGCTGCTGTGTAGCCATAGGGGCAGCCATTCAAAGCTGGACTAGGACGTTCATCTACGTGTATGGGGTATGGATATAAACATGTTTCTGCTGGCCTCTAGTTAAGCAGCAGCTGAATACAGTTCAGAGGTGCACCCAGGCCCCTATACTTTCTAATTGGTACAGTTCCTAAGTGCTTTCTAGTTGGGACAATTAAGCTATTTATTATCCACGAGAAAGGCCCTACTTGGTTCATTGTATGTATTTGGCATCTCATAAGCCTCTGGCAATGATAGGGGTAATCAATACTGTGTCACAGGGTTTGCTGGAAACCATGGAGTTAAATCTTTACATTAACAGGTACATTTTATCTCCTTTATAAATTAAGTCTGGAAACAGCAGTGTGAGGCCGATCAATGAAAAACTGTCATGCTTGGCCAGAGTGTGTGCACGGAAGGCAGGCAATATCTGCCACTGCCACAGTACAATGGCAAATTCTCTTTGTGATAAATGCACAACACAGCTATAACTCTGAAGATATTTTATTCTCAAAGAGATCGGAAAGCTTTCATTGATAAAAGGGTATTGAGCTGACTCATAGAAATGCCACAAAATTGAGGTCTATTGTGTGCACTAAGCACTCATGTCTATTTCTGTGTCAGTATAGTTTGCCGTGGTAAAAAAGAACCAATTTTGGGTTATTTATTGGGTATTGGCTTTCCAAATCTCTGTGTCAATAAGACAAATACTCTCTGAGCAGCGCGTTCCCTATCACCGCACAAAAAGGGATATTTCTTTCTTTGCAATTGCTCCCTTTTCAACTAAAGGCAATTACCTGCACTTTATTTCTATCTCATAACAAGGATAAAAGAATTATCTGTTGTATAAATTTAACACTGAAATGTATTTGGCTGTCTGGTTCTCCTAATGTATGGCAATATATTACTTTTATGGTCCATTCCTCGTCTGACTCCCTGAAGCAGACTTGGTATATCAGAGTGTAAGTTCTTGTGCAAACTCCCCCAGAATGCTTGATGGTATTAATAAAACTCCAAGATGAATACTCTGCAACAACTGTAGGTTGAATGATGATTAGATGGTGTAGGGCAGTTGTGGACAATAGAGAAACTGAAGCAATATAATTCTTAATGAATCAGATGAAAATTGAGCGTAGGACTTGTCAGATATGGGATGACTTTGACGTAGTTGTCCAGCTTAAATATTTTGCAATATATGACAAACAACATTTCTCAATGTCTTAAATATATTGATAATGGATTGAGTGCAGAGAACCTCTTGTATTTGTCTTTATATATTTTGTGGTCACCGCCTCATTGCATTGGTTTTAAAAATTAGTGTTGAGCACAACTTTCCATTGTTTGCTGTGGAATGTGTCAGTGAACACTACAATGCCCATTTGCTGGGGCTTTGCTGCAGTGCTAGGGCAACATTTAGCAGTGATGAGCAGCAATAAGATCTATTTCTCTACCATTTGCTTTAAGTACAATATCTTCCTCCAGTGCAATACTGGGCAGCTACACCTGTTGCTTTGCCTGTCTGTAGCTCAGGGTATAGGGTCTGAGGTGACCAATCTCCCCGAAAGCCTTCCCTCACTCTGCGCCTGGCTAAAATGAAAAATCGCCGGCGCTAAGTACACGCGGCGATTCATTTTCCGAAGTCGCCCGAAGTTGCCTCACGAGGAAACTTCGGGCGACTTCGGAAAACGAATCGCCGCATGTGAATAGTACCGGCGATTTTTAGCTAGGCGGAGAGTGGGCGAAGGCGTTCGGGGAGATTGGTCGCCGCAAAGTCGAGGTGATTAGTCGCCAGGCGACTAAATCTCCCCAAATTGCCCAGTGTGCCCTTATCCTTACCCTTAACTAAGGAGAAATGGCCTTGATCTTGCTCTGAGACTCCTGACTGGCTGGAACATCTCGTTTTTGATCTTTTCTCTCTTCTGATACAGACTCTTCTGTCTCTATCTGGAGATATGATTTCTCTCCGGATACACTCTATTCTCTCTCTCTCTCCTGATATCTAACATTTTCTCTGTGTGTGTCTCTCCTGATATGTGGCATTTTGTCTTTCTCTCTCCTGGCGCATGGCATTGTCTATGCCTTCAGATATCTGCCATTCTCTCTCTCTTTTTCTTTCTGCTTTAATCAATGACAGGGCTGAAGGGGCGTGGCCAGGCTGTGAGAGAGAGATTGTAGCTCTGCCCCCTCTACTGACATCCACATGCTTGTCTCCCTGTATAAGGGAACGGAGTTCTGGGGAAGGAGGTAGATAGAAGAAGACAGGGACTCGGGGCTTTACACTCCCAAAGCATCTTCAGACAGCAGACGCCTGTGCGCTCCGTGAAGCCTCCAGCCAGAGCCCTGCCAGGGAACTACAAGGATTGGTTCTGTCCTGCTGCCAAACTGCCTGTTGTAACTGCCGGTATGTGCTGCAATCTCCCCTCCTGTCTCCAGTGGAAATAGCAGCGCTTTCTTGGACACCCCATCATCCACTTTCCTCCACTCCTGAACAGCGGACTGAGGAGCCTCCCTGAGCTTTTTCTGGGGTCTGCTTGTGCCTGTTGGGAGGGACCTAAAACTGGCCCGAATCGTACGCGTGAGGAGTTTCTAATCGCCGTGTGTTGAGCGCATCAGTCCAGATAAAGAGACGCAAATTGGTGCAAATCCATGACTTGCTAACCGGGATCTTTCTTATCCTCCTTGTCAATATGGATGTGTTTGCCTTGCTGCTTGGACTTATTTCTCTCTGCTCGCTGGGGGCCAAAGTCTCAGGCCAAGAAGGTAAGCGGGGAAAAAGTTACTGTGTTGGGTTGCGTCTGGTCGCACTTAGTCGCTCGCTACAGAGCCAATCGCAGCAGCTCCTCGACCCTTTCTCTCCTCCATAACAAAACACATTTGCGTGTGCGAGACAAGCCCTTGCTGCTGCTGGATGTCACATCTGGAGTGAATCAAAGTTGAAAAATACTACAAAGCCTTTTTTTTTATTTTTTTACCAGGCTCTTCTTTTGCTCTTTAGCTCCCAGGAGTTGTCTCCAGTCCATCTAGTAGCCCTTTAATCTTACCGCAACTCCATTTAAATTGCACTGAGATGGAAAATGACGTTGTATGTAGCATAGGAGCAATGCTCATCTCAGTGAGATTGTGACAGGGTATAGATGTTGGCAATTATGGCAGTATGGTGCCAGCTGTGCGCATATCCGAGCTTAAGAGCGCGATCCTACGCCGGTGTCGCTCATCATCATAACGCATCGCGATGTCTACATTATAAGCGGGCGCTTCCAAGCTGCTGGTGAGCGCTTATGATCCCTTAACTGTAGATTGTCAGTTGCCAGGGATAGAGAGGGGCAGATGGCATTGGAAAGAAAAGCTGTGTCCAGCTGGCAGCATGCAGCCCATATCTGTGCTACACACAGTGCGATTTCATTTCTTCCAGTCATGGGCAATGGGAATCCAACTGGAAGGCCAAATTCCTTCTAGCATGTGGCACAGAGAAGTGCTTGATATCTACTGAGTGTATTCACATCATTCTGTTCCCATATTAATTACAATTGGGAAAATTACAATGGGAAAAGTTTAATAAGTAGAGCAGAAGTAATACAAAGAGTTATACATGGGGACACTGTATTAATTTCTTCTTTTAAGCATTCATTTCTTCATATCCATGCTGCTCCCCAAAAAATAGTGACTCATAATGGAAGGGTGAATTCATTCTTCCCAGCCTAACACGTAGTACTACTGTTCAGAGGGCAGTTTAGGGTTGATTTTAGTGCTGGGCATGAAACTCACAAACAACATTCTCATTATACTCCAACACCAAGGCAGACATTTCCAAGCTGCCGCCCTATAGTTGTTTCAGTTACAATTTCCAAAGGGCCAGCACTTGTGGGGCCAAGCAACTAGTTCTTAGGGTGAGAATCCCTGGGTGTCTATTAAGCAGGGTTGTGCGTCAGGATACAAGCAAACTCAGTTTAGCCCCTAAAACAGAATAAGCTTTACTGTTAATTGTAACAATTTTAGTTGTGCCCTTCCCTTAATAATTAGCTCTGCGCAGCCCCTGTATATTGTGCAATACACATTGAAGTTTGAGCCATCTTCCTTTCTTTCGCTTGAAAGTCTCACTGACTTGCAAATAAGATTATCCCCTATTGTATGGGAATAGACAATTGAAGGGGTAATTGGCACCAATCTACCAACAACAATGTAACTCCGCCGTGTAACAATGTAGATGTACAACCTGTGATGAGAGATCATTGTGGGGAACCATAACTTCTAACTGGCACCAGATTGGCACCGATAATCATTGATGGAAATAGATTTCTATAAAGCATCAAAACAACCCTTTTACAAACTGTGCTTTTGTTTAATAAAGGATCAGCAATGGGGAATTAATTGTAGGGGAGCATACAAAGGCAGAAGTGGATCTGATTTTCAGCACACACAGGCTAGGATATCTCTGCATTAATTTGGGACTGTGCTGGTCCTGCAGATCTGTGGAAGTGAGGGCTAATGCAGGAGTTTATGCAATGCTTTTCTGCAGAGGCTTGGAACACTGGTTGAATATATAGTAGGCATCTGATCGTGTGAGGAGTCAGCTTGCACAGCCACTTTGCTGTACCATATCGAATTCTGAATCCCTGCCAGTTGGGGTTGGTGGGACTCACCGGCTGTCCTATATCATCCTGAGTGGTCTCTACTCTGAGAAAAAGTGCACAGACCCGCTAAAGGGATATTTGTATCTGTGACGGGCCTAAGAAATAGCATCTTTTAGAATGTAGGTCTAGAGTAGGAAGATCATATTGGGCATAGGGCTTTTCCCCATTGACACTTCTACTGTCATATTGCATATGTAGTGTAAGGCTACATTTTTCAAAAACGAGCATAAATCTATGGCCCTCCTGCTGGGATTTTAGCAGAATAGAATGTTGATACATGGTAGACCCTCTCTATCTATACACACTATAATAAAACAGCCAAAGCATTGGTCTACTGTGTGTAGGAAACAGAGCCCTATCTGCTTGTTGAAGAAAAATATAGAATGCATTGCTTACTGTGTAACAGCCCCTTGTTTTTCGCTTGGCAATGACGGGATTTAAGATATAAGTATCCACCCTGTCACACATACACACCTGAAATGACTGAGCATTGTTAGGTTCCACAAGTAGCAGCACAAATAATTCAGCTTTTCCCACTGTAGGGACCAAAAGTAAGTCACTTATTGAAATCGGAGCGCTCAGGGATCAGCACTGACATGAAGCAGCAAATTGCAGAAGGAAGGAGCCCTGTGATTTCAGAAAGAGGATTATCTATCTCAGTGTTGGGAAGGGATTGCAGAGCGCAATGGCATCTCATGATCCCTGGCTAGCTAAGTGGCTTTGGCAATCATACTTCTCCAAAGATCCCCATGTGATTAAAACTTTAAAGGGAAACATGCCCGGGGAACCAGAGCCATAAAAACCCATTCTGTCTCCTCTCTCCCAGAGATTTTTTAGGGACAGGCAGCCTATTTTGCCTTTGGTTGAAGGAATTATGCTGTGGAATAATTGGATCATGGAGGCATGTAGGATCTTTATAGGATCAAAGTGTGGCCACCTGGCTTCTCGAGGCCAGCAGTCCAGGCACACACTGTATTTTTTTTGTTTTGTTTTTTTTTTGGAAAACACTGTATACAGACAGATTTAAACAAATCACAGGATACATTAGATTTTCAGAGACATCATCACAGGCCAGTAATATATACCAAATGGCAAACATATGTTGTTTTTGCATTCCCATCTACAATGTAGACAGAGATAGCAGCATGCTGTGGTATGTGGTGTTCTTTGCTCTTGCATTGCTCTGTGCTGTGTTGGTAGGGAATGTATTTTTATTCCTGGGAAAATAGAGGCTGAGGTTTAGATGATGATTAAATGTGCTTTATTGTGTGTGCATAATTTCATAGCGCTGCAGGATTACTGTTCTACACAGCTTGCAATCTACTTCTAATTCCAGCTCACAAATACATTCATGCTCTTCAATATTTAACTTCTCCCTTTAGGTGGACTGACACTAAGGGAGACTTGAGCTGGCAGCTGATTTACTGCTCACCAATGTCCTTCAGTTTTTTTGGGGGGAAAGGGTGACATTCTGTGCAGAACACTACAGGTCAGGCATGTAGAATACTCAGGCGTGTGTAGTAACTCTAGGACCTGTTAAAGTAATATTTATTCAGTGATTTGTTGACAAAAAATGTGGAAGGCAAAAATAGGGGTGAACTGGGGGAACCTCATGCAAAGTACTGTCTGTATGTATGTGCCATGCAGGGATTCTTTATGTGTTCTGTATGTGCCAATATTTATGTAATAAATAGCAGTTTAACCTGGAGTCCTGCTCTGCACTGGTCATTGTTTTTTTTTTGGGGGGGGTGCATATGTGAAACATGTTATGGGTCACATTGATAGTTTACAGAAAATAAATACTCTACTAAACATATAAATAAAAAAGTTAGACATATTAAGGCATTGACTGAATTAAATATCCCCTCCCTGCCCCAAATGGCTTGTTTTACCCAAGAGAGCTGGCTCATTTCTGTACAATTTGATGATCAAGTCTATAATAGGTCTTCATAAATGGACTGTTCCACACAGATCCTCCTAAATGGCTATTTGTACCTCACTGCACTTTACGCATCCAGCCTGTCATCTGCGTCACCATTAACCCTTTTGTGTGTTGGAGGCTGAGACATATGTGTGTTAATCCGTTTTACTGTCCCTTTGGGATGTTCATGTGCGGTCCCTTCCACAACACAGAGTCAGACAAACCCGCTGCTGCTTTCTAGATAGAAAGAGCAGACAGATTGAATAGCCTGTGCAGTAATAGGATGAGCCAATCACTCTGTTCTACCCAGAAGTGCTTTCTGAAATGAGCAAAGATAATTGTGTTTCACTCTTTCCAGAAGGGAATGCTCCATGCTGCTTAGCTACAAAAGGTGGACCTTGTATATCATAATGCTTTATGTTTTGGATGACATAGATATTTCCAGTTCTTTGAAATATCCTGCCACAAGTGCACAAAAAAGTATTGCACCCCTGAGTCACCATGAGCTGGGCCTGTTTATTATTTCACTAAAGTGCTAGCAGTTGACTTTGTTTGGAAAGAATTCAGTGTTTTCTGCTGAGACAAATGCAAGATTTCCCTGGAATCTTTCCCTTGGAATCTGTTTTCCAAGGTAGCGTAATAAAAGTGTTAGGAGTTTCATCACTCAGGAAGAGTATCCACTGGCCAAAAAAACATTCACTTGGTCTTCTCTAATAAAACCGATCACCATGGGTCTGTGCGCGGCATGTTTTATGATTTGATCAGTAAAACGTCAAACTAGTCTAGTTCAGATATACTTATAGTTTACCGGTTTATCTGGTAATATTCCACCGATCCCCTGGAAGGTATTTCAAACTAGAATTAACAATCCATCTTTACAGTTCATTTGTCTTAGTAATACAGTAATAGGTTTTCCGGTCACACATGTGAGCATTTGCTGGGAATTTATGGTGTACAGTAATTCTGGAGGGATTCCGCACTGTGCTCAGAGCATACAGATGCAAGATAACTGTATTGTTTCAAAAGATGAAACCAGAGAAGGAATCTTCTGCTGATGGGTATATACTGGCCTCTTCGTAATATAGTCAGACACAGTCACCGCAACTTCAGAGGCACCACATGCCATTCACATGGTTGCAGAGACTAGAGTGTATTTGAATTTTGGAAAAACCATTGTCCATCTCCTTTGAAGTACTATTTAATATGCAGCTTGTAGATTTAAAGGGCACATTAACAAATTATTGTCCTTGTCCATATTGATTCCGGCTCCTATGCCTCCTATGAAATAATGCTTATGGCTTGTCTCAGCTGAATAATTCTCTGTAGACTTTAGAAAAGTCACCATATTATGTATGATACTATTTGCTGAGACCCAAGGAGAATGCTTAATGCAAGGAAATTCATAAAGCATGTACAGTATGTCCAAATGTATGGATGCAGTATGCAAAGAAGGTATATTGAGCGCACAAATTAAATTGCATTAGTTGGAGAGCCTTAATTGTATCCTTTTTTGCCATATTCATTGCTAAGACAAATTCCTACTCTCCAGTAAAGCTAAATTGTCGTATTTTTTTAAATAATTGATGTAACAGAATACATATTGGTCCATAATAGGCTAAGGCACAAAAATGTAGCAAAATGACTCTAATTTTAATTAGAAATAGTTCCCTTTGTGTGCAAATGCCGCTTGCTACATCGCCATGAAGACAGTAATTATTTTATCTTTGAAATGGAAAGATATTGGCTGTTCATAAGGCAAATAGTATTCTTAAAGCTGCAGCGCCCTCTACATCCTCCAACCCATCAGTGTACAGAAGAGGGCCTGGGTTCAGTAGTTAATGTATAGGCTTTGCCTTTTATTGTGTTAGACTTCTAACTGAATTATTATAATTTGCGTCTGGCGGCAGAATCAGAGGTCATAGTCAGGATAACCAAGTGGAGCTTATACTTTGTGTTTTCTGCTCACAATTGTGTTATAATGATTGATACTCAGGACAAAGAAAACTAATAAATGAGGTAAAGAGGGTTGGACTAGGAACTGATAACATTTTAAATCTTGATTGGGGAGTTTGTATTAGAAAAGTAAATGTGATGCATGTGGAAAAAGCATTCCTGTGGAAATTGGGCTAATTAATAACCCATGTACTAATAGGTAATAAAAGATTCAGACCCCAAAAATGCCATTTAGCCCCATATGTGCAAATGCAGGGCTTCTCTATGGGCCACAGAATGTGCAGGGAGTAGAATTGAAAAACAGAAACAAAATTGTACACCATCGCTTGATGGAACATGCTCTTTGCACCAATGTGCCTATTCATTCTGCATTGAAGAAGTGCATGGAATTTAAACTGGAATTCTAGTGGAAACGCTGTACTGGGGAACTTTTCACATTCTCTCCCAGCACTGCAGTAAATCGCCAATGCATTGTGAATGCTCCATTCAAAATGTGCCAATTAATAACAGCTGAGCATATCAAACACATGATGAGTCTTATTTTTACCACTAATAAAAAGTTATATAGATGATTTACTCATTTTAGATTCCATAATTGCCAAGTCTTTTACATGTGATACCAGTATTATGGATAAGAAACTATCTCCTGGGTATCCATAATATTTGAAATCATTGTGGCCTGCAAGTGAAGGAGGATGAGGTACAATAGTAAACACTTAAACAGGATGGTGCTTGATCTGAATGATAGGGCAGCTCTGTTGTGTGCCTGTATATGTGTATGTCTACTTGAAAAATGCCGTAATTGACCTCAGGCTTCCTGTTACCTTTATTATAGTGAGTCTATTATGCACCAACAGTGCTGAGCACTAATACAATTGCTATAGACTTGAGGGCTTTTTAATTAATTCAGTGGCACACACTACGATCTTGCAACGTAATTCATGTCTAAGCTGAATACTGAAAGTTTTGTCTTTCCATATATAGACTAGACTTGTGATTCCATGCTACGGAAATAGTGTGCAAGGTATTGAGCAATTCATAGAACAAAGGAACGTTGTAAAGACTCCCTCGAGGTAAACAGAAAATGCAATTTTATGAGGGGGACACTGCCAAATGACATCAGCTATGGTGTTCTTCATAATAAAGCAATCTATAGCATAATAGCATCATGAAGCAATATATTTATGGCCACTAGGGGGGTTATTGCAGTGTCCCTGGAGAAGCTCTCACCAGAGGAAACCTGTATTTATATGCAAATAAGCACGCATACCCTGTTGTGTCTTCTTTTATACTACTAGGACTGTAGACGATAAGCTGTAATTACAACTAGAGTGTATCTTCCTTTTAACAGCACACAGGGAAGAGGACACACTGAATTTGTGATATGTAGTTCTGGCTGATGGCTGGATGTTTCCACATAGCTGTGCAGCAAATTGTTACATCCTTGAGGAAAAAATGCCAGAGCTGGCTGACAGTATAAGTGATGAGCCGAAGCAGGTGTTCAGCAGGGGCACAATGTACAGCTATCCACCTGGCCTCCAGTTATCAGACGGCCTTCATACCCTTCAGGAAAAGCACATTGTTAGATATTTGCTGATTTTGTCACATGTCGGCTACTTTGCCACTGCTTAGATGTCATATATTTAAAAATGTTGAAACGCCATGCATATATTGATATTATTTGGCTCTCTGAAGATGCGAGGAGGACTGTAATTTAGAAATAGCTGTGAAGCCGGAAATTAGCATAACCCGCTAAGCACACCATCATTAAAAGCAAACTTTATTGATGTTCTTCCCATGGGAATGTTGCAAATGTCTATTAAATCAAAAAATATATACCAATTATGAGCCCACAGGCCAATTTTCACCAGTCCAACTAAACCCAAATGCAGGCTCTATCTGTTGCACTTGGAACACGCATTTATGGGTTTACTGTTTTAGGGTGATCAATCGAAATGCTTAGTTCATAGATTTGGCCACAAATGAGAGAATACGAGATGTAACGTTATGCATAAATTAACAGCAGGAAAATAATATATATCTCCTTGTAGGTTTCCATTGCAGGCAAACACGTAATTACCATTTATTTTTAGTAATGTATATATTAGTCACACTGCCTGTTTTCATAACTGTTTGCCTGTTTAGTGTATGGGCCATTTCTGCTCTGTTTATTATAGCTATATAACCTTAGAGGAAACATATATGCATAATACATTTTCAGAGTAAATCTCTGCACAAAATCCTTAAATATTCCCACATTTGAATTCATTTAAATTATAAAATTTTTGACAAGGAATAAAAATGCAGGTATGTGGAATCCCTTATCCAGGGGGATGAAAAAAATGGAAAGATGTTAGTTTTGGAAAAGTGTGCCCAATTCTGCTGACTATAATTGACAAACCATTTTCTGTGACACTTTCCCTTTATGCTTTTAGCTTTTCATTGTCTTTTAGGCATCTCGTGCCCTGCAGTGAAACAGTAAAATGTTACTGACATTAGGATCCAGATGTTAGTTTGGCAGATAAAGCTTCTTCTAATGCTCTGCCTGAGGCCTGAGGACCATATTTTAATCCCTTTATTACATTATGGCCAAAGCAGCACATTATCTTCCACTGGCCGCTGGCAGCAGTGGGGTTAAGTAAAATGACTTCTTGAGTCATCCAGTGTTTTACTTTAAATAACAGTGCTTTGTATGAGTTATACACAATGCAAGGAAATTGCTAAGGTAATCAATTCGTATACGGAGGAGATTGAATGATCTGTGAACAGTAGGTTGTATTAAAAGGTTACGGCCTGTTAAATGGAAATAAATGGAATATAACTCCTTATAAAAGAACGTGTTCCCATTATTAGCACCGATCTATATGTTATAGACATATATAATGACTGTGTGTTTGCAGGGGGATTCCGGCCATTACTGAATATCATATTATAATATCAAGTATGCACAGTCAGGTACAGTGTTGGACTGGCCCACAGGGATACCAGGAAAACTCCCGGTGGGCCCAGGTGTCAGTGGGCCCTCATGCTGCTAACACTTGGCCTCTTTCATAGTCATTCCCTATTTTTATGAGAACAAAGAGGCTAAATAGATGGAATAATAGATTATAGAATGTAAAGAAAAGAGACTTGGAGAATAAAGGTTGAGTGAGGAGAGGAAGAAAATTGTACCGAGGGTGAGGCCCTGGTCTAAAGTTTTTTGGTGGGCCCTTGTCTAAGTTTTTTTGGTGGGCCCTTGGTGTCCCAGTCTGACACTGGTCAGGTAATGCAGGTGCTGTTCTTGCACTGTGCCCTGTAGGTGAGTAGCTCATTAAATAAAAATATGTTCCCTTCTTTTACAGGATGGAGACATTATCATTTTTTGAAGATTTATCCAGGGCGCCTTATCGTGTTTGGCTATTTATGGCCGTAAGTCTGTCCGGTAGACTGCTGTAAACCGCCTTGGGGCCAACGTTTGGGCACACAAATTCATTTTTACACACTTCACACGCAGGCAGCTGCTATTCTGCCTCTCTGATGTCTGTGTCTGAAGAAGGACACTTAAGTATGGCCTAAATCTAGCTATGTAATAAACTGACTGTGTGGGTGTTGTAAATACTTTAGCACACACACGCTTTTTATTATTGTTTATATGGCTCACAAACGCAAGCCACTTGAAATGTAGCTGCAAGTATCTGTGGGAATGAGAGCAGGAGTTCTGTGTGTGTGGCAGGAACATGTGATATGATGATAACTAAAATAAAGGAAGTGTGTTTCTTAGAGATTGGGTTATCTTTTTCCTAATCAACTTATGTCTCGAATTATTAAGGAGGAACCATGACAGCAATTAGCATCATCAAAGTTTCCTGTCCCAATTCTTATCCTTTATTTATAAAAGTTACTAATATCTATACAGTGAGGCTGTTATATACAATTACTGATTTTAATTAGCACTAATATGTAAAACGCTTTAGCAGCTGGAGACATTCTGAAAAAATTACAGCTAAAATGCATAAAAATGTTTATATATATATATATATATATATATATATATATATATATATATATATATATCCCTCTCGAAAATAATTGCATGAATGAACACTGAGAGGTTATTATTATAGTCAGAGAATGTAACTGAGCTGTGAACGCATGATTACAATGTGTCAATTTGTGGAGTAAATGCCTCTGGGGTGACCTGTGTAATACAGTGCTCTTTAGAACAGAGTTTTGCAAAGCATTGTGGTCCTGCATTATAGAAGCCCTTGCAGAAGAAAGCATTTCTTTCTGGGGGCTTAGGAGGCTGTCAAGTACAGATAAGGCTCTTGATCTAATCCCTTAGGGACACCAGTTTGTATTATAAAGGAAAAAATTAATTTCTAACTACTGGGATTCCAGCCAAATTATGTGACCTTAGAACGGTGCAGCTGCAGTGTAAAAATAAACCACGATAAGTGAAATCTGTGAATCCCACCAGAGTGCATGGCTAGAACAGAGCTTGTTTAAGTCCCCTTTCCCGAGGAAGGGTGGGCTTCATGACCGCTATAGAATGCCCACCAGTTGAGTCTAACAACAATGGCACTTTGAAAAGCTCTATTTTGAACTTTTTTTCTTGGGAAGTGTAAAACAGAGAATGGGGGGCATATACGTTTAATACTTTGTAGGACCACTTATAATTAAATACGTGTTTGAAAAATGACAAAATCATTTCTTCTTGCAGTCTTCTGAATGCTAAATTTGCTGTTTAATAAGATCCCTTGTTTACTTAATGACAGACACTGACAGACCATTTCTGTAGAAATCATTTGTTTTCAGAAAAAATGGTTCATATTTCCCCTTTCATCAGTCATGAATTTATTTCGAGTGTAATATGGCCTTGGATTTTGGAGTCAGAAAAAGCTGTACAGCTAAAACCGTTTCATTTTACTGAGGATCCACTCAAGCCTAGGGAATTTCCTGGCTGGGTATTTCCATTGAGTCAGCCTGTGAGTGATAATTTTAGACATTTTTATGCCCAGAAATGCTCCTGTGAGATGCTGCATGGGATATATATTATGCCCAGTAGGAACAGTCTGCACCTGAGTGACATGCTGGGAAAGGCAGACCATAAAAAGTGATGTTTAGACCCTAGGTATCATCATTCTTTTCAGTGTAATGCATATAGTCTTTTCTGGCCAGCACCTAGGCATATAATTATTGTAGCATGCTGTGTATACCACATTCTCTCTCTTTCATGATATATATTTCCCTGTTACAGGACATTACAGGAAATTCAAGGCAAAAATTATGTTCACTGGAAAATTGCCATATTTTCACTAACATGGGGCAGTTCACCTTTAGTTTGGTGTAGACCAGTGCTGTCCAACTTCTGTGGTACCGAGGGCCAGAATTTTTCTGGCCTACGTGGAGGAGGGCTGATTATGGAAGCCAGTGTTGACCACTCCCCCATTTAAACTACACCCATGTTTTTTCAAGAATTTTTAATACCATGTCCACATTTATGGAGGAACACAAAAGAAAAACCAAATGGATGATTCTCACTGCAGCGATATCACTCATCACTCATATGTGAAAAATTTCAGTTATACCCTTAACTATACCATAAACATATCCTTAAATCAATATGTTGCCTCCTCCCCTGTGGATAACACAGCACCCCCAGCATGTGATTAAACACCTTAGGGGCCCTTAACAATTTTCAAATGCTAAAAACCCCCCAGAATAAACCCTACCAGGCTCATGTCCCACAGGGTACAGTTCTAGCTAAAACCTGTGGAAGTCATGTAAAAGGCAATGGCAGATGTTCCTTTTGCAATTGGAAGATGTCTTTTACCTTCATGATTTTCAAGGGTTTTGGGCTGTTTAACCCTGGGTTTTGTTTGAAAATCCAACAATTCAAAAAAGCCGCACAATTCAAATTGTCGCACAATTTTATTTCTGATTTTATTTTTGTATATAAAGCCAAATCATGGTTGGGGTTAGGTCACATTTTTATTTGTTAAAACAACGAGAACAATTTTAGTTTTATTATATAAATATATATATAAATATTTTATTATATAAATATATATAAATAATGTAGCCTTGCAGAGCAGAAACCTTTTGGCTATTTTAAATCTCAAGACAGAATAACCAAAAAAAAAAACCCATTATGACTAAAAAGTTAATTGAAATATTGTGGGCCTCATTCATAGAATTATCTTAAAGGGAATTTTCTTCTTTTTTGCAAACTCAACAGAGCATTCAGGAGAATTGATAATGGTAAAACAGTGTTCCATGCTTTGAAATTGACTGCTGGAATTGACCCTTGCAGCCAATGTATAGATTAGGCCCTGTATAGTCTCAAATGCTGCCTCAGTTAATTAGCTGCTTCAGACGATCCTGCATGTCATTCAGTGAGATTATGTGGCTGTTTGTTAATGCGTTCCTTTATATGCCAGTGGATATTTTACATTTATGCTTTTTCGTGGTCAAAATAGGTAAAAGATTGTATTTGTACATATAATATATATTGTAGTGTCTGAGACCTCTTTCAAATGTCTCTGAATGTTACCACATGCTCTTTTTAATGTAAAAGCAAGCTGTATTTTAACATTAATAACCTTTTTAAAGTATTAGGTATCTCTCCTGGGGTTGTTTTCTTCCAAGTCTGTTATCGGTTGATATTTGATAGAATAAAGCATAACAATCATGTTATGGTGGGAAAATGATGTCATGTGTGTGAATTCATCTAGTAAGCATTTGATATGGATCCTGGTTAATGTTTAACCCGTTCATTCTAAACAGAGCAGCTGATTTCAAATAATTTAACCTGTTTCTAGCTCCTTTTTACAAACAACCTATTACACCTATACGTCAGCGTTTCCTTTGGTAGGTCAGATATTTGACATGATTAATGGTTGGACCACACTCTTTCAGACTGAGATCTCTAAATGATGGACAGTATGGGCTTGTCAGTGATGGACCATGTGACTGAAAGTTAAACTAAATAAGTAAAGACTGAATAACTGATAGCTGGGAGTGCAATTAAACTTAACAGATCCAAGTGAGTATAAATAGAAACTGATTGTACTAATCAGTTTTTGTATGGGCAGTCTTATTTAGATATGTAAAGCCACACAGGCACGACAGAAAGCATGTTCCTTTTTTGTAAGTAATTGGTTCCAGTTGCAGAATGAGAAATGTTTCCCTATGGCACGCTGGGTCCTGACATTGATGGGAATCACCTGACTTCTCTGGTACAAACTTGAAAATGCACAATGCAATGAGTCATTTACAGGCAGCAGGGAGTATCGGATGCTTCTTCCGCAGGCTGCAATGTGCTGCCGGAGTAATTGTCCTTTGTGCCATAGCTTTAAATGTATTTGCATTTGTCCCCATATGTCTCCCCCATATAAGAACCCTCTCCATGTTTAGTTTGTATACTGAATTTCAGTGTATTTCATTTTCACTTGTGCCGACTCATTCTTTTTCTTTCTTCACGTTTAATTGTGCACAATGAAAGATTTATTCTCCTACTCTCGACTCCTTGTGTGAGGGAGTCTTCCTCGCTGTAATTTTCAAAAGAATGACCTTAAACACATCACACAGCTATAGAAGGCCACACTTAATGACAATGCTAGACTTATCTTATATTCAAATATATGCATGCAGTAGGCTGATTTATTGAAGGGCTACATTTGGTCATGTTGGAAAGCCTTGGTAGAAGGGACAGTATTCTGTATATATAGTACTATTTGCTAGGACTTCCATCACCCTTTTGGTGAAAAAAAATACAGCAGAATATGAATAAATGCACTCATACATGTCAATATGTGTAATATATGTGCAGCATATTGCATACTATGAAAAAGTGTAATCCTTTTTGACACCACTCCTCTGTAGCTATGGAAAACCTGTGCTATAAGCTCTGATATCTTTTGTGCCCCTTTTGTAGAATCTATCTTGATGCTGAAAACCCAGAATTGACACATCACCCGTATAGCCTGGCTTATGATGCTATGATTCATTAAACTGTTTTGGTTAGGTTGCTGCCTGACATTTATGGCAAAAGCTTATGATGTCACATTGTTTTTTATGGAAATAATCTTCCACCCAAGGGAGATTGCAATTCTCAACAATGGATGTAAGAAATCTATTCCTGCCTTTTCTCCTTGGCTTGGGTGGGGGGGAGATGAAACATTCATAACATGAAGGAACAACGGAGTTGAAGAAGCAGACGCTAGGATTACTGTGGTCTAAATTGGCATGTCTGACAGAGCAGGCCTCCAGTTGTATAAAAATGGAGCCTATTCATTTAGTCTTTATTTAGTGAGACCACATACAGTGGCGGCAGTATTACTTTGGGCTTTCTTTCGTTATTTCTAAAACACGTTTGCTCAAGACAAGCATCACAAAATAATGCCAGCATAAAAAAGCATTTCTAATTAGTGGATAAAGAGTGTGAAAGATTCTTCCCTCTCTGGGGAATCGAACCAGTTTAGCTCATCTGCAGAATGATTCTCTTTAGCACTAAGCCATTAGTACAGCTCTCAGTGAATGTGTTGGTTATTCAGCTTCACATAGGCCACAGGGAAATCTCTCGACCACTTCACACATTCCAGCATGTGGGTTTTAATTTAATTTATTTATAAAAACAAAATTACATTAAGGTCAAGATATGCCTCTCTGATCAGGTGTTCCCAAAATAACTGCTCTCCACTAAATACTCTGTAAATAATTTACAGTTCATTTATAGCTCTTCACTTGTATATTTTTTACATTGAACACAGTTTATTGAAGGTATTGCAACACTTTGCAAAAGCCTGCGGTGCAAGTTTTAAGTAAGCTGTGGAAAACTAGAGCGACAGCAGTATATACAGAATATTTGAAAACTCTGGGTGGGAATATAGATTTCATAGGGGTATGATAAACATTGTGGCCAAATGTCAGATGAGCACTATACATTGCATGTCATCGGAGCCTACCAAACTATTTATTGCATCTATTACCTTTTTGGAGTTTTATTGTTCTAATTTTATATAGTTAATGCAAAAATTCTATATATATATATATATATATATATATATATATATATAATAATTTTTGCATTAAATAAGTGCTCATTTGCCCTGTACCCTTTACTCCTTTTTAATAATCAGATGGGTACTCTGCTGAGTCAAATCAACAAGGAAAGCACATGCAATGCACTGGCACACACACCTGCTTATCGTATGTAAGAACCAAAAGAGACCTATACCCCTTGATGCTAAAATATATTGATCTACTGTCAGTGATGTCACATTAAAGGGCAGTTGATTCTAATAGTTTCCCTGCACTGTAGGATGTTATTGATAGACACAGATATAAGTACTGAGTTGGGGTTCTTTACCTATACCTCAAGACAAAAATGTGTCATCTTGCTATTTAGGGTAAACTACAATGATCTCTTTAATGAAAAAAAAAATTTAGGCAACTGAAATCACATTGCTTATTCAGTTTCATGGGTAAGGGTGTCTATTACACATGAACGTCTCCATGTGGCAGTGGTATAAACCATTCAAGCCCGAGGTCTTTCAGATAAAGATGTTCCCCTGAAATATTTTGATGTAGGAATCTAATTATGTTGTATTGAGTGTTGGGTTGAACTTTAAGGCTGAGTGTGTCTTTAGCCTTACCCTCATCACTCATGTACAGTATTTCTTTATTATCATTATTAGATAAATCACATTGTCTTAACACTATTCCACTTTGCAGGACATTATATTTGTAATCTTCTAGCTGTTTGTGTAATAATTAAGCATGTGTTATCCTGATTCTATATATTTCATTTTGTGATTAAATACCGCTCAATGGCGCATAGCTTGAAACTCCCGGCTGTCATTAGTACTAGTGGAATTATATTAGCTGTTATGTCCAGAGCAAACAGGATGTAAATATTCCCTAACACCATTAACTCATCTATACTCTGCAAATTGCATTTGTTTGTGTTATGAAATTACCAAAACTCACATTTGCAGCAGATGAAATTACCGAAAGCAGGATAGATAATTCCATCAAAGCATTAGTTTAAAGGAAAAAAAATTAAATGAACATAAATTGTTTGACCTTTTATTTGGAAACCAATAGATTGTGGTAGTTTTTCTTTTGTTGGGTTCAATAGTGTTATTTGTACAAATATTGTTATATAGTTGTTTGGAATACTATTCCTTTTTTATTTATTTTCCATTTGCTCTTTTTTTTTATCTATTTTAGATCAAGAGAGCCTAAATGATCAATAACCTGGTCCTGTATGGCCAATGGTGTTTGCAGCTCAACATAAATGTGCCAAAGAACAGCTTAGGTCTATATAATTGCAACCACATCCCCAGCCACGTTTTCCTATGATTTCATGGAAATCTAATTATAGAGACATGGAATCATGGGGCATTTTGTAAAAAAGAGGGTCACTGATGACCCTCTGATAGCTACAAATCTTGAATTTTTAGGTGATGATTAGTTGTAAACGTCCTGGTGTATATGTAGCCATAAATAAAACTGTGCCCAAAAATCAGACTGGAACCATACCTGAATCCACATATGTTGATGACCCAATGACACTATTCAAATATAGCTATATCCTCACACAGAAAAGTCCAGAAGACCTGCAATGCCCCCTAATTATTGCACTTTCAGTTCTACAACTTTGAAATCATTCTGTGTAATTTCCCTGAATGTTAATTCTGACTGCATAAACGACGGAAGTGTTAAGAAATCAGTTGCTGCATTTAACACAAGAGGGAAAAGTAAAATTATCCTGTCACCAAATGAATGCCTTTTACAGCCTGTCCGTTGTCATCTTCTTAGATTTTGTTGCTCAGAGCCACGCGGCACACGAGCGCTGAAATGAATTAAAAGTGCATCAAGTATAATTATCTTTGTGCTCCAATTATTCAGTTACTATGACATGCAATTAGATACAAAACAATGGAGGCAGCATAAGGTGGCTTTAGGCAAGATGACATATTTTCAAAGATGAATTTCTTTCCAAGTCGTAAACCTATAAGGAACATTTGTTTTTAAAATATATATTTCTTATACCATTTTGGTCAGATCTGCCTGGGAAAAATAGTCTTTTCTGAAGAATACCTGATGTGCAGAATTCACTCACCTTAAATGATACTTGAGATCTCTTACCTTGCAGACTGTTTTTCCCATCAACATGTCAGTATGATTAACTCTTTGAACTTCTTGATAATAATGTAATCCCAGGCCCTGTGATTGGTGTCTTTCTATAGCAGGTCTCTGGCTGACCTTTATCTTCAGCTGATTTATCATTGTGGAGCTTAGTTGAAATCATACAAATTGGAATGTCAAAAGTGATCTAAAGTTAAAGGATTTTACAGTCATGTCTTTATTGTGACAGTTTCTTCCTCACTGCACAAGTAATATTGGGTCCATTGAAGCACAACTCTAATTGAAACCATTTGACTAACTTAGTGGGGTGGGGGTTCTACCATTTTTTAAATGATGTTTCTGACATAGCAGAAATGTTTCTGAAAATGTAGCTACAACATATGTAAACATTAGATGTGTAGCTTACCTAAAAACTAACTTTAAAGGAGAAGGAAAGCTATGGAGGCATTTTATTGCCAATAGATTAGCTGCAATAGTGCAAGCTAGAATGCTATATTTATTCTGTAGAATTCTTTACCATACCTGAGTAAAAAGCTCTAGAAACTCTCTGTTTGTTTAGGATAGGAGCTGCAGTATTAACATGGTGTGACATCACTTCCTGCCTGAATCTCTCCCTGCTCTGGGCTCAGATTACAGTAGAGAAGGGAGGGGGCGGGGGAAGAGGAGCAAACTGAGCATACTCTTGCCCAGGGCAATGAGGTTTAAGCGGAAGGCAGGAAGTCTGATACAGAAGCCCATGTGTACACAATAGAAGGTAAGAAATGCAGTGTTTCTTTTGACAGGGGACTCAGAGCAACATTACTTTGGGGGTTTACTGGTGTATTTATATAGACCTTTCTGTTAAGGCTTACTTAGTTTTAACCTTTCCTTCTCCTTTAAGGGACCTCTTTTTGAAGCTGTGTAAAATGAAATTTGCCCAAAAACAGTGTAAAAAGCTGCGTATAATAAACAGTGCCAGATTTCTTTGTGGTCCGACCAGGCGGCCGCGCGGTCCTAGCGCCCGCCTACACATCCCCTTCCCAGCGCGCCGGCGAAAAAACGCAGACGCAGCTGGTGTAATTGAATGGGGACGCACACATCCCCATAATGCGGCTGGGCGGCATGCCGCCCCTATTTTTTGCCGCCCTAGGCCCGGGCCTATGCGGCCTTGCTGCAAATCCGGGCCTGATAATAAATTAAGGTGTAATTTTACGCCATGCGGCACCATGCGGAAGTCACATAAGAAAAAACACGTAAAAATGTTACCCTTTTTTACACGTTGAAGCGTGTGGTGTATTATTCTGCTGTTTGTTTACACAGCATAATAAATATGACCCTAAGGGGCAGATTTATCAAGGGTCGAATTCCGAAGTGATGGGACTTTTTTTTAAACTCCCATCAACTGGAAATTCGAATAAAAAAAGTCCAACCGAAATGTATTAAATAAATTCAAGTGAATAGGCGATTCGAAGTACTTTAAAAAAAAACTTGGATTTTTCATAATGACTCCAAATGACTCCAAGGAGGTCCCCCATAGGCTAAAACAGCAATTTGGCAGGTTTTAGATGGTGAATAATCAAAGTCGATTTTTTTAAAGAGACAGTACATAATTAATTTAGATATTAGAGTTTTTTAATTCTTTTTAAATTCAAATCGAATTTGGGCTATTCCCTAGTCAAAGTACACTAAAATGAGCTCTGCCCCTCTGTGTGATATAAGCAGTGATATTCTGAAAGTTCAGGTGGTCTTGTTCTGTTTTGAATTATTTACCTATTAAGTCTCTCTGTGTGTAGTTGCCAGTGTCAGGGACACTTAGCAACCAGTAATTTAATCATGAGGCTAGATTTTATTGTTATCATAATTTTTTGATATCCTGATCTACCTTTCAGTGAGTAGAGGCATTAGCTTTAGGGTCCCTGTACTGTAATTAACAAAGAGTGTTGCTAGGCTGATAGCATGGTATTCGCAGTCTAAAACCACTAATATCTCAGAAACCACTATTAATAGTCAATGAATATAAATTTCAGTAGTATGGTTTAATTGTTAGCTATGAGGAACCAAAAAATCTGTTACACCCCTGACAATTTTAATTGTATTCCTCCTTATATGTCCCCTTATATATGTTTCCTCGTGAGGCAACTTCGGGCGACTTCGGAAAATGAAGCGCCGCTTGTGCATTGTCGCAGGTGATTTTCATTTTAGCCTGCGGAGGGCAGGGGGAAGGCAGTTCGGGGAGATTGTCTCCCCGAAAAAGAGAAGATTTGCCGCGGGGCAACTAATCTCCCTGATTCTGCTCATGTGGCCAGACCCTAACAGTCAAAAGCCCTCTTTGTGTAGGAAAAGTTGGTTATTATAACATAATTCTTGATTTAAAATCCTGTTACACAGTGCTAATGGGATTCAAATATAAATCATGATTTGTAAGTGTGCAAAGAGAAAGTTGCTGTGTTGACAGCATGCTGAAACCATTAGTTGTTTGAGAGAAGTTTGGTTTGTTTGCACTAAAGTTTTTTCTTGGCACGTCAGAATATTTGTAGAGGTCATATCTGTTACAGGCTGTTTATGTTTCACTTGAAAAAAGGGTTAAAATAATTTGGGCCAGAAACCTTAATATGGGTGAACTGCAGAAAGAATAAACGGCAGCTGCTGCGTCATGTGGTAAACATCAGACAGGGACGAACTGCACATTATCGGGACATTAAAACAAAACCACATACTGTACACAGCTAAGGCAACAGTAACAAATTCTGATGGAGTGCAGAATGCTCATGATTAAGACCACAGACCAAGATGGTGGTTATCAGGACCAGCTGACATGCTTTTTGCAGCAGGCCATACAAACAAAATATTGGGTTGTGGGAATTGTGGCTCTTTGTATCCTTTTTTATTTATTAATTTTTGGGAAACAAAGTTTTTTACTCAGTAGCAAGCAGCTATGGGCATTCAGATGTTGTTAAACTACAATTTCTAGCAGGACACCTAGAGCTGTAAAGTGATAATGGATGTTGTAGTTGAGCAACATCTGTAGGACAGACAATGGTTCACCATCACCAAGGGTGGAAGTTATGGTAGCCATTTTTTGTGCAATCTGTGTCACTTTAGTGTCACATGGCGTCATTTATGGCATTATAATCAAATCACTAGTCATACGTCAGCTGTCACTCCCTAGTGCAGGGATCCCCAACCTTTTGAACATGTGAGCAACATTCAGAAGTAAAAGGAGTTGGGGAGCAACACTAGAATGAAAAAAGGTGCCAAAGTAGTGCTGTGATTGGCCATTTGCTAGCCTCTATGAGGATTGTCAACCTACATTGAGGCTCTGTTTGGCAGTGCACCTGGTTTTAATACAACCAAAATATAACCAAGCCTGGAATTCAAAAATTAACACCTTCTTTGAGGACACTGGGAGCAACATCCAAGGGGTTGGAGAGCAACATGTTGCTCATGAGCTACTGGTTGGGGATCACTGCCCTAGTGGGTCTCTGGGATGTATTGGCAGCTCAAGGTCTGCTCCCATGCCTCTATTGGGACTGTATTTTGCACTTAAATGTACAAAATAAGCCATTGTGATGGCTTATTAGAGTAGGAGAGTGCCCCTTGCAATCGGTTGGAGGATACATAAATACAGGCATGCTGTTTATAATGCAATTTTAAGGTCTGAAAATGTTATAGATGCTTTGTGTATAAAATTGCAGTGTAATGGGCATCACATGTGGTGTCTATTCTATAAACAGTATGATCCAACTTCTACACCCTATGGGAGTTGGGTTATTTCCTGAGAACGGGCAGGGCCTCTTCTCTATTCCAGAAATATTAGTGAGAACATGTGGGAAGTAAATGACTCCTTGTGAAAACTAGGAACTGAAAGTAAACATTCTGCAATAGTACATCCTGTTGTTTTGTTCGGTTCTTTGAATGGACCAAGTTCATTTCTACTATTACATGCAAGAGTTAGTATGTAGCTGGAAAACACCCAGTTTAAACAGTGTTACCAATCTCAAAATCAGAATTCAATAAATGTACCTGTTTTTAAAGAGCTGTAAAGTAATGTTGCCAGTCTGTGACTCCCCCATAGTCCTCTACAATTTAATTACAGATACACTGTGAGCTGGGCGTTGATATAGTGGTTGCCTGTACTCACTCTTGTGCTGAATTGGCCAATGTATAAACAAGTTTAGTTTTGTAAATAACTTACAAGTGTCTTCTGTTAGTACATACAACTCAGTCTGTATTATCAGAAGCCAAAGTGTTTGGTTCTCCAGGTATTGTTGCTGGAAAATGGCTGGCAGGAGACAGGTACTGGTCGGGCAATGTTCAGATTTTGTCCACCCCAGTCTTCCCAGACTCATGAATCTGGAGACATAATTTCCCTGCAGTACTTGGCAAATTGTAGGTATGCAGACATAGCATTTGTCCCTAGGCACAATTTTTCCAGCACATATACAGTATAACCTAAAAGGAAATAAACATGCAGCGGCAGTGAAATTTTCAATACCTACAACGAGCCCATTGTTCTGTGGAACTTCAGACCTTAGTAAACACTTGAGAAGGAAGTCCCTTTTTCCATAGCAAAACAATACAACCTGTAATTTATACATCTTGTACTCTATGAGAATTGTTCCTCAGCTGGCACATATATACTGTACATTGATATATCTCAGCATATAATACTCAAAACAGGCATAAGCTCTTTTACCAAGATAGAAGCTTAAGTGCTGAGATCCATAGTAACCAATCAGATATTTGTTTTTGTCTATTTAATGGGCATTCGACTTTACTTTTATCATAGCAGCAACAGACTCATCTGAAAGAGTTGTGTGCTAGACTGTGGCTTTTCCTTCATACTAAGAGTAACAATAGTACAGCACTCAGCTCCTACCTGTATGGAAATGGGATAAATATAATAAATTAAAGAAAACTAGACAAAAAGTCGACTGCAACCACCCACTCCTAAACCACACCCAAACCAAACCCCACCTACTCATTGATCTGCACCCAACTCGCATCACTTCACCAAATGTGAGGCAGGTGGGGCAGGACAGTCACATATCTATAATTAGTGATTACGTGTCTAAGGTCGCTCAACGCACACCCTCCCGCGTCCCGCAAGAAGACGACCCAAACCCGCCTAACCATTAGGTAAACCCACGGGTATCAGGTCGTCCTGCAAATTATTACTAGGCATGTATGTTGGAAATATATAACCTAGTGTACTTGTTAGCTGTCTTGCAGTCCTACACAGGTGTAAAAAATATGGTAACTTCCCATTAGGATCTTATTTGCTTCCCTGGAGAAGTCACTTCTTGTAGCATATTGCTCTCTTGTCCCAGGGTACCTTTGTAACACTAATGGCATTGAGAAACACTTATTTCCCAGTGATTAATTGTCTGCAGTTTAGTTGTGTAGCATATATGTTGCTATTTGCTATATACACAAATAGTCATGCAAGTTAGTTAGAAATTGTAACCCAATGGTACAGTTATATATTGTATTCAGTGGTATTTACATTATAGCTCTTTGCATAAAATAAAAGATGTTTATGCTTCTTTCACCAAACATCACACTGGTCCACTTAACTGATGTGTTGATTGCTTTCATACTAATAGAATCTATGAGAAATATTTCAATGAGTAACATTTGCGAACATGAAAAACATGTAAAATATATTACGGTATAAATAATTGCGTAGAAATTTACAAAGTGAAGAGTTCCTTTAATGTGATGTTGAGTGGAACGGTACAGATGATATATTTATGCAAAGGAGCTGATAATGACAAACCTTATCTGTCTTTACAGGAAGCGTGTGTGGCGGCCGTTTAAATGCCAAAGATGCTGGTTATATCACGTCCCCAGGGTACCCAAATGATTACCCACCTCATCAGAACTGTGAATGGATAATCAGTGCTCCAGAACCTAACCAGAAGATTGTGCTCAACTTCAATCCTCACTTTGATATCGAAAAACATGACTGCAAGTAAGATCTATGTGCTATTTCTGCTTATTTGGTAATGTAAGGGATGCTATCGATAGAAGCTCTTTTTGACATAAAGAGGGCTGATTATAAGTTATACCCACAACATTGGTTGCACGCTCTTGATGTCATACATGAAAGTGAAACTCATACTTATCCACAGAGGTTTTCTCCAATGAAAAAAAGAAAATGTGTTTGTCTCATTAAAAAAAAGAAATATGTGGAAAGAATTTATCAGGAATTTCTGTTAACCTCCTTCAATTGTAAGCGCTTGGAATCCCACTGCTTATGGTAATCAGATGCTCCCTGGTTTCATAAAAAGCACAGTTGCCAGTGATTTATATAGCATCTGCTATTACAGTTTCAGTGTTAGAGAATATATATGCCTTTAAAGTATGCACTCCAACTTAATTATTACTGTGGTATCTTTTAAACTTTCATGCAGGGTTAAATCCGCCTCTACACTCATTTCAAATGCAGGTGAAGCTTACCTGCTCCCTATTTGGAAGACTTCTGGCGAGCCTATGATTTGCTTATCTCAACATTTTTTTTATTACTGCTTACTAGCTGCCTAAGACACTTAAGATATCTGAACCAGGTCTCTTTCCAGCATCAGACATGATGTTTCACATGATGTCATTACCCTATGGATTAAACAGAAACCTTGTTTGACCTACTCTGGGTTGAGGTTTCATGAATCCTAGCACTAAGTCATTGATTGGTATCGATTACTCAAACACACTGGAGAGTTTTAGGCCACACACCAGCACACCGATTGATCTCCCCAAGATCATACTATTTATAAAGCGTGTGCATTATTTTCCAATCACTAATGCACCGATTGAGTCATCTAGCAATGTCCACCTCTTAAAAACTCTAGGGTGTATTAGACCTGCAGCTCACTTTTACTTAACCCATTAGACCATGCAATAAAATATAAAATGGGGAGACTCCTCAAACCCAATCCAAGAAATGTTAAATAAACAGATCATCTAAAATCTGTTCAGTTCCTTTGGTAGACAAGAGTTTTTATTATGATGATTCTTTTCTCTCAAATGGAAATAAGGCTGCTTAAAAGTAGTGTGCTAATGCTAGTATGCACCACTTGAATGCATTTTCATGTTAGAATATCATAAAATATTGATGCTCTGACCCACATATGCCAGTCTCCATGTGAGCATTTTGCATGAATTCTATGGCCCATGTTTACTAAACACCAGAAAGCTGGAAGACATCTTCCAGTTCATTAAAACCTTAGTATCTTGATATATAGGGGGTTATTTATCAAAGGCTGAATTTTAGAGTAATGTGAATTTTTTTTAAGCTTAAAATTAGATTTTAATAGGGATGCACCGAATCCAGGATTCGGTTCGGGATTCTGCCTTTCATCAGGAAAAAATATATTTGCATATGCAAATTAGGATTCGCTTCGGTATTCATCTGAATCTTTCGCAACGAATTCGAGGCTTCGGCCTAGTCCAAAATAGTGGATTCTGTCCATCCCTAGATTTTAATCAAAATTCGCATGGTATGCCATTTCTGAAAAAATTAGAACATCTAAAATTCAATGGAATAGTCCCAACCTGAAAACTCAAATCAAATTTTAATCGAATTCTAATCGAGTTCTCCGAATAAAAAGTCTGACAGTAATAAATCTCACATTCAAATTCGAGTTTGAATTCGAGCTAGAGATTTTGTAACTTGAAATTGTGAGTTTTTACCAAAAATCCCAACCCAAAATTAGAATTTGAATTCGAACTTTAGTAAATCGGTCACCATAATAAATTGATTATATGCTAAGTAGTTGTTTTAGAAAAGAATATACAATGATTCTGATGTAGAGGGTGATAAATGACTTTCAAAATTAATTAACACATATTGCAACAGAGAAGGTGTTAAAGGCAGAAAAATCCTTGTTGTAAGAATAGGATCATCTGGTATCTGCTCAGCTTTTTGGATACGTTTTTACTGTCATAAAAGAAGCGGCAGAATTTAGCCGAATAATAATGCCTCTCATTGCAGTATTATAAAATTAAGCTGCAAAAGAAATCAGCTCATTTTTGACTGGAAAATGTATCATGCAGTTTTTATGTACTTAGAGTGGATTTAGAAATGTATTTTATCCAAACAGGCACAAAACAGCAGAATCATTCATACTGGGTTTATTTACATAAAATTGCAATTCAAATTTGTCTCATTGTCTTGTTGTTTTTTTTTTAAAAAAAATGCCAACATGCCTATGCCATATTCCTTTGACTTTAGTTGCATGCACCTGTCTCTGCACATGGATGAATATATCTTTAAAAATACACACATTTTAGGCCTCAAATCTACCAAGTGGGAGGAGTGAAATCAATGGCAACAGGCAAAGGCAATACTGGGACTTATGGTTTATGTTTTGAGAAAATGTATTATTTAACATGTAGGTGTATTTTTAAACTATTTGCAAATGATGTTGATAAGCTCTTATAGAGTATTTGATCAACTCTAGTGTTTAGTCCAGAGTGGAAATGCCATCAGAAAGCCAAGTGTAATCCTGAGGCCTAGCATAAGGATGTTTGGACCCTCTTGATTTATCAGACAGTTTTTTGATTTGATTTCTTGTGCTGTCAGATAAAAGTGTCCTGTTCAGCAGTAGGTCCAGAGTGGCTCCTCTTGCCTAGTGCAGCCAACAAGCAAATATTTCTTTGTCTCTAATTAGCATTTAATGAAAAAAATCAGCTAGTTTAAATTTCCACACGAAAGTATCTGAGGTAGATGATAAATTGAAAAATCAAGGCTGCAGGTTATTCCCAAGGCCTGTACTTGAGAAAGCAAATTTAGCCATTTTGTTTGCTAGATATTAGCATGGGGAGGGCCGGAGACACGTATAATCAGCATTCAAACTCTTCATTTCCGTTGAACTATTTGGTGCTTAGACATAAAATTAAATGGAAAGAATAGAATTTACTACTGGTATGGAACCTGTTATACAGAAAGCTAGGGACCCGAGTTTTCCAAATAAGGGGGTTTGAATTGCCATACCTTAAATCTACTAAAAAAAAAACCTTAAAACATTAATTAATCCCAATAGGATTTTGCCTTCAATAAGGATTAGTTATATCTTAGTTGATATCAAGTACAAGGTAATGTTTTATTACCATTACAGAGAAAAAGAAAATCATTTTTAAAAATTAGAATTCATATATTCAAATGGACTCTATGGGAGATGGCCAGATAACAGTTAGACCAGATAACAGTTTCCATACGTGCATATGGCTTTCGTCTACTAACACATGCAGACAAAATGCCACATCTGCCATTGCTCTGAAGATTTGTCTGAAGTGTTCTAGTACTAGCAACATTTAGGCTATTTTTGTAAGACATTATTCGTGAAACAATTGATAGTTTGACTAGCTATTACTTATGGAAGCTGTAATATGTTGGGACTTCCAACTGAGACATGCTATGAGATCAGCTAGTGTGAAAAACCATTAAAACGCACACAGAAATATACTTGTTTCTTTTCAAACTGTCAAGGTATGTAAGCTGGTGTGTTCTGTGCAAATCAGGCTAGTCTAACATCTTGAAACAATAGACAAGTACTATATGCAGTACACATGAAGCCAAGCATGCAAGGTGATTGTGATTCTGGAAGGCCACAGGATGGATATTACTCTTTAGCTTTTAGTCATGACAATTACATTAGAGTAGTTGAAGATCTCCAGGTTCTAGCTATAGAATTTAGCAGCAGAAAGCCAAAATGAAATGTATCCACGATACAGCAGGAGTAGGTATTACTGGCATAAGATCAGGCATGTTTTTGTGTTATTATATCTATAATATCTTTCATAGCATATCTTTTCATTTCTGTAGGCCCCAACGGGCCTCCAGAAAAGGTCATGGAACAACCTGCCCCCAACTCATCTAAATAATCAATCTGTTTTAAAAATGCACCCAAAATTTATCCTATCAATTCTGTAATCTGGGGTTAATTTTTTAACACAACACTGAGACAGATCTATTGACCTGCCTGCATATTTATGGTATGTCAGTGGCCGTCCCTAGAGTTTTGCTACTTATGGTTCTCTAAATTACGCTTTGCTTTTAGAGAAGTCTGTAGGGATGTGTGTTACCTAAACATCACTAACTGATCCTGCTCATGGCACAGTCTCTGTAAACAGCATTATCTCAAGCCCCATCAAGACATTATTACAAATGTATTTAACCCCTTGACTGCAAATAAATACCCTGACTATTATAAATTGAATCTGTCTGCTGTATTCAAATACTGATCCACATGAAATATCCCCCTGGCCATTGTTTGAGCAGAACATTTGTGTATAATGAGAATACTGGTGTAATGCACAAACCTACAGTTTAATCACAGGTGTTTATCAATGGCCCAGTCTTTATAATGGTCTCCTTTGTAGTAAATCTGGTGCTGCCAAATCAAAGCGTTGTTTTTAAGTCTAAATGTTATTATTCTCGAAAGGAGTGTTGACTGAATCTCAGTGTTTCTGTCATCTAACCTCTGATATCTGACCTACCCAAGTATAGAGGATGAGTGAATAGATTGGCACTTATTTTGTACTTAGCTGGGGACAGTGACATTTTCAGCATTGTCCACGCTGGGAGCTTGCATCAAAGTCTGACCCTCCAGCCCATTTCACTTTAAGCCTTGCTCATTTTTATTGAGCTCTGGGAAATCTAAGAAAGTGTTGCAAAAGGTAATTGATTCCTTACTCACAAGGCTTTACTTGAGGGTCTTTCAGGCTGATCAACACAGAGTAAATTGTGGTACACAATTTACTTACTGCATTTGTGTAGAAATGACTTACAGGTCAGAATACTGCCCACAGGCCTTGAATTGGACTGCAAATGAAAAAAATTCAATGGCACACAGGACTAAAGGTGGCCATACACGGATAGATCCGCTCGTTTGGCGATGTCGCCAAACGAGCGGATCTCCCTCCGATATGCCCACCTTGAGGTGGGCAATATCGGGCTGATCCGATCGTGGGCCCTAGGGCCCAACGATCGGATCCTAGCGTTCGCCAAACGGGCGGTCGGATCGCGGAACCGCATCAACGAACAGATGCGGCCGCGATCCGACGGGATTTTTAACCCCATCCGATCGAGATCTGGCCGACTTTCGGCCAGATCTCGATCGGGGAAGCCCGTCGGGGGCCCCCATACACGGGCCAATAAGCTGCCGACTTGGTCTGTCGGCAGCTTTTATCGGCCCGTGTATGGCCACCTTAATGCAACATCATAAGTGTTTTTTGTGGAGTGCGGTGCCACGTTTCAGGGCAAACCCCTTTGCTCCGAAACGTTGCACCGCACTCCACAATAAACACTTAAAGTGTTGCATTAGTCCTGTGTGCCATTGGATTTTTTTGTTTGCTAATAACATTGGGAGCTCCACCTGTGAGCACCAGACATCTTAAATTAGCCAAGAGGGCAGGGTGTGCGAGAACCAAAACCTTTTGTATCTTGAATTGGACTGCCCAGCTTTACACATACTGCCCTCTGTTTACTGATTGCTACACACTTATACTCTATTCCTGCTAGGTTTTCTTCTTAATGCCCATTCATGTCATTTGGGTGTATCCAGCCTGTGACCATCTAGTTTTCTTGGAGTAGTTGTTAAAAACAACTGGAAAGCAGCAGGTGGCCAACTATGTTAACACCTCTCATTAAACTGCCAGCCATTTATTCTAAACTATCCTCAAGCATACTGTCAGTGTATAATCCACTGGATTTAGTATTTTATCCTTTCTCTTTTATGACCTCATCATTTCCTTCTGTATTCAACTTCACCATTACTGCGTTATGCTTCCCAGAACCAGCTCATGATCTTAAAAGGGCACTCGTTAAATAAAATTCTGGGATATAAAACAACCAGCATCTTACAACTAAATATAAATCAATGTGTGCATCTTTGTGTAGCCGAGATTTTGCATTTACAGCAGTCTTTCTAGACGAAGCAAACTGGGTGGCACCACTTCTTTCTTGTCATCTTTTGGCTAATTTATACCCTTTTTCTTTGATATAGGAGGATGCTCCAAAATTGGTGTTCTGGATTTAAAACTGTAATTAAACTCCATCTTAGACATATTTATAGAGATGATTTTAGGGGGCAGAAATAAGCTTTAATTAAAGTGTAAAACGTTTGAATGACAGCCTACAGAAAACCCAAAATTAAAAACAGGCATATTTTCTCCAACAACTGACAATGGTTAAAATGATTTCCATTGTTAGTCCACTTATTTCAGCCATCCAAACATTTCAGAATGACATCAACAGGGAATATCTCCATTGCAAAACGAGACTCCTTTAGCATGAAATATGCCTTGTTCTGTGGTTACACAGAAAGCAAGCAAGCAGGGGAACCAGCTGTTTAAGAGTTAAATAAAATGCTCACATGATAGCTGTTTATCCACTGATAGGATCATTTCTGCATTATAACTTGTCATGTGCAATGTGTTTCAGTTAGGAGCCTCTCTTTCTTTATCTCTTTTTCTCCCTGTCTCTGGCTCTGGCTGATAAGCGAGAATATCAGAGAGCCCATGATTTAAAGCTAGAATGGAAAATTCAACATGTTGCTTCTGGTAGCGTTTACTGCAAATTAAACGTATGAAGGGAGGAATGGCAAGGGAAATGGCTAATAACATATATACATTTCATAATTTGTATTTTTATCTTTTTTTTGGATGCCTGTTTTATCTATCTATCTATCCATCCATCCATCCATCCATCATCTATCTATCTATCTATCTATCTATCTATCTATCTATCTATCTAACTACCATATATCTGTCTATCTATACCACTGAAGTTAGCACCCCTTAGACTGGTGCTGCATGGCTAAAGGCTAAGAAGCCGGATGCGGGCCATTAGTGGATTTTTATTGCTTCTAACATGCCCAATGACATTTTGGTCCCAGACCATGGTGTGGTTAAATATTGTCTCATTACACTGATAAAGTTAGATGGTATTGCTCTTGACAACATCACTGACCCAGTGCCACTATTAGATTTTGCTTCATTTGTGGGCCCTCCAGGGGACAGGGACTATAACTGCGGTAGCAATCCAGGCCCAGTGGGCCTTTCCAAGTAAGTAGAATAGCACCTGCTACATTTGCCCTGACAGGACTACCACTTGTTATCTCTTAATGGGGCCCTGGTGCTTCTAGAGTTGCTGTTTCCTTGGTGCAAGGAAAGCAATATGTAAGCTCCCTCAAATATTGTTGAATATGGAGGCACCAAAAGATGTTAGGTGCAAGCTTATAAAACCCATTGACATTGATGTGTGCCCTTGTGTGTGCACATCTATAAGCTCTGTAGAACATAATGGTGTTATCTGTTATCCATTATTTAACCTGTGCCATGTAGCCTTTTTGCAATTTCCGCCATTGCTACACAGCAGTTTGTTTATATGAACTATAGTAGTGTTTCTGAAGCAAACAGGTCAGTTTTACCAGTGCAGGGCAACACTACATGATATTATTTATTACTTTAAAACACTTTCATATTTTGGTGTTACTGTTCCTTTTATATAAAACAATGTCATACGATTCCCTACCTGTCAGCATTATAATGTATCTATTTGTTTCCTTCTCTGGCTCTCATAACAATATGTATATGTAAGCAAAAAGCTACATGTGCATTCAGACTTATGTATAGAGGCATATTGTTTTCCAGACAGTAAATAGCATTTACAAGTGTAGTGAACAGGCACAGTGTGGAGTTTAACATCTTATTTTCATGCCTGAGGCGCACATAGTGGAGCTGGGGGAATATTCTCTCACTGTTTGAGATGTCTAGCAGATCAGTCATCTTGCAGGAGATTGCTTGGGAGATAGCTGCTGAGTGAAAGGAACCCACACAAGCAGAACACCGTGCCGCTCTGTCATTTGCAATAGTGCTGTGTGTGAATCTATTCCCAGGCCATGCAACTGCTGCAGCCCCAGTCTTGGGTTTCCTCCTGAACGCCCCTCTGATGAAGGGGACGGGAATACAGTTGTTTTACATGGCAGTATCATTGTAAACAAACAAGGGGAGAAGCCTGAGACTGCTGCAGGAAGTCATTTTACAAGGTGTTAAAGTGCCATTCATGGTGGTGATGATGGTTTGGGCTAGGAGGGGAGAGAGTAAATAAACATCTGCTGGGGGGAAATTAACAACTGCATGGCTGCACTATAATGAGGATCAGTACATTGGAAAATGGGCAAACTCTAAATCCACAGCAAAATCCTTCTCTTTGTGGCTGGAAATGACTCACCCATAGATTTTAAGCTGTCTCCTTCCTCCTCTGTTTCATATCACGCAGTGCTTCATCATTAACTATGTATGTGTTTCTTACAATGTTTCTTCCCCCTGTCTGTACTATTATTGCATTGTAATAATGTATACAAGTAGTGCTATAAAGGGGACGCTATAGATATCCCATCAGTACTTCCAGGGTTTTAAAGCTGGTGGGAACTGCCACTCCCAGCTGCAATCTGTAATTCACAGTGCTTAGAGGGCTGCAAGTTTACATGCCCATGTAGTAATTAATGATGGAGGTCTAAGGAGACATCCATCACCCTAGCATAGAGGGATATTAATGGTAATGTAATGACTAAGTGCTGTATATTTCACTGATTAATGCATAGACTTGTGGATTGTGTTTATGTATGGGGAATGTTCTTTCCCCTTCACTCTTTGGTGTATGACAGAGAATACACTATAAAAGAAAACAGCTTAATGCTGGCTCCTGAATATAGCTGCCTGTTGTTAACGGGGTAATGTAACTCATTTATAAATAGAAAATATTTTCGTCATCTTCGTCCTCCTTCTGTACATGGAGCCTTAATTTATGTATTGTCTTATGTGTATGCAGAGCCACCATAATGTGGACTCATACTATTATTTTAGCTGGGTCCTCCACCAGGTCTAGTTACCTGGGTCCATTGGGTGGTAAGTCCTGCCAACAAGTAGAATGGGGCCCCAATGAAAATGTTCCATGCACACATGGGCCACACCCCTTAGCTACCCTGCTCTTTGGGTACTATAATGCTGCAAACTTTACAAATACCATTACTGTACAAAGAGCTGTTTGATTCCATACCTTGCATTGCATCTAATGATGACAAGACACCTCAGCATTGATATGCATTAGCTTATTATGACCTACAATGCATGGCTTTCCAGACAAGCTAATAGTATTTAGCACAAAACTCCTATATATCCTGAAAAATTTAGATGAGTGCAAGTGCTAAGGATCATCTGTAAGTCTGCAGATAATTTTGCCCCCAAATAGGGTTGCCGCGTCGCTAGTATTTTACTGGCCTAGCCGGTAAAAATGATCCTTGGTGCCAATGTTATTAATAGGGAAAATGGTAGGTAAAATTATAGGAAGGCTGGGAATTCTTTCCAGAAAAGGTGGCAACCTTACCCCCAAATTAAATTATCATTGCCCTGCAGCTCAGTAGTGCTTGTTCTAGATTGGTTCCTCATCAAAGGTTCTCTGTGTTCTTCAGTATTTCCCATTGTTCCTTGTGGACTCAGACAATCATTAGAAATGTGTATTGTCCTTATAACTATATTTTCTATCCTTCAGTCTCTGGCTTTTCCTTCTTTATCTCAATGACAAGATGACTTTTTGTTGAATGTAGAGTTCTAAGCTTATGACAAAAAGTCACTTTGTCATAGAAGAATGTTATTAGTTAGCACTAAGGGTTTCTAAGAAATGCTAGATGATAAAAGGAAAAGAGTCCAGAGGAATATCAAAGACAAAAAATGCTGCAGTTTGTACAGTTCTTCCTGCTCTGGTTCCAACATGACATGCAATGTAAAACATATGGCTGTGGAAGGGATCTTGTGAATCTTTCCAGAACTGTATCTTGTATTCAACATGCAGAAATGCTTCCTGTGTAGACTGTTTTCTTAAGCACTGTGCATACTTTAACATGTCATATTCCCTAATCCTGCCATACAGTATATATAGTTTCAGATGTATTTAAGAAATGTATTTAATATCTAAAATTGTTTTTGGTTAGGTTAACACAAGATTTAGCAGAACCGCTTCTGTCCTACATTTGTATGATATGTGAAGCTGGGATACTGTTCCTGTGTAATTCAATTGTATAGCCCACAGACTGAGCAGATCACTTGATATTTGCTTTTTGGAAAATGGCTTATTCTTTTCATGCATACTTCTTGGCAGAAATGTGTATAAACAACACAGATTCACATTGGGTATGGAAGACTGGAAGCAGCCATTTGTCTCAGCAAAGGTATTCTACATGGACCTCAACCAAATGGCATTCCTAGAAGTAATGGTGATAATTTAGTGAAGTCTCTGGAGGTTGCCTTATTTGAGAAAAGTAGTGTAGACATGCTTTCTCTTAAGTATAAGTGCAAATACAGAGAGATGAGGCTGTAGTATATAGTCAATAATTTATGACTTCCTCATTTACTTTGCATTTAAATTGAAAGTAAATACAAAATAAACACTACTTAATAAAAATGACATATTTACCATAATACACAAAACATCCTGTAATTGATATGTGTTGCATCTTAGTCTTCTGGAATAGACACAAATCCTTGAAATAGCTATGTTTTTAAATATTCTGTATGAGTAAAACAATTAAATCATAAATAGAAACTGACTAATTTCACGTGTAATTCATCTTCTTGGTGTGTCTCCAGAGGCATGTATCCTTTCTGACCAATTTACTATATTCTATCCATTTATTGCATTTAATAATCGCTTTGTGGATGAGGAAAGTGGTAGCTAAAGTTCAGTGACAGGTGGAAAACCACAACTTGGCAACAGCAGTTGTTAAATAGCCACTTAATGTATCTCATGCAAAAACTGACATTTCCTTTTTTTCCAATAGGTATGACTTTATTGAGATTCGGGATGGTGATAGTGAGTCAGCAGAGCTGTTAGGAAAACACTGTGGAAACATAGCTCCCTCTACCATCACGTCATCTGGATCCCAAATGTACATCCGTTTTACATCAGACTATGCCCGGCAAGGGGCTGGATTCTCACTGCGCTATGAGATCTTTAAAACAGGTCAGTATGTTGGGCCAACTAAAGTCATGTAATGGTTGGTTGATTAATTACAATGCTGTTTTATGAGTGTTTCACTGGAGTGTTTGCTCCTTCTGTAATATGTTTTATCTGACAGGTTTAACATAGCGAAACAGCAAGTCCAAAGATTCATCTTTCTCTCTCAAAACATAAAAATCTCAATTTCAATATAAATTGCTTGGGAAAGTCATATGTATTTTTAACATACATCTTGCAGTACTTCTTGACCTCCATCTCCATATGTATGGGGATCATTATTTAGAAGGGGCCACATTGTCACGTTGTGAATTGTTCCATAGGCCAGTTGGTCAAATTTTCCCTTCCATGTGTGTGGTCAAACGGCAGAATATTGGTTAGATAGCATGAAATCAAAATGTGTGTGGCCTGCTTTAATCAGTGGGTACTGAACTTATTTGTGTGCTGCTCTGTGAGTAGCAATTGATCACATTTTGTGTTGCTTTCCATTATGATTAATCCCCTCTGGAGATAGTAAGTGGGTAATATTTGCCTAAATTACATGATGCTCAAAGTTTAACATTATTACTTAAACAATCACTAGTTTTATTGCAAATGAAAATTTAAAGCACCTTTGTGCCTGAGACGTGTATATGTGGGTTTTCTACACACAAAGTCAAATGAATGTGCCCCCAATAGAGAATTATACTATGAATGGCACACACAATGTGGCTATTCACAATGAGGTGCCTCTAGGAATGCAAAGCTCTCTTGTACATCAAACCATAATTTTGTAAAAAGGAGATTGTAAAACACTCTTTTGTTTTGCTGTGGAACCTATGCATCACTGTGTAAAATGCAGAGATCCCTTATAACCCAGTTCACTATCACTCATTCAGACAGATTGCTTTGATTCAAATTGATGCATATACTAAATCAATAGAAGTTTATGGCTGCTAATGCCCACATCCGAGTCAGCCTTAAATAAGCTTGGCGCAGATAAGATGAGTGTACTGTTAGATCTTTGCAGATCATTAGGATATTCACATTATAGCCTTTCCAGGCAGGTAAGAATTTAAGTCAAGTACTGAAGTCAAGGGCAAACATGTTGAAGGTCAGTCAAAGACTTGATATTTCACTTCTGTACTGAATACATTCTTACTCTCTCTATTAATTAACTTAGTTTAAATACATCTGCCCAGTATAGTAAATTCTTCATTCAAATTAAGCTTGCTTGTACAGAAACAGTAGGATAGTAAAATATATTGCAGCTTGATATATATCAGGGTTATCTTTATTTTTATACTGTATATTATCAGTTTTATACAAGGTACAAAGATTTTTTTTCAAGCCAAGTGATGTCTCATGCTTAAACATTTGTAGGCATTTTGGTTTCTGAAAAACGGGGTTATAATGTGATTTTTGACATAGAATTAGGAATTACTGCTGCTATGTTGCTCCAGAGACAGTCCCATTCTTTGCATGCTAATTATAGATACATATAAAGATAAGAGGGCTCATTAACAAAAGGTGCAAAAACCAGGCTCAAAGCACAATATGTCTTCTACTTTACATCTTGCACCCACAGGGTTGTGCTTGCAATATATAGGCAGAACACTTTTGCCTTGCAGAATAAAGCAAAAAGAAAAAAAATGCACCTGTTTATCAATCAGCTTAACGGTTTCCAACAGGTGACTAGTATATGTTGTTGACTGTTGATTACTAGACATATTTCATTATCTTAATTTGCTGTTTGCTCTGTTCTTATGCCAGACATACTATTTATATATACTAAAGTTGGCCATACATACAGAGCTTAGTCATGAAATGTGGCTTAGTTGCCAACCAGTGGTGCAAATGTGGCCCTATTTTTGTGCAATGGAAAGGAATTTCTATTACATTCTACTTGTAGTAAAATGTTCCATTTAAAATGTGCCATTTAGACATTCCTTACTGTATTAAATGACCCATAGAATAGCTTTAATAAATATTACAGAGTATATAGACAGTAATGATGGAATCTTTCCAAAACAGATTATTTTTTTTATAAACATTCATGGGAAGTGAACTATCAAAGCTATTCGCAGAATGCATGATGAAATGTGCTTTTCTGCCAATTCAACACAAATGTGCGATTTCGAAATCAATTTTTGTGGCTAGTCAAACAACACTTTTCTCTAAGCAGAGCCTCACATTTTCCCAGAAGTTTTTTTTCAGCAATTATCCATCAAGAATACTGAGGTTAAGTGAAGCCCACTCCTCTGTCAACAGCCTTCTTTGTGCTCTTTGGAAAGCCAATGGGTCAGAGTGCCTGGGGCCGCAGAGTAGGCATGACCACAGCAGGGTCAAGAAGGACATAACGGAGACTGTCTCTGCCATGTCTCAAAAATGGCCCTATTCACATTTTATTTTTGGGATCTCATCATGTGGAGCTCACCAAATCACTTAAATTTATGAAGAAAAATATAAAAAGCCATCAGCCTAAAATAAGGAGTCACCAGATTTTTGACACTGATAGGAAGAAAATGTTGTCAGGGACTTAAATGTTTTAATATGTGGCTTGTTTGTAGCTGTTAACACAATACATAAAAAGCACCTCTTCCAGCCTATTAAATTTCTCTTTTTTGAACAGGATATAAACACGAGTTTCCCTGGCTTCTTTTTCTATGCATATTGAAACCTGGTACTCTCTTACTGTTATTGAACTACTTGTCCAGAGATCCTCACAGAAACGCTGATATAAATCAAGGAAGATTGTTAGAAATATTGGGTGTCTGGGGGGTGACTGTTAAAACTATTCATGTTGCTAAAACACCATCAGTATATGGTGTGGAAAATGGTACCTAACTGCGCTGGCTGCCTGAGACAGGCAGAGAAACATCTCAACAGTCCCTTCTTCCAGAAGCATTCAGATGTGTTCTGCATAAGTCATCTAGCTATTGTCTTGGGTCCTACATACTGTATAAGTTTGTGCGTGCAGAGAATTTTAGTATGTTCTGCATACACATCGGCCTAACTTGTAGCAACGCTGTGTAACAGAGTGAAAATATTTATGCACATAATACAGAAGAAAAGGAAGATTTGGGAATAATTAAATTGGAAGCTGAAGGTTGAAGGTTACTAGATATGTGTGTCTGAAATTGCAAACACAGAGCTGCCTCTCAGAATGTTCACTTATCTGGATATTAGGCTTCTAGTATTTAATAGTCAGTTCTTTTATTGAAAGCTTTTGTAGAGCCTAAAAGCAATGTAATCCTTTATCAAGAACAGATAGAAACAAGTTTTAATTTTTAGAAATAAGACATCAGCTGATACTCTGAACATTAGGGGATGACAATCTATCACACAATCACTAAAGTAAAGGTGAACTAGGCCTAAAACATACTCTGCTAAACACTGTTCTTATTGTAAGGTCACTTTAACGCAGAGCAGGACATTACTGGCACATATTTATATATATGTAAGGTTACTAGTTCAAGGTTAAAGTCCTGGTTCTGGTTACTGGTCCTGGTTATCGTTTCAGAACACTGTTGCATTGTCAGGGTACAGTAGGAGGACAATGGCTCCTTGTAGCATTTTCCTTCATACCATTGTAATGAAGATTTAAAATTCTCCATAGTCCTTACAGCTAGATAGTCAGATTTCCTTAAGTCCTGCAAACAAAGAAAATGAGTATTCCATACACTAATGATGACTTGTTTGATACTGGTCCGTTCATCTAATTAGCTGTAAGTGTTTGGGTTCTCTTCTTTGTGTTTCTTACAAATGCATTTCTTGTTGACATAAACATATAAGAAGACATGCATTCAGTTTTCTGGCATAAGTGCAACTTTTTTTAATAAGTAATTAATTAGTGATTTTAATACATTTTTTATATGGGTTTAATCTTTACATGCTCTACCTGTCCAACTATCTAACATAAGGTATATTTTGTTACTCACTGTGCAGGATCTGAAGATTGTTCTAGGAACTTCACCAACAGTAACGGTACCATTGAGTCTCCTGGTTTTCCAGACAAATATCCCCATAATTTGGACTGTGTGTTTACCATTGTGGCCAAGCCGAAGATGGAGATCATTTTACAGTTTCATACATTTGACTTGGAACATGATCCTCTCCAGGTTGGCGAGGGAGACTGCAAATATGACTGGTTGGACATCTGGGATGGCGTTCCAAGTGGTAAGATATTGAAACCCCCTATTCCTACTCTACAACTTGCTCTTTCTTCTGTTTGCTCAAAATGTAAATTACTGCAGAATGCCCATTTTAATCATTTCAGAGGACCAGAAAACAAATGGTATAAAATCTGGGAAAATGTCAAATCAGGGATATGCATTATATTGGTAGGACCACAACATAAACCTTTAAAATTAGTGAAAACGTAAAATCATGGTACGTTAAATTGAGGTTTTACTGAATTCCTTATACTCTTGCTTTTGTACACCATGCTGTAAAGGCTGACTACTCAATACATTCAGAAAAGGATTTCATTATCTCTGTATTGTCAGTCTAAAAATCTCTGCCAAAAATTGCTAATTATCTTAGCCGATCCCATCTATCAATCCCCATCTACAGTAGCTAAGTCAGAATTGGCTTGGAAAAACAAAGGCTGTGTGTCCAGTGGCACGTATTGGCCAAAATTATATTTTTATACATAAATACTGGTATTTCAAAATAGTCTACACTGCAAATAACAAAACCACGCTCATCAACTAATTGGAATTAACTGGAACCTCTAATATTTCTGAGAAGCTGATGCGAAATAAAATGAATGGGACTGACTCCAAGCAATGAGCCTAACAGTCTGGATGTGGACCAGGATATCTTATTCCAGCACTAAAAGTATTAACTTGCTATGTCTGCCTGTGACATGTTTTATTATTTTCTTGCTCCTTATTTCGACTATCAACAGCACAGCAATGCTGATCCTTCTATCACTTCCTATAAATCAGCCTCTCTGCCCTTTTCTTGCTTCCTTTCATTCATGATACTGAGAAATCAAATCACTACCATTTGGACGGCAGTGTATTGTATGAGATTACTGAACGTTGCAGCTGCACCCTGCTTGCACCATTACTGCAGCTGTCCTGTACGACAGATAAGAAAGCAGTGGAGTGCAATTAGGGGAACACAGAATGATGTGTCAAGCTTGGTGCCCTCAGCTGATAATATTAGCACTTTCATTTCTCTTTACAGTGGGCCCCTTGATTGGCAGGTATTGTGGCACCAAGACCCCGTCAGAGATCCGCTCATCAACTGGAATCCTTTCGCTCACCTTTCACACTGACATGGCGGTGGCTAAGGATGGCTTTTCAGCTCGATATTACCTTGCCCCTCAGGAAGTCCCTGAAAGTAAGTTGAAAATCCTTCTACAAAGCTGTCAGGCTATGACAGCACAGCTTTTCATCTAACTTTGTTGAAAAAACAGAATTATTATATTATTATTCTCATTTCCCATTTTACTTTCTATTAACAGCATAAGTGAAAGGCTGGTCTTGCCTGCTAGGGGATGTAGCCATCTAACTAACATCCTATGGTGTTAAATCACTGTTCATAAGACCTTCATTTTTGATTCCGATTGTGTCTTTCATTTCAAACAAATGTTTTCTTACTTACCAATGGCTATTGTTCTGTTATCGAACCACAATAAATTTAATGTCAGTCATCCTTATCCCCCAGTAGTCTGCTGCCTTAATGGTTTCTCTTCACGCGTACAGCAGGTTAATACAGTTTTGGGAGAATTGCCACTTTATTAATAGTTTCAACCATTTGTTTTTTGATATGCTTTCCAGAGGATATTTAAATTGTGGGATGTGCAGTTAAGTCTCACTCATTTGCCGGCAGATTCCCACAATGCCCTGGGAATAGCATTCCTGCAGACTGGCTTTAATTAAAGAATATTTTTTGGTAGGAAACTGTAAAGTTTATAGGTTGTGAAATTGAGCACAATCATACATACATGCTGATGCTTTTTTAATTAGACCATTCAAACATTCTCTACTTATTATGCATCCTGCTTATTTTCCAAGTAGCACCTTTGTGTCTGCAGAACATCTATAGTCTTACAAAACAACACTTCGGCATTCGCCTGCAGCCAATGTACAAAATTATTCATTATCATTTTCATATCATTAGTGTCAGTTGGGACCTTTAAGCAGACACCACTGGGATGAAAACATGGTGGTAGCAGATATCAGACACTAATTTGCAAGGAAGCCCTGTCTAAAAAGGCTAATCACTGGGTTTGTTGGCATTCAGGGTGTATGGTGATTTATAAATCTGTTGGACACCAAGGGGCACATTTACTAAGGGTCGAAGTGAATTCGAAGTGAATATTCGAATTGAAAAACTTCGAATTTCGAAGTAATTTTTGGGTACTTCGACCATTGAATAGGCCAAATTCGACTTCAATTCGAAGTGAAAATGCTTCGACTATTCGACCATAATCATCGATACTTCGATAATCGAAGTACTGTCTCTTTAAAAAACGTTGACACTTCGCCACCTTAAACCTGCCGAATTGCTATGTTAGCCTATGGGGACCTCCTAGAACACATAGCCAACATTTGGCTACGTTTTTAGAAATCAAAGTGAAAATGTACGATCGTAGTACGATCGTACGATCTTAAAAATCCTTCGACTTCGAATGTTGAACTAGCCTATTCGATGGTTGAATTTCGACGTTTTTTTCATTTCAAAATTCCACTCTTGCTAAATCTGCCCCCAACTGTTTTTGCTTGGTATATACAGTATGTATCCAGTGAAATGAACAAAAATTAATAGAATCCAAGGTTATTTTGTTAATGTGCTGTTCTCTTTTAACTACTCTTTGTTGAAATCATATGCCAGACCTATATCATCCACACACGTTTATAGGAAACGTAACATGCCTTACCCACACTCTGAGTACAGGTCTAAGTAATGTGTTGCGAAAAAGTTGATTGAAATCACTGCAAAATGCCTATTATTCACAGTCTTCAGTCAGCCGTAAATGCTAGCATTGCCTCACTGTACATTGCTGCTCAGTGGCAGTTTCCTCCATGTATGTTTTTCCTAAATGGATATTTGACTATTTGTTGTCTGGAATTCACAGACTTGGAAGAATAGTCTTGGTCATCCATCCCGTTGGCAGTAAATCCATGTCCATCGATTATTTATTTGACTCTAGCATAGTTAAGAAATGACGTCATAACATACCTTTTAATTCACTTGCTTTGTTTACAGCCTTTCAGTGCAATGTTCCTTTGGGCATGGAGTCTGGGCGTATTTCAAATGAACAGATCACTGCATCCTCTACATACTCAGATGGGAGGTGGACAGCCCAACAAAGTAGACTCAACAGTGATGATAACGGTTGGACTCCCAATGTAGACACCAACAGGGAATATTTGCAGGTAACTATACCTTCCTCTCCCCACATAAGAACACATGAAACCCATCAAGTAAAGGAGTAAATACACTTCATTAGCATGAAATAACTTTTTCATCAGGAAAATGTTAATGGGATCCCACTGATTGGCTGAGTGATTTGCTGCTTCATGGCCTGTGCCCACTCCTTTCTGGAATTGGCAATTTTTATTGCACATAAACAGAATTGCTGAGCAATTGCAATTGCCCTAGGTGAAAAAAAGAAAGAAAGAAAAAACATATCATTTAGATCATTACTCTTTAGGCAACACTGCAGAACACACTGCATGTATGTCAGGCATAAAATAGCTTTTTTATTTCTTCACCTTCCTCCCCCTCCTGACAGGTATTAGTTCCAAGAGCCTGTGCTGGAAAACTAATCTCGGTAGTACTTGGACTAGGTATTAAATCTGTATGGTGTGTTTTGTAACTCAAGGGAAGATGGTTTGTGAGCAATGAAGTGAATTTATGCTCTGGCTTGCCTTAATAAATACCTCTGGCAAATCTGAAAATACACTGTTTAAAATGCTCTTCACCAACCAGCTCCTTTTGCTGCCTTTTCTATAGTGCAAGAAAGCTGAAACCTAAGTATTCTTTTCTTATAATTATAAAAAACTTGTTATATTGAGAACATGTTGAATATTTTAGTTGCTTAACCCTATGGCCCTATGGAGAGATACGTTTGGCTGCCTGTAGAAAGCAATTTTGACATATATACACATACACATATACTGTATATACGCATACACATCATAAAGTGCACTATTCTCTGCAAGACTAAATGAGCAAGCATTGCAAGAATGGAACTTGTGTATAACCCAATATACATGACATCTTGCATGAACATAACTGCAAGGCTGCTATGAAATTAATTTGCAAGCCAATGGATAAGCAGAGAAGCTTATGCAGCACTGGTTTAAATCAGGTATATTGATGTATTGTGTTGAGCTCTTGTCAAGTGCTCATTTGAATCCTTTATAAGACAGTGTTTTGGAAGCAGTTGCCTTGCATCGGGGAAGGTATTCCACTTAAGTGGATCTCACTGCACCATGCTCAGGATTAATTGTTAGTCAGAAGGCATAATGCTAAGGCTGGTGGGAGTGCCGTAATGAATTGATCCTCTGCAGAAACAGGCTGCGGCGCTTTAAATCACCCCATCACCAGTCAGCTCCCTTAGGATGAGAGCCAAGAAGAACTGGCATGTAGCGGACAAGAGAAATGTCTAACTCCTTCTGAAAAAAATAAAAGAAAAAAAAAATAAAACAATTAACCCATTAAATGCTGGAGTATGGTGTATAAGAGTTGCTCACTACAAATTATCATTCAGTTTTCTGTGTATCTATCTATCTATTTATCTTGTGTTACCTAACCCTACACAGTTCAATTATTTTCGAGAAAGCCTCCCAGTATAAGTATTTCACATAAAAGGCATGTAGCTGCAGTTATACCAAAAGTCAAATATTTCATTTTTTTATATATATATATATATATATATATATATATATATATATATATATATATATATATATATATATATATATATATACTACCTGCTACAAAAGCCAAAAGCAGATATATATATATATATATGTATTTGCTGATTTTAAAGTCATGATGTAAAAACAGAATTAGTAATAACTCAGTTGGAGAGAACAAAAAGCTAATTATTGAGTTCTGTACAAAACTCATGCGCACACAAGCAAACAAAAACACACACACTCCCCGCATAACACACACACCTGTTGCCAGCAGAAATGCTTTGATAGACCTTAAAATTAGAAAGAGAAAATGAGAAAATGTATCTGCAAAGCTAGTAATGGCTTGACTTACATAACAGGGCACTGAAAGTGTTAAATGATCATCTGCTAACCTTTCTTCCGCTGGCAGCAGCGTTTCACAGTCCCACCTATGGCTCCAAGGAAAAGGACATTGTCTCAGCAGGGCTGGTTTCCAACCGCCAAATACTGGGATAATTTATTCCACATTAGTAATCTGGCAAGGAAAAAGAAGCCACCAAGCAAAATGCAAAGTGTCTTGGACATTTACTGCATTGGATATATTTTTTTCTAAGCAAAGCAACAGGACTGCATAGTCTGCTTTCTGTATAACATCATCCGGGTGTTAACTGCTTCAAAGAGCTTAATGCATTCTTTTAAAGTCATATTCAGGCCTGTTCCAGTACTTCTGTGTCGTACTGGAACATGTTACTTAGTTCTAGTTGTTGCCAGATTAACAAACACAAACAAATGTGGACAAAAAAGAAGTTATTCACTGTTTAAGGGACCCAAGTCTCTGCAGATACTTTTAATTAAAACAGAAGAGTAATCAGTAACAGAATTGAGTTCTTAATATTTGCTATGACAGTGTGGTATTATTGTTGTGATGTTGACATTTATATACACTGTAAACTCCACCATTTGTTCAACAGAATAGCTGTCATGAATTAGAGAATGGGAAACCTCTTCAATAATTTCCATTTATGTTATTCTTTCATTTGCTTTTATTTTTTTTTCAATTAACTTGGCCCTTTGAAATGTTTAATACAGCTAATGGCATGTGAATTGTATAAATATGAAGGATAATTCACAGTGCTAGTTCACAACATTGATGTCTGTCATTGGACTACACCACCTTCAAATAATGTACAATTTTATATAAAGTAACACGTGCTATCACCTTCATCAAATTAGGTTTGTACAGTAAATAATGACGTTTTTCAGTTGCTCAAACAAATCGAATCACTTTGTAATTATTGATATATTTACAGATAGATCTCCGGTTCTTATTTTTGCTCACAGCCGTGGCAACCCAAGGGGCAATCTCACGAGAAACTCAGACACCCTACTATGTTAAATCCTATAAACTAGAAGTGAGCACAAATGGTGAAGACTGGATGATGTTTCGCCATGGCAAAAACCACAAGGTAAGATTGGGTCTCCTACCAGGTGTCAAAGTTTTTGAGCTGTAGATGCCATAGTCAGTCCCACCCAGTAAGAAGGTACATTACATTACTAAAACAGGAATGAGTAAAGATCAGGGAGTTGTTTTTGGCAGCAAAGCCAGGTTTGAATAAGCACAGTATTCTCAGAAAATGTTACCGATCCCCATAGAGAGGTAATGTGAAGACAGTTAGATATTAGCACAATGTACCAAGTTAATGATAGGCCAGAGCAACTTTATGACTTATGCTGGAACCCCAAAGTGTTGGCCAAGAGTTTAAGATTTGTCTTCTTTTTTTTGTCAAACTAATGACATTTGTACCTATCATTGACTATTTTAGACTTCTAAGTTAGTTTTATTTTGAATATTTCTTCATGCTTGTAACTGCCTATGAAATGAGATTCCAAGCAGCTGTTTTTGATTGAGTTGGTTTGCTGTGCAGTATATCATGCATTTTCTGTCTGTATTACAATAAAAAGGGCTTAAAAGACAGTCTGTGAAGTAAAGCAGACTGTGCCTTCTTGCACTACATGGCCACAAGTCAAGGGGAAAATGTTTTTCCATCCCTATACACTGAATTAGTTGAGTATTTATGTCCAGTCCCCTTACATGCTGTGAAAACAATCACAGAACCCATTCAGGAACTAGTGAGGCCTGAATCTTGGATAAGAGACTTTCTACATACAATTGAAAGGAGAGCATATCCAGGAACTGCTGTGAGAGAGCAGCCTGAAAGGAAGTTCAGGGGACTTGGCTGCCATTTTAAATTAAAGGAATGCACTTGCATAAATGAAAGAAATGAATCTTTAGGGACTCACATTTACAATATTGTTTATGTCTTTTCCAGTTGCCTTCCTTAAGTAAACTAGCTTTCCCTTAAATAAATATACCCTACCATAAAATCCTTGTAGCAAAGGCACGAGGCAGTTTTGGAGCATGACATGGTCGTCCCTACAAGTTACCTCTTCAGCCACTGTGATAAATAACTAGTTGTTGGCTGAAAGTACTTACTATTGTGATAATCTATACTAATATCTAGAGACTCTTGTCTGTGTTCCGCTCCTCCCTGGCATTATTATGTTACATTTTCAGCATTGCTTATTGACATTAGCAGGGGTGATGAGAACAGATTAAGTGGTATGTGGTATGTGGCCTGACAGAGATAAATTATCTGAGAATTCTGCCTGCCTCTGCCACCTGCATTTGTTGGAAGGACATCTAGCATGTTCTCTGTGTATTTTCCAAGCTACTGTGGAATAATATCTGTTTTTTTGTAACCCAACCAGAACAAACTGTCAGTATGAGTGTCTTATTAGAGAGAGAGATGATTTTACCCTGTTGCACTGCAACCTGGAGTGGTATTTTAGGACCAACTGGCTGCATAAAGACCACATGTTTCCATGAAATTTTAGCAATGTAATATAGATAACTGCATCATGTTTTGCAATTACCTATGTACTTACAGGGGAAAAGTAAAAACCTAAAACTTAATCTAGAAAACTACCCTTATGGCATATTGCACCATTATACACATTATAATATTTGGTAATGTAAAGGCGTTACCTCTATAGAGACAGCAAGCCAAAGTTATAAAGCTTTTTCATGAAAAAGACGAAATCAGAAACCGTTATTGTTCAAAAAAAAAAAGATGTATCAGCAAAAAATGGTATATTTAATGCAAGAACTTTTAAATGGGGCATAATGGTGGATTACTGCAGTATTATGATCTCGGTGGCCATGCCAAATAGATTTGTCATATCTGCCGCATCTTGATTCCATGCCACAAAGGAGGCAGGCGTTTAAATAAATGTATACAAGTCTATATATGTGTCAGGCCATTAAAAGCTTCTCTGAATTACTCCCTGCTGCCTGATGGGTGGGCCAGTTGCCAGCTGGAAAGAGGTTTGAAAGCTCAAATGTACTCTCTGAGCAGACAGAGATAGCAAAGGTACAAATTTTGTCTTCTGTTATTATAGATATACAAAAAAAGTAAAAGCTTTAAAATGTTCTCAAACTCAGTTATAGGGATTATTTCTGTTATACAAAATGTGATCAGAGAAATTAAGAGGAGTTACTGATGGTACTCCTGAATATGATCCTTTCACAGTGTCGCTGCTGGAACATTGTCAGCAAAGTAACACAGCAAGAGCTCATACTCACAGCAGGTTATATTCTGTTAAAGTTCCGCTGAACTTCTTTTGCAGTCTAGTTGACAACAGTGCAGGAAATATAGGGATCCCTCTGAGCCTGTACTGACACATAAACCATACGGATGCAAGGAAATTCTTAAACACAGACCAGAAGTGCAAATTCTTCTTTTCTGAATTCCCACAGCTACAGAACATGCTTTAAAGGAGAAGGAAAGCTATGGAGGGATTTTATTGCCAATAGATTAGCTGCAATAGTGCAAGATAGAATGCTATATTTATTCTGTAGAATGCTTTACCATACCTGAGTAAAAAGCTCTAGAAACTCTCTGTTAGTTTAGGATAGGAGCTGCAGTATTAACATGGTGTGACATCACTTCCTGCCTGAGTCTCTCCCTGCTCTTGGCTCAGATTACAGTAGAGAAGGGGGGGGGGAAGAGGAGCAAACTGAGCATGCTCTTGCCCAGGCTGAAATCAGGAAGTCTGATACAGAAGCCCATGAGTACACAATAGAAGGAAAGAAATGTGGTGTTTCTTTTGACAGGGGACTCAGAGCAGCATTACTTTGGGGTTTTACTGGTATATTTAGATGGACCTTTCTGAAAAGGCTTACTTTGTTTTAACCTTTCCTTCTCCTTTAAGTCAGCCATATAAACTACATAAGTCAACTTTTTCAGAGTCCTACTAGAAGTATTGCCCTGCTTCCTGACATCATTCCATTGGAGGGTACAATGTTCAGTGGGAGTTGGGTTTCAGTGCTGGATTTGGCCTCACTCTTCATTTCACTTATATAAACTATGGATGGGGAATGCTGAATGCAAAGACCAAAATGAATTCCCTTCCTGCTGTCAGCAGCACTAATACAGCATACTAAATGCAGACAGATAGAAAGGGAATGCCTGCTTAATGAGTTCTCAAGGCTGTACGTGCAGATAGCAATGAGAGCCTCAGAACGTGTGTGTGCGAGCTGCTCAGAATCTCATTTCAGAAGAGGATGCGTTCAGTGTCCATAGTTATGTCAAATCCAGGTCAAATAGCTCACTTGTCAGTTCTTGCAGTTGCAGAAGAGCAGTGTATATGATAGGCCTTATAATAGGTGTGTGAATAGAAAAATTTGTAAAAATCTAATATGCTGCAACTGTTCTTAGAAAAAGGCATACCATAATGTGTATTTAAGGGATATGAGTCTTACACTGTATTAAATATATTTTATGCTATTCAGCATAATATTCCTCCCCCGGGATGACAGTATCTGAAAATTAGAGAAACAAAACTTTCCTTAACTATCCCCCATCATACCATCCAACTACTTACCTACTATTTGTATTGCTTGAGCAGCTGGGGGTCCTGTGACCCCCCATGGGAAAGCCACCTATTGGGTTTTTTAGGAAAAGGTCCAAACAATAAACCAGCACCCTGGTCCCATGATGTATACTTCTTGTCAGTTGCATGTGATGGAATATGACATCATTGCAAAAACATGGGGGGGCAGGTTGGATCCAGTGTATATGGGGAGCAGGATGTAGTGAATCCCATTCCCATTGCTTTGGTTTGAAATGTCTCTGTTTAAAACTCTTTAATAAACTCGGCTGAATTAACACAGCCTTACCTATTGACTGAACCAATATCACTGTTAAAATCTATTTAGCTAATATATTCAGTCCCTTGAATTTAAAGAATGTGTTGTTAAAACTGTGTCCTACATTTCCTAAATTACATATGGTGGTAGTTTAGCTAGTGGGCTAACACAGTAATGTACAAAGTACCTACAGGTGCACTGCAAACAGATGGCCAGAAAAACTACAAATAAAAAACGAGGCCTTTTTGTGCCCACTGAGGCATTTAGCACAAAGCTAGTCAAAGCATAGTTTTAAGAAAAAGTTGAGCGTTTAAGGCTGTAAATTGCCTCATGGATTTAATGGTGTTTTAACTTTACGTTACAGCTAACTGTGAAGTTGGCATGTTTCCCGCAACAGCTGAATCTAATGCAGAGTCTAAAGCAAAGAGCGGGGAAAATATTCGCCCAGCCATTTGTCGGCAGCTTAAAAGTAAATGTGAATTTCACATGATACATAAAAGGAAGCTCCGTGAAGGAAAAGTACACCTAGAACATGTTGCATTAGGTCTAGATGTTTTCAGCCCTGCTAAATAAAATGCTGCTTATGAAAGTGTGTGCATAGACTGACAATGTGAACATAAACGGTGCAAAATAACAAAATCACATATTTATAAAGTAGGAAATATAACTAGGCATAGATTTTATCATTGTTATGACCTAATGATCTGTGTAGCCATCTTGAAACATGGCACAATCATTCATACATAGGAAATTCCATGAAAACCCCTCTGCAAGCAGAGCCAAAATTCACCCAATCCTAATGAAGCTGGTTAGCAATATGTGCTTTGCTCTATGAAGATACAGTATGATATAAGTGGGTGGGTACCCAACTACATCATCCTGCACTTTTTATGCATTGCACATAAACCAAACCTGTGACCTGACCAGAATGCATTGGTTGTTCTCTAATGTTCAACCATATTTAAAGGGCCACATGAGGGCACACAAACTGAGGCAGCTGGACTACCAGATCACTTATCACTGGAGAAGCAGACAGATAATAACACTTTGCTCCTCCTTGGTAAATAAGCTCCTTAATCCTTCCATTTGATTAAATTGTAATTAATGGAAGACATTTCCACATGGCGATCTCAGAAACCTTATGTAAATAATTTGCCTCTTTTCCTACCAAGCTGCACACACCTTATTTCACATCTCATTAAGGTATGCAGTGAGACTGTTAGTCCCTTCTGCTCTAATGCACAGATGCTGAAAATTGTTCAATTGTTAAAGTATGGAAAGAAAACTTCGAAATTGTAATAAGATCTGATGTGATGATCTAAAGTTTGGTCTGATTGTCCAGTTCTCCTTGCGAGGCTGCTGTCAGAAACCCACTATTTCCTCTGGGGATGCCATACAACGAGAATATTTTGGGAACCCTGTGACATAGTGAACAGTACTATTTTTTTAAGGCCCTGTTAATGGCGAGGGTGCCTTACCGTTGTACCTTCTGTACATGGAATTTTCATTTTAGGGTTAATATAATGGAAGCTTAACCTTTTTTTATTAATGGATTATAGAACCTTTGTGTATATAGAGGGTTTCATTGCATAGGATCTGGATTTTCCAGTGCATCAGCTAGTAGAGATAGTGGTAATCGTGCATGTTGCAGATGGTGCCACTCTTTTGCCTTTGTTCCTGGATGAGGGCCATGATGTTTCTCAGGCGCTGCATACACCATTCTTGGCAAGGAGATGGAAGTGCATGGTCATGATCAGTGTTAATGTGTACAGCAGCTACATCTATAATTTAAACATCCACAAAGCAACTGAAGCATGAACACCAGATGATTCCTATTGACTGGTCATGTCTCTGATAAGTAGAACAGGGACTGCATTGAAATGTATAAGGGATAATGGATGGAGATTAGAACAGAAATGTCCACACCCCTGTTTCTCCTTCTGCTGTCTTTTCATTAACCCGTTCTCAACCAGAACGAACAAGAGAGAGAGACACTGTAATGAGCAACATCAGAGATGTCAACAACAACGCCATGCTGTTAGGATGGTAATGATGTTAGTATTTGTCTGAGGAGGAATTAGGTTTTTAAAAAATATAGGCCTGGATCATTATCACCCTCATGAGTTTGTTGATGTATCTGCAACATATTTGTTTCCAAAAATTTTTTCCTATTGTCTTTGAAATTGCCCCTGTTTTGAGGTTACGCTCCACCCGGCTTATATATAGAATTATTTTGTTCTCATTTTACATATTAGATATATTTCTGTTTCATTTCTAGATATTCCAAGGAAACACGGACCCAACAGAAGTTGTCTTGAACAAGATTCCTCAGCCTGTGTTGGCTCGCTTCATCCGATTCCGGCCGCAGACCTGGGATACTGGAATAGCAATGCGGGTTGAGCTGTATGGTTGCCAAATTACAGGTCAGATTTGGCTTTGTGTGTGTGTGTAAAAAGATATCATTTTAAAATTTATAATTACTTAGAGGCTGTCTGGATGGCTTTCCTGTAAATCAGAGTTCTGGATAACGTTTTTTTTTCAGATAAGCGAAAATATAAAAGGCAGATGTAATCTTTTCCATTTTTAGGGGAGTTGGGTAATTATTTATTATTAACATGTATTTATATAGCGCCAACATATTGCGTAGCACTGTAAAGTAAATGTGATTATACAACTAAATCACATGAATTATATACATAGAACATATGGAGTTACATACATCACACATGGAGTTGTCATTATTTACTTACAGATTCACCCTGCTCTAATATGTTGGGAATGATGTCTGGCCTGATCTCAGATTCCCAGATCACAGCATCATCAACCAGAGAATACCTCTGGTCCTCTGGGGTGGCCCGTCTGGTAAGCAGTCGGTCAGGCTGGTACACCCATATTTCGCCTGGACAGATCGGAAAAGAATGGCTTCAGGTGGACCTTGGCACTGTAAAGACTGTGAGAGGGGTCATCATACAAGGAGCACGTGGTGGAGACAGTCTTCCAACCACGGAAAATAGGGCTTTTGTAAGAAAGTTCAAAGTGGCTCACAGCCTGAATGGGAATGATTGGGAATACATACTGGATTCAAAGACTGAGCAGGCCAAGGTATGCATGCAATAGCTGCTGAATTCAGAACATTTTTTTTAAGAAGATAAGATAAGAATTAATAATGTGTATACTCTTTATTTTGTGGCATATGTTAAGGTAATGCTTAAAAACATAGCTTTTTGAACCTAACCAATATATATGATCTTTTTTTAGCTGATACTGAGTTTCCTGTGCTTGAGCACAAAACTGTCTGCATTCCCTGTCCCTCTGTCTGTAATCTGCCACCACAGGGTTTTTGGTCTGGCCCACTGCTTGCGTTCCTGGTTTCAAGTGACCTATAACACTTTTATGGCAGCTTATAGAGAAAGAGGTTCCTTCCCAGTGATAGTTTAACATATTAAAAAGTATTTTTGGGGATAGAGAACAGATATTTTTATGTAAAGAAGAGTTAAATTCTCCTATACATAGGCACAAAACATAAATGCCTTCTTGACTCAACTGCTTGCTGGAGTTCTATAGATCAAAATAGAACACCATCTAGTGGTCATTGCAAGGAAATAAAGCAGTCCCTATAATTCAGAATTATCTGACATTTAATTACCCTAAAAGCAGTGACACTTAGGAGGCCTTAATTACTAGATGAGTGCAGTATTCACAATTTGGCTACAATGCAGCATTTTGTCCCAGAATTGTAGCATAATTGGCTCACAATAAGGTGCACCTATTCTATAAATGAGGCCTAAGTTGTCAGTGTTGATAATGGCCTTTTTAATAAAGCTGTTTGAGCATGATTTAGCTGGCACAAGTGGGGAGCACCTACAGGCACAGGCTACATATAATAGTAACCATCCTAGGATGTTTTGATCTTAATGTTCCTATCAAGGAAAATTGTAGAGTTCCATTCCCTACAGCACTGATAACAGAAAATTTTATTGTATTGATTTAATCTTTATATTTTACAATACATGAGAATTAATCCTCCCCCTTGCAATGTTTAATGTAAGCTTTTGGGAAGGGAATGATGCTGTTTGATGGTGTGTGCTGAAGCATGCTTTGTCTCTTGTTTCTCTTGCAGCAGTTTGAAGGGAACATGCACTATGATACTCCTGAAGTACGCAGGTTTGAACCAGTGGCAGCACAATTTGTTCGTGTTTATCCAGAAAGGTGGTCTCCTGCAGGAATGGGCATGCGGATGGAAGTGCTGGGCTGTGACAGGCAAGGTGAGAAAAAAAAAAAGAAAATCCTTAACAATTTTTTCTTTTACTATGGCTAAAGATATGTTACATTCAAAGTTGTTATTTGCTGATCTTTCCCCATGGGTATGAGCACTATTTATCTAACTATCTCTCCATAGAGATAATACAAGAAAAGGTCTATATATAAATCTATATATCATGGAGTTACAAAAAAAAAAACATAACTGACTTCTGCAACACACAATAGCCATTGGTCGAATATACTTGAGGATGCCTGGTTATAGGATTTACCCCACATATCTGTGAAAATTGAGATCTGCTCTCCAGATGGGCTCTGTGACATGCTCTGGGGTTTCACTGAAACACATCTGGAAAACACATCTCCTGCAGTTTTCATTACAGGAAGCGGCAAAGAGCAACCCTTAATACACTGCTTTGCAATGGTCAAACAGAGCACATCATTCACATCCTCTGACAGTTTTCTGTTTTGTCAAAATTAAGGTATTACGTTTGAAAACGTTTTATTTTCCATAGACATTTAGGAGCCTTTGCGCGAAAGGATATTAGGGACTGTGCCACCATATTATGGGGCAAGCATCAGTGTTTGTTGGAAGTTTCTGCTCCACATGTACCAAAAGAAATGTAATAATCAAATATCCTACTACACGTGTACGTGAAAGCTGTACTTTGGTGTTTTGCACAGTCAAGATAAAAAAAAATCAACTGGTATACCCCATAAGCATGTTTTGATTTTAAGCCTTTTACATCTTCAGTTTTGTCTATGACAGCTACTGCTTGCCCAGCCAAAGTAAAATGTATATTTTATTCAATATCTCCAAAGCAATAGTGCCCCAAGTGACCACATTATCATGAAAGTTGCTTAGCTTTATAGAGCCATACCTTCTGAAAATGTACCTCTTCCAGCAAGAGAATACACACGCATTTCAGGCTAAGCATCTCTTAGTATAATGTACCTTTAATGCTCTTTGGAGGGAAGATGAATGGAAAAAAGCTTTTATGTTTGCAACTGCATTTGAGACCGGGTTATTTGCAGCAGTGATATAACCACGACCGACCCCTCACTTGTGGAATGCTTCTACTGGACATTCGAGTCCTGATTTCTTAATCCCACTTGTCTTCACCTCCTTCTTACTTTAAAAAGTCCGAAAGCAAATCCCCACTTCGATTCTGCACGCCTGTCTTGATCTCCAAGTTATGTGAGTAAGGCTGACAGCTGCCAGCTCTGGAGTCTTTCCTTTTCCGCTACAGTTTCAGAAATCAGAGTACTTGTTGGCTGGGGTTAATAGCTGGCCACATTTACACTGAGGTGCTGATGACTAAAGGTTGAAGGTATCAGATGACCTCGGGTCACTAAAGGAAGAAGCACTTGGTCATGGTTTTTTGAATCTCTTGTGAGCGGCTATCTGATGCTGAACAAGAGCCTGTAAATTCCACATATCTCTCCAGCTAGAAAAACACAAGTGATTCATCCCTAAATGACCTGGTTCCTTTTAACCCATTTCGTGCCCCGGGAGATATGTTATGCATTGTGTCACTATGCACATTAGCTGGATATGAAGCATTCTTCTTTAAACAAAGGCAGGATAATATATCCGGGTGCATTTTAACAATTACAATTGACCCATTTAACTCTTCAAGGGCTCATTTGATCTGCAACACTTAGAGACTTCATAGCTGTCTGGAAAAGAAAACAAAAAGAGAGGAAAAAATAGAGGAGGATTTTAATTAAGAAATGGAGCATTTATATAGAACTTATTTTTGTCCCCCCCCCCCCCCAAGATTTAACACTGGAAGCATACAGCTCCATTTGGTAGAGCATTTTCTTGCAGTGGTGCTGGAGCTTTGTGTTTGTGGTTGTGAAACTGCTGCATAACTTGTGTGAATATGTATAGTGGATTGTACAAATTCATGGTCAGTATATAGAGCTGTAAATCTATTGGCAGTTTCTTCATTCACATAAAGATATAAATAAAGCGCCTTTCATTTAATATAATATGTGCAAGTTTTCCTATAGGCACAATATTCCTGAAAGAATACTATTTGCAGTAAGTGGCCCCCTACAATAATCACTGCTATGGCTTTAAATAGATTGTAACCCCATTGCCTTTGCTTTGTACAGGCAGCAACAAGCAATAATGTGAAAGCTGCTTGCAGAGCATTTGTTTAATTTTGATAGAAAGTACAGCTCAGGCTCGAGAGCTAAATGCGAAAACACAGGAATACAGAACACCTGAAGTTCATTCCCAAAGCCTAGTGATCCTCTGATGTATTCTGTTGTTTTGAGCCATGCCCTGCATCTGGTATGGATCCTTTTTGAAGTTCCGAGTGTCTGCTTTCAATTACTGCGCTGCTGGGCGGCTCAATCTGGAGCTGCTTCTTGCTTGTCTGTGCTCAGAAGGGGGCTTTTTCTTTTCTTGACTTTATATTTCAAACACCACATCCTCCAATCGCTTCTTTTCCATTAACTCAACAACTGTGTTTCACAGTGCTGGATCATAACAAAAATCACAAATGGTTCCTTTGTCACATGGGTGCATCAGGTGCTCTCGGACGTTTTGACGTATGGGGAGGGAGCAGCAAGTGACCTGTGCGTTTATGTTCCTATAGAAGATGATCATTTCCAGTTGGTGTAGCATGGAAGTGAAATAGGGCTTGAGTAAATTGAGCATATGCCTATATTTTATTTATACCTCTACTATCCTATTGTTGGTTACTTTTATCATTTTCAATGGATTTTTTCCTATAGTGATGGCTGTACGTAGGAAAAAAGAGTTTTCCTACATGCGCTATAGTATGACATGGAAGCTTTACAAACAAAATCTCTATAGATTGTCAACACACCCTGCCTTATAAACACAACTTCCACTTCATTGTCTGTTCTCCTTTTTGTTAAAAAAAAACTTTGTTTAGGAAGTTGAATTGATTACTTTTATAATAATCAAACAGATTGTCCACTTTTACTGTTCATTCAGTTCATTTAATAAATAATTAGTTCCACTCTATATGGAATGCAGTGTGAAAATCTCTGACACACTTAGATGAGAATTCACATGATTATTGTAAGGCAGTGGATTCTGTATAACCTAGAGATCCACAAGTCATACAGCACCAGTGTTATCTCACAGGCTCAAAGATATTTTAGTTCTGTTCCATGACAGCTGTCCTCCAACTATTTTCTGGTTTTCCATGCTGTGTAAGGCAGGCTGGGGGCATGTTGTGGAATGGTTCCCTTTATAGCAGCTATTTATATAACTAAAATAAATGTGACCTCATCAAGGAGGAAGTGGTGATACTTCCGCTGGTTAATTTGAGCTAATTCTTAGCCACTTCCCATTTAGAGCAATCTGTCACAGCTTCACGCTTGCATTGCTTAACAAAGCAAAATATATTTATTTTTTCATTATTCCTTGGGATTATGCATATCCATTAAACCATAAGTGCCCTTAAAATTAAAGTCTGCAGATCAAGTAGCGTTAGGAAACTTTTTTCTGCACACCCTTCGGCAAGGGTCTTAAAACCTTCCATACAAATGCACACCCAGAACTCACAGAGATCCATAGACATTTGTGGATTCTGGGAGTTAGATGCCATCAAGAGCAGGAGATGCAATGGTTGAAGATACTCTATTTTAAAAGTTGCTGCGTAAGCCATTTGGCAGTCAGCCACGGTCAGATATTGATTTGAGACTCTACAGTCTTGCAGGGTGTTGAACTTGGTCGGATGAATAGGATGAAAGGTTGTAAATCACCTTTCTTTATAAAGTTGTTGTCCATTTAAACAGCAGCCAAATCTTTAGAAGCAAATGTTTCTTGTAACTGTTTAACTTAGATGCCTAGTAAAGACCAAGCAATTAAAGAGCCTAAAGGTGCCGACTCCCTCTCACACATCCTGATCAGCATCCTGCACCCATGTTTACTCAAGTCAGAAATACTGTAAAATAAGAGATTATTGCTGTGTTAGGTGCTGTATGTTTAACATGCCCTTGTGTATAGTGTCTTGTAGTCATAGGATGACACACATGCACCATATTGAAAAGAGTCCATGCTATGGAAGGCTGTCTAACCCACTGGTTAGCTGGTATGGTTATGAGTGGCAGCTAGAAATTACATTTGCCATGATAAATTGTATGGGGGGGGCAGATATCAGCTGCATTGAAGCTTGGTATTCGTGGGGTTATGGAAGGGCTAGAAAGAACAGAAGAGCCTTTGCTTCTATTTACAAGAACCAGATTGCAAGAAATGCTAATTTTGATTTCTCTAAGGAGAAATCTTAGAAAGACTGGGTGTCCACGTCAATGCTTTTTTGTTTTTGTTGTACGGAACAGCACTTTCATTCCACAAATCCTTAGGGGTCAAAATCTGAAGCAGCCGTTTTGCATCTAAGAATTCTTACCCATTTGGGAGTACATTTTTCTAGTTAAACTCTGATGCTTTATCCAGTGCAGGAAATATGAGTATTTAAATTATGGGAGGTTAAAATGGATTTCTCACTTTCTCCCCAGAGCCAATGCAAGCCAAAAGTTGCCATGGAAACCAAACCCACTAGAGACTTCTACCATTTTTTTAAAAAGCAGGAAATGCTTAGGGCCCACTATACTAGCATTGTGCTTCTATGGTCCTTCTCACAGATAATGTAGCTTTAAAAATCAGCCCTAGATAGAAAGTAGGCATCCTGGCATTGAATTACAAGCCATCTGTTAATCCCAGCTAAGATATAAATACTTTACCTTTTATAGTATTGTTGTGATAGCTTTTTGATTTGCTGCTAACGGCAGACCTGCTAACTGAAATAAAGATTTAAGCCTACTAAATGAAACTTTTCTACAGTAACCATGGATAAAAACAGCTAAAAGGAATATTATTAATAATAATTATACAGATTAAGACACAAATTAACATCTTAACATCTCAACGTCTTGTTTTAACATCTCAGATTGTGTGCAATTTCTTCTTGTTTTTACAATTTATTTTCCCTAGCTACAGATAAAGATTCAAAATACATTTTAATAAAACATCTTGCAAAAGACATTGCATCCTCTCATAATCTATTCACAGTAAACTGTATTTATATTGCTAGTATAGTACAAAGCATAACATCACTCTGATGTAGACAAATCAAGCAGTAGATTGCCCCAGTCAAACAGAGGACATGAATGTCTTGCTCAACTCTATCATACATCTTCAATGAGTCCTCCAATGGTTCTAAAGGCAGCTAAGTTCTCTGGTTGCTAAGTAACTCTGCTTTCAGTGATTTTGCTGCATGGGATCATTAAATAAACTCTCCAGAGCCAACTGGTTCAGTTGTTTTGTATGTTGATGTGTGGCTAGTTGAACATTTTGCCAAAACTCATTAAATGAGATCTGTTTTTCCTCAAGAAGTCAGTAGAACTTTAAACAACATGTGAAATTTCATTACGTTTTATTTTTTTCAAATTAAATCTGGTATCTCATATTTTTCTGTTAAAACAGCATAGTCAGTGGTGTTACCTATCCACCACAATTAACCTTATTTACTTTGTTTTGCTTCAGAAGCGAAACCTACCACAGAGACTGTGAAACCCACGATCAAGACTGAAGAGGTTACAACACAGAATATGTCTGATGAGGAGACCACGGAATGTGGAGAGGCTTGTGTTGATGGTAATTGTGCTTGTTATTTCGTAGTTCCTTGTCCTTTTCATTATTTTGTAGGTGAATGATTAGCTATTTGCATAGATATATGTTTACTTTTTTGATTGACCACTCATTTTTATCTTCCTATTCAGAATACTATGCAATATTTTTATCAGTCCTTTGGGCCAGATGCAATTTAGTGAGAAAATGTTATCTCATGATATATCACATGAAAACCCATGGACAAGATTCAATTCAAGGAGAAAAAAACTATTCTCCAAATTCAGTTGCAGCTTTTTCCCATAGACATCAATTGAATTTTCACGTGATTAAGCATGACATTTTTCTAAATTGAATTGCATCTCAAATTGAATGTCGTCGATGAGTTTTCATGTAATAAACCTTTTTCTCACTGAATTGAATCTGGCTCTTTATGTCTAAAGGACAGTGAAAATGAAAATTGAAAATTTAAGGTATCCCCTCTGAATACAATGGCTTAGTTTTTATCTCAGGCTGGGGTATTTCATTTTTGTAATTTTTGGCCTACTTTCCTTCTGAGCACAGCGCTGCCATCATGACTTCTTTCCCAGGTGCCCCTTATACTTGTCCATGACTTGTGTATAGTCTATCTGGGGGTACTTACTTCAGGGGCTCCCTGACAGAGGGGGCCCCAGGTGACACAAAGTCACAAAATACTTTTGGGAAAGCTTATGGAAGCAAATTCTCTTGTTTTATTTCTCCCTAAGAATTTCAGTACCCGCCTGGATTTAACTGCAACTTCGACCATTCGGATGATGTGTGCAGCTGGACGCATGATACCAACGCTGACTTCACATGGTCATTTCATCCCCATAGCCCCTGGATGGGTCACTCTGGCTCTATTGCTGGTAAGACAGTAGATAACCACATATAACCACTAATGATTGTATTTTTTATACAGTTACATAAAATGATGGGCAAATACAAATATGCTGTTTAATGTATTTTATAATGCATCAAAAGCCTAGACATGCTCTTTTGCCAGCTTTTGTATTCAGAAATGGTTGCCTTGCTCAGCCAATAGAAACCAAGATATCATGTTTATGTAGCAATCCCCTGTGTTAATATAAGAAAGGTAAATAATGGTGCTAATTAAAAAAAACTGTGAAAGCTATTACAATCCAAAGTTGTCTGTGGCAATCACATGCTTTCCTGTGGCCCTAAGGTTCGCCTGCTTGTGTGATATATGAAGAGACAGTAGTGTTTTCCATTACTGACTACTGTATTATCTGACTTGCAATCTATGTATTTCTTGTACTGCGACCACACGTACAATAACCAAAAAAGCTATCTATACATGTCCTGATTATATACTGTCCTCACAGAAGCCAACCCTTGTATAGATTTCAGTGAAAAACCTGCACATCGACCTTGCAGCTCTCTTGAAGCTGCTAAGTAAATACAGAGAAAGCAAGTGAGACTTAGATTAGATTAGTTCCATGTGGCCTGTAAAGAGCAATTCATTGCTAGCATGTCTGGCTTTTAAAGGAGTTAAGGTATTGTATCTGACTCTATTTGGGACTTCATAAGCACGGAGAGATATTCAATATGCTTTAAACTCTCTGTTCTCATTGTGATTCATAGGAAAGAGACGTATTGTGAAATGACACACTCTTCTTAAAAAAAGGTGTAATCCCTTCACACCATCATCTGTTTTAATTATGAATATAAGTGTGGATTTCTGAATAATTTTTTACTTTTTTCCTCCCTTTAATTAGCTTTACTAGGCATTAACCTTATCAGTTCTACTACATAACATGCAATTACGTAAACATAATCGCCTCTCTGCAGACTGTAGTCAAAAGTCAATTCTCTAATGGCATCAAGTAAATGAAACTCCAAGCCACCACCACGTCTAATTAATGTTACCTATGGCACTTCATAGCACAACAGATAACATTGACTTCCAACATACTAAATTCTCTGTGCGAACAAGCAGTATGTCTGGTGAAAAGAAAAAGAAAAGGCGTTCAGGGCCCATTAGGGTTCATTTACTAAGATAAGTGGAAAGCTAATGGAATTCACACTTCTCTATACTAGAAAGGTGTTACTTCCAAGATTCTCTTTAATGTTGCACCTACACACAAAACTCACTTGCACAAAATTATTCACATGTGAACAACAAGGCACAATGCAATTTGCACCATTATTTCCTTTGCTAATTTGCAACTACTTTTGTAAATGATACACCAGTTGCAGCACCTGCTACTTATTGGGGTGCTTTAGACACCCGTATGCTGGGACAAATTGGGTTCACCCAATCTGCTGGTTCATGGGTCAATGAAATAGCTTGTAGTAGAGAACTATAGACATAGGGCCATGCAAAAATATATTGGTCAGGCAGTTATTATTTTTGGTTAAGAAGCCAAGATTTAACAGCAGTCACTGGGAACGTTTAAAAATAAGTTAAAATCTCATAATTTTTTACTTTAAAAGTTATGAGATTTTAACTTATTTTTAAATGTTCCCAGTGTGCATTTTTTGGATACATATATATATATATATCTTTTTTTCAAAATGTCATTTTTTTATTACAACAAAGCACAGTTTAAACCAATGCCATCATTTTTTGTTATTTAATATTTTTAAGCAAAGTGAGCCAACAAAATCAATTTAAACTACTGTCCACAAAGGAGTTAATTTTCAACAGCCTGCAACCCACAATATGAGAACTTATCAACAGTCTCAGCAGAAATCAGTTCCTGCCCATCTCTATCAGGCTAATAATGTTTAATTAATATAATGAGCCTTCTGGATGAACAGAATAACCTATTTTTATAACCTATACTGTAGTTGGCTTTTAATTTTCCATCCCCTGAGATGTTATAATTGCTTGTTATTTTCTTAACCCTTTCTGTTCATTCTCAGAAAAGAAGTCTAATAGTTAGGGATAAATAGGGAAATGGCACAAGGATAGGAAAATAAACATGCGGACGTTTGTTATATATAAAGTATTCTGAAAACCAATTAATGATCAATCTTGACAATATTTTATAAGGAATATGTACATGTGTTTGTGTATTATATTTTAGTGGTAGTGAAAATTCTTGAGAGTGACCAGAACACCCCAAGTGGTTATATACAGATTGTGCTGTTGGACTTTATGCCTAGCAGAGGCAAGCTGCATGTTTGCCCCAATATACAATTATACATGTAAATATAAAGCAAAGGAATGTTTGAGTTAATATGATCAGATTCCTATTTTACTATACAACTGGAAGGTAAAGGTTACCAGTTGTCTGTTCTGCAGCTATAGCTTCATATATGATTTGTACAGTAAGCAAGATGAGTTTCAGTGAAGGTTAATTTAAATCTTGCATGTTAAGGTCCCTGTTGCCCTTTGACTCTATGGTAATGGTATGTAGGCTCTGGGGTGTGTCTGCCATGAACAAAAAGCCCTTAGTGTTTCAAGGGCTTGCAGAAACTGCTGTCATGCTTCAAACAGTGCCTGGAAAGAAAGATTTGTCACAGGCATATAAAAGCTTTTCATATTGGGGATCCAGATTTCCCACAGCAGTCACATCAGGGAGACAGAGGAGGCATCTGTATGTCAGGAACAAAGAGGGGAATATTCAACAGCTACAGGCTGGAATGTAGTGACATCAGTGTGGCACACCTTTATGTTTCATGTACTTTCACATATTTTTAGGGTTCCTGAAAATTATAGATATGTCTACAGTACTCTAAGCGTGCCAACAAATGGTCCTCTTTGTGCACAGAAATAAGTAGGTTTTTATACTTCTTTAGAGTGAAGTTAAGGCATACATAGCTACAAAAAGGGTACTGTTTTTTATGCTCCTGGGTAAAATTTAGGGATTTCTCATATTTTCCCATAACTGTAGTACAGCACAAGTCATACACACCATTATAAAAGATACAAAGCTGGTAACCACATGACTATGCAAAAAAAATGAATCCTTAACTTAAATTCATATGAACAAACACAAATAGGCATATAAATCAGGCTGAAGAGTTGTTGGAACAGTTGTCGGCACAGTTAAGATTCTATCACAATATAATGTAACTCACCTTGTGGTTTAATAATCCAAATATACAACTATTATCCATTCAGTCTCATAAGTAAACCGATTTGCAAGATTATATGCCATGAACATTTGTGAAAAAGACCCCATTATTCTTGGGGGCCTTTATATTCCATGCCCGTAATGACTACATTGTCAAAATTCTCCAATGTTCTACATGCTTTTTTTAAATTTTCTTTATAGTGATTGCCTCTTGGCTTTTTTCTTTGAAAGAGTGTAAATCACTCTTTAGATCCAAAGAATCTATAGATGCTGTGGGTTCAGGGTGGTCTTTCTTGTGATGAAATACAACAACAGTTTAGACAAAGAGAAACAGCTGTGATGAATTTGGCATATGGAAAAGCAATAAGTTTTTTTTTTTATTATTAACATTCAGCCCAGGTTACTCTTGGATTGTTCATCAAATGGAAACATTTTATGGATACATATTAATATTTTTAATCAGCAGAAGTGAGATAATGTTTATGTTGTAATGATATAGGAGAGGCAATGGCTGCGTTTGAGTATTTCAGTGTGCTGTAGTTGACATTTTGTTGACTCCTTTTCTACCAGTCTTTTTCCATTGAGTAAGTTATTTTCTTTTGTTTCAACCAGGGAACGTATTTAAAAGCAATCATGGCTTTCAGACCTTAATACATGTGTGTAACCCCAGATATATTTTGTATTACAATTTGATCATTATTCTTAATGGTGATACACTGCAACAGCACCATCATTTCCAGAAATGACATAAATCCAGATAAAACACATATCTAACCACAAATTAGGGGATATTGTATGCGATTTCAGATACTGAAAATACCTGTACCTGGGAATGTAAGCATTTATTTACCACTTTATTTGTTTTACTAACACCTGGATATTAATTATACACATATGTTACCAAAAAACTACTCTGTGTCACTTTATGTCTTCAAAAATTCTGGATTTCGCTTCACATTCCTACTATACTTCAGTTACTTTATAGTTTACATTGTTAAGTTCATATGGAAGGCCTTTATGCTCACACGCCTGCATCCTTAAGTATGCTTGAACACTTTGTTTGTTCTCTGGTTTAGGTTCCTAGTGTCTCTCAGCATTATTACAGTTGTAAACTCAAATATAAAGTTATAAGCAAAATAAATTGTTAACAACTTTCCAATATCTATTAAAGGGGAACTCCAGCTTCCAAACCAAAATTTGATAAAGAGTCCCACATAACACAGAAACCCCTAATATATCCATCACAGTTACCTGTTTCTTCAAAAAGTATGAATAAATGCCATTGTCTATGCTGAAATCCAGCTGTTTAACAGTTCTCTTTCTGCATCATTTGAAATCCTGGCAGGGAAGGAGGGACTAACTACTTACAAATTCTAACAACTTCTCCACAGCTTACAAACAGCATGCAGGAACTAAATAACCCACAATGCATTGCACTGTGATGTTCCTTTCCTTATTGAAATCATGTGTGCAGGGAGTTGTGGGGTTTGGAGGATGCAGTCTAAGGACAGCTGGCTGTTGATACAAAGTAGCAGTAGTCAGCCAGCTCAGCAAAGTAGTCAGACAGATCAGCAGAAGAGCAGGGGGCTTGGCTTAGGGAACTGTCAGAAAATGTTAAAAATCATGAAAAGTCTGCATATTTTTTAATTGATGTATATTGCCAAGTTGTTTGAAATTATGTTTACTTTTCAAAAAGCTCAAGTTATGTTTTTGTGGAGTTCCCCTTTAAGGAGAATTACAAATGTATTTTTGGAAGCAGTATCGGTCTGTTCATTGTTATTCTCACTCTTGCTGATTTTGACTCCTTATACTATTGAAACAAGCCATAGTCAGCTCTCCTCCAGCCAATGCCTTGCATTGTGGGAACTTACAGGTCTGCAAATCATAGAACATGCATGGAATTGTGAAAAACTGATTTTTGGCTGGAGGAGAGCTAACTATTGGTACAATCAGGGTTGGACTGGGCTGTTTGGACCCTGCCGGCCCATGCAATGTGACACAATGTGATGTGCACGCTTGGGTGGTAGATTCTGGGAAGCGGAAGGGCCCTGGTCGTTGTGAGCAGGGACTTTGGTTTCACAGCCAAATGCCCCAGTCTGAGGCTGGGTACAATGGTACATGTAGTCAGGTCCAGCAGTGGAGGGAATAGCAATTTATATTAGAAATACCTTAATGCATAATGTAAAGTTGCTTAGAATAAAAAGTATATTTGGATTACAACACATTTAATATTGCCTCACAGTTGTCTTATAATGTACAGTCTGTAAAATGTACATTTATCATTATTTAGGTAATGAAGTATGAAGTAAATGTGTGCCTCTTCTTCTTCATATACAGGAAACAGCAAACATTACCTGAGGCTGCCAAGTAGTGGAAGGAGAGAAGGACAGCATGCACGGTTACTAAGTCCTAAGATGTACTTGCCAAGAACTGTCATCTGCATGGTGTTCCGATATAGAGCCTCAGGGAGCAGTGGTGGAACACTTCAGGTGTTGAGAAAGTCTACTCAGGAGAACAGACTGCTTTGGAAGATGAAAGAGGAGCAAGAAAGTGATTGGAGAGAAGGCAGAATCATCTTGAACAGCTCCAAGGGAGAGGAAGAGTACCAGGTATGTAATGGAGATTTTGGGGTTGTATCTGGATCTAGCTGTTATCAGTCTGCAAGTCTGATTATTTATAGGGTTGTGATGATCCCTACACTACAACAACAGCTGGATCAATGCAGGGTGGACCTATTATTACTTTTACTTTTTATGTTTTTTCATAACTAGCATCAACATATATGTTCAACTTATGGTCCGCAAAAAGAATTCAGTATGGGGGGGGGTACAGGAATGTCTTCTTCATAATAAGTGTTTTGGGGTTAACATGAACGCCCTATGTGTCTTTGGCATTTATAGCTGATGTTACAAGGTGGGTGCACAACAAAAAGATAAATGAATGTCAGTCTATTCGTTCATAAATTCAGAAGACTGGAAGACTACTTCTGTAAGCTGCAATAGAATTATATTAAAGGAAAACTATACCCCCCCAAACAATGTAGGTCTCTATAAAAATGTATTGCATAAAACAGCTCATATGTAAAACTCTGCTTCATGTAAATAAACCATTTTCATAATAATATACTTTTTAGTAGTATGTGCCATTGGGTAATCATTAATAGAAAATTGCCGTATTAAAAAATAAGGGCTGCCCCCTGGGATCATATGATTCACTGTGCACACAAAGAAACCAAACAAACCATATATGTAAGGTCACATGAGCCAATTAACAGTCAGAGTTCTGTGTTCTGCTCCCACACTTCTTCCTGTTACAGTTAGAGCTGTAGTATTTCTGGTCAGGTGATCTCTGAGGCAGCACACAGACCATGAAATGGTGGGTCAAGGCAAGAGATGTAAAAGGGCAATATTTACTTAAATATATATTCCAGTTTGGTAAGAGTCTTTATATGTCACTTAATATGATATAAACTATCCGTTGCATAAATATTCATTTTGGGGGTATAGTTTTCCTTTAAGCAAAGATTTATAGTGTTTATTTAAATATTAGGGTAGTATCTGGATGACAAATATCTTGAGTTAAGCAGGATTGTTTTTATGCTGTTGTATGTGTTGTCATAGCAACTAAATGGCACGTTGCTGTTATTCAGAAAGCACTGATCTATGGCAGCATTTGGCTCTGTGTGGATGGCATTAGTTTTTGATGTATTAGGGAGAATACTGATGCCTTGTCTTACTTGGAAAAAAAGTATTCAGTGCTCCCTGTAGTTTAGGCATGTAGGCATCTGCTCTGTGTTTCAAGTAGGATTGTAATCTAATGGAAATGACACATTGCCACCAACAGTCGGCATTAATGGAATAAAGACAGCTGTCCTCTGAAAGGTACATGAAAAATGCCTAGCGTGCGTTTGTGAAGGGCTGATTTGGACTAAAATGATGCTTTTATTGGATTTGAACTGTTTCCATCATGAAACAACTGTTCCTGTCTCTTTTTTGAATGCAAGTCAAAATCAGATTCAAACTGTGGCACAGCACTAGAAAAAAATAAACTCTAAAACTTAATTTGGGTATTATATGATGTGCAGGGTTAAATTCAAGAATAGCTATTGTTATATAAGCCACGCCAAGTGTTACACTCAGTATCAGCTGGTTAATATATAAATTATTTATTATAAAGCCAGCATGCTTACAAATGCAGATTGATACAAATGGAAAGGGGCTCTGCTCCTAAGAGCTTGCTAGCAGTCATGCATAAACTTGTGCGTTTTCATGTAAACTTGATTGGTGGTGAAGGCTTTATGAACAGAACAGATGTACTCATCAAGAAAAATCGGAGTGATAATAAGGTGGCAAGGGATAATAGTGAATGTTCTCAAGCATGAATGCACGTATAGGTAACGAGAAAATCTTGAAGTGATAATAAACTATCACATGCGTTGGGAAGGAACAGAATCTTTTGCTGGCAAGAATTTTTTTTTTCTTCGAAATTAAATGAAAACGTTAATTTTAAGGATTTGCATAGAAATGTATCTCGGCTGGGTTGCTTTTGAACTTTTATTTAAAATAGGGTCGAGGTTGATCCAGACTTCCATTGTTTTTTTTATTATAAATGGGGATAATTATGTTATCCTGCATCCTAGAATGCACGGCTCCCTGGAGCTTACCGGTTCAGGTGAACAAATTGAACCATAAATTTACTGACTTCTTCGGAGCATGTAGTTACAGTATCAGTGGTGATTGCACCTGGGCCCGGCCCGCCCCCCCAGTAGGGCCCCCTGGATTTACTGCACACACTCTAAGAAAATCTAAAGGTGCATGCAGTGCTGGAGGGGGGGGGCAGACTTGAGGGGGGGGCATGTGCAGTTTTTGTACCAGGGTCTGTGGTCCCTCGTAATGCCACTAGTAGCCACTAGTAGCCATGTGTAATAAAATGTGCCTGATTTAATCAGGTGCTTCCCTTGCTGCATCCCTATATTAAATGAGCTCATTTGTTCTAATATACAGACAAATGTCCACATGAAAGCTCAGCAGCCAAATAGGCTCAAAGAGAGACAGATGCAGCCCCCTATTAAAGGACAAGTAACATGACAGATCTAAATTTAAATCTGTTTATCCTATAATACTAAAAGTACTTATAGTAGCCCTATGCTATTTAAGACAGATTCCCTCATATTTATCATTTGATTACTCTGAAGTTGCCATTCTTCACCTGTTCTTCCAGAGTGAAACACCTTCACCTGTTTTTTCAGAGTGAAACACGTAGCAATTTAATGCCTCAGAAACCTGTGCACATGTTAATATGTGGGATCCTTTCATTACATACAAGACATGGATAAAGACTGTACCAGTGGAACCTGGTAGACAAGTTAGAGCTGCACTAGGGACCCATAAGCAGCAATTCTGGCTGTAGAAAAATAACTAATTTGCCATCATTCTCGTTTAAAAAGCAATTTTTTTAATCCAGCACTGCCATTTGAATGTAAATGCAAAATAATGCATTGGAAAGTAATAAAAACATATTAAATTAGTTGTCCACACTTTCTAGTAAATGCAAAATGATACAAGCCTTACCCAAGAAGGAGGGGATTTAAACAAACCCTTTTTTCTGCAATATGAAGCACAATATGTGATAATTAAAAGAGTTCAGACCTGCATAATTATGAAATAGCTGTTGAAAGGGCAAATTGCTATTTTTTTCAGTGCTGTCGCTTTAAACTAGAAAGGGCTGCATTCATTATAAAAGGAGGAGGAGGCAACTGTATTAATCAACACAGAGTCACTAGGTACCTTGGCTTTGAAAGGAAATGAATTACATTTTAAATTCTAATTGTTTAGTCTCTTCTCAGCCAGAGGGACCTACAGTTAATGCACAGCAGACTTTCTCTGGCTGTTCGCGGTAGCTAGTAGCAACACAGAAGCGCTGAGCACATACTCAGAGCTGGCTTTGGAAAATGAATTATGTACAGATGCAGTCCCTTTAGAACTATATTTAACAGAACAGGCAGTACATTGACCCTGAGCCAAATTGCAGTATTGTATTGTGTTGGGGGAGGCAAACTGTCTTATTCAATCTGCTTTGCTGGGGTGAGTGGCACATAGTTTGAGGACATTTGGAAAGTGAAGGTAGGATTCCCATTTGGTGTATAACTGATCTAATAAGGTGGCAAGAGACTAATGGGCATGTTTAACTGCCAAGGGGTCATTAAGCAGTTATTGTATAGTTCCTATATATGCAGAAATTGTAGAATAAAGCCTTTACAACGATCCTTGCTGTGGCTCGGACTGTGTCTCTGTAGCTTGTTAGCATCAGACCTAAACCTAATGCATGCTTCTACAGTTTGTATTTAGACTGAAGAATAACATTTCTAATAATTTGGTAAGATAAACATATGCCTATGTCCTCAGGTTGTATAGTAGCCCCGTGGCGTGAAATGTTATGGGACTGTGGGATGTTGCCGTACTTCTCCAAACAGACTAGAACTTGTTTTGCTAAGTAAACATTGTTTTAACTTTTTGCAGGTTGTCATTGAAGGAATTGTTGGCAAAGGGCAGCCGGGGGAGATAGCTGTAGATGATATCCGAATAGCTGCCGACATACCAGTGGAACACTGTATGGGTAAGTGTTTTTGAAAGATCCAAAATAAGCAATGCTATGAAATGTATCCTATAATGATCATTTCCCTAGCTGGCAAACCTAATGGAACAAGGTGATGTAAAGACCAACTAAAATGAAAATCATTTTTTTTACATAATGAAAGAAAGTGGAATTATAACAACAACAATTGGCAACGTATGTTAATTTAAATGCCTGTGATTTTAGAGTGATTTAAACATATTACTTTGACTGAAAGCAATAGTTCTCCCTTTTTATCCCTGCACTGCTGATTCTGCTCTTGAAACCTTTTTTGGTACGAGTGTCAGACAGTATGAATGACTTTGTAGTTATCACACATGGCTAGGTCCCTCCCTCAGATGTCAGATGGGATTGGGCACAAACTCGTTTTGCAATTCTATTAAAATTTTGCTCCAGGAGAAAGTTTATGTCTAATTAATTATTCTAATTAATTCTTCTCTGGTTAATTTGTGTAATGTAATGCATTTACAAAAAGTTCCATGAGGATCTGAACAAAGACTTTAGGCTCATTTAATGGCAAATCCCACTGTGGGGAGGGTGTGCTCTGTGCGCCTGTGCCAGTTGCTCCTTTGTTAGCAGATCCAGTTCAAGGTACAAAATAGTGTGTTCTAAGCAAAACCATAGCATTTTTTTTATTTTATAGAGACACAAAATACAAACAGTTTATTTAGAAATCCTATTTTCTTTGGCAACGATATTTGAATCCAAAGATGATGATAAACCAGGAAACAAAAAATAGATGCAACAGACTTTACATTGCAGCAGGTTCATGAGAGGTTATTGAACAATCGCAGTTGGTATGTGCTGTACCCAGGGATGTGTTCCAAAGTGGGTGAGGAAAACGCATCATTAGGCCATGAACAAACAAGATATTGAAAAATGTCAGTGTATCATCATTAACTTTTCAACCATGCTCACTTTTTACATAACAACTTGTCTCAGGGGATACACACCAGCTGCCAGTCAGTGTTATACGCATGAAAGGATTGACATGCTCTGAGGAAAGCTTTGCAGCCTTTCACTGCCAGAGACTGTCTCTTACAAATTGTGAGACAAATCCTTGGCAACTTGTCTGAGAAAGAAGGGTTAACGGTGGAAAAAACATCACTGAAAATGCTTAGTGTGAGATTTAATGACAAGTTTGCATATGTCGCTGTGAAATAACAGTTACAGAGTTGTCTTTGGTCATTTTTTCAGTGGCTTGCCCTAAACGTGCTTTTTTTTTGGAACACATCATATGAAGTCTCTGAGCATAGTCAAAATGTCATAAAAAATGGCGTGAATATTCTCATAGTCTGTAGCAGTACAGGCATAAGAACTCCATTATAGTGCTGCTTTCAACTAAGGCCTTAGCGCCCACCTACTGTCAATGCTTTCAGTATGTCATCCCAAGAACACACGTTTACACTAGTATTGATATATATCGTTCATGTGCTTGATGAGTCCCTGTATTAACAAGTTGTAATAATTTTGATATATGGAATTGACAACTTATAAGCAAAGGCAATGCCACTTGTGCTGATCAAAAATCTGCTACATACATTGAGTTGAGTCCAATTAACGCAAAACCTATGTTATAAAGCATTATTCTTGGGAGATTTTCTGACCTAGAATTTTCAGGCAAGAATTGTTTGAGAATCACCAGTATTGGTGGTTTTTACACAATTTGACAGCTGTATTGGGCAGTGGCAGGCAAATTTGAGCAATTTAGCAATGCATTTGTAGATTTGGAGAAATGCAGTGGGCAAAACAACATAGAAACACCTTGTTTGCCATAGGCCTAAGATTTTAAAAGGACCTAAAGCTATGTTATTGTAATAACATTTGTAAAAGCAGTGTTGAGAAGCCAATTAGCCTGTATAGATGATAACATAACCCTAAGCCAATACACAAACAGGTTCATTTTGCAGTATGTGCAGTATTTCCACAATACCAAGTCTGGGAATCAGTTATCAAGATCCAATGGCTCAGATCAGTGGGATTCGGGAGATCTGGACCAGAAAATTACTTTTTAGTGCCAAATTATGACGGCAGTTAGGAATGCTTAGTTGAATAGGAAATGACCATAGCAATGAGTATAACTTTATTTGGAGGAGCAGTATATCACAACTGATTTTTTATTTCACGTACACTAAGTAAACCCATCCCATCCATAGGGCTGATAAATGCTTAAAGGAAAACTATACCCCCAAAATGAATACTTAAGCAACAGATAGTTTATATCATATTCAGTGACATATTAAAGAATCTTACCAAACTGGAATATATATTTACATAAATATTGCCCTTTTACATCTCTTGCCTTGAACCATCATTTCGTGACTCTATCTGTGCTGCCTCAGAGATCACCTGACCAGAAATACTACAACACTAACTGTAACAGGAAGAAGTGAGGAAGCAAAAGGCAGAACTCTGTTAATTGGCTCATGTGACCTTACATGTGGTTTGTATGTGTGCACAGTGAATCGTACGATCTCAGGGGGCGGCCCTTATTTTTTAAAATGGCAATTTTCTATTTATGATTACCCAATGGAACATACTACTAAAAAAGTATATTATTATGATAATGGTTCATTTACATGAAACAGGGTTTTACACATGAGCTGTTTTACTTAGTATCTTTTAATAGAGACCTACATTGTTTGCGGGGTATAGTTTTCCTTTAACAACATGTTAATATACTAACATAATTTCATGTGAATGATTATCGGTGGTTTGCTAATAATGCTAGGAACTGTAGTTGACTACAGCTGGAAGGCTACAATCATGACAACCTGACACCATTATTATTAGATAATTGTTTTATTCTAGTATAAAATCCCAGATTACACATTGACCACACAGTGGTTCTTCCTTGAGCCTTGCAGACAATGGACTGAATGGTTAATAATGCAGCCAATCAATATACGCCATTTGCACACAAGTCCAGCATTGATATTGCATATTAAATTCATATTCCTATATGAATATATGAATATAGAAATGAAAAGCCTTATGCTAAGAGACACATGAGGAAGCAGATTTCTGCCTCAAAGAGCTTGCAATCCAAGTGGGAACATTCAGTTTTTAATGTGTATAACAGGCACAAATAATAATTTTCAATATACCATTTTAATAGTGAATTTTATTTGTCTTTTTGTTTTAGAACCTCTCACCGCCTTTCCAAGGCAGAATCCTCTATTCCCCCCAGGTAAATTGAACTCTTTATTTGCAATTATTCTGTTACTTATAATATTCGAATGCAATTAAGAAAAAATCAATGAAACCTGTTAGAATCCAGAAGCAGGAGATTATTTAGTGCATATCCACATGGTGCTTTAAATTTATAGATTTTCTGAAATCTGAATTTTGCCACATGGTATGGCCAACAATATTTTTTGCTTGTCCCTCCTGCAATTCCGCCTGTGCCTCTTAAACATAAATATATACACTCACATATAGCCACTTATCCAGCACCAAAGATGATTTGGAAAACTATCAATTCAGTCTGATACTGGCCATCATCACCAGCTGATTTCCTGTTTGTGTCCCTACCCCTGAGATAAGAGATAATAGGTCTGCAGTAAATGACCTAATCGTCGTAAATTTTACATTAAAGGTTAAGCTTAGAACAGTGATATGAAATTGCCATTGTTATCCACAATTTCAGACAGCGGCCAAGCTCCTCAACGATAGCTTTGAAGGAGGCAGTGTCTGTGAAATACAAGCTGTTATCAGGGCCTGTAAACACAGTGTACTGCTAAGTATTTGGACCACACACACACACACACACGCAGGAGCCTATCAAATCATGTTTACTTTAAATACATTTTATATTGGCAGTGCAGAGTACAAAGGCACAATATGCCCCCTCATTATATTACCGCTAATAATTGTTTTTAAGTTCCATTCAAGTGTTAATTTAACAAAGAATACATCACTTAAAATTTAATATGTAAACATTTGTCCACATGTTGCCCAAAATAGTACACTCTTCTCTGTGGAAGTGACCTCTTTATTTCACGTTGGGGGCAGAATCTTAGATTAACTGCTCATGGATCAAATGTTCCATCAGCAATATAGTGAGAAGTTTAATAGCCTTCCAATCAGTGTAGTATGTGTACCTGCTTAGAAGAAGGCCTATTTTCACTCATTTCATTTGGGTTATGGTGATATGAAATCTCAACTGAAATATTTTCATATTTTAATGACATTTATTCTATTTATATAATGCAAAACATCAAGGAAAGCAACTGATCAGATGTTTTTCATCATTGTGCAGTAAATGCTATTTGTCATTAGTTGGTAGGTCAGGGCACAGGTAGCACCTCTTCAAATATTTTGCAACGTATAATGATGGTACCCGCCTGTACATAAGATTAATACATATGTATAATTTCATAAGGCCCATTACATCTCATTGATAAGATTACTTATTCTTTACCAGATGAAATAATACTTTGCTAGTGTTTTCAATGACTTTGCCTTATCCACAGTAAGAAGCCCTTTGCACAATACTGTATTTAGTTACTAGAAGCTCACTGCAAGGGTTGAGTGTCATAGGGTTGAGTGACATTTATGACATTTATTTTAATGGACACTGAGTCAGTTAACAAGCTGTTTTGTGACACTTAAGAAGATAGCAATACACCTTTTTCATAGATAATTTAATTTAGACAGCCTATTCTTACAGTAGAAATGGAAGGATCTCTTTTTCCATATTCCCAGCTTTACCTACTATATAACATGTGTAGTATAACATTTGTCAAAAGCATCCCTGTCTTAGTTGCATATTAGGACTAAGGGCAGGGTTCCTGAGCATGTTGCAGTCCTAGGTATTCCTTCTTTTGCAATTTAAGCATGATGAGATTGCAAGGGAATTCCTAATTTTCCACCCATGTGGCATGCCTTCTGTATACAGTTCTAACACACACAAACACTGTGAGCAAAAACATGGCTTTTAGCACCTGTTTTTTGCACCTTAACCCCTTCCCCGTGATCATTGAGTCCTAAGCTACTTTGTTATTTTCCCTTTTCAGAGTTGTATGGGTTTTTTCATTTCCTAGTCCTCATGTGTCTATTACCATTTCCAACAATGGAAATCTTGCTTTATGGCAGGAATTTTAATTACTCCACCCATGATCTCATTTTTATTAACTGCTACTTGGAGATGCCTGTGGCTGATCTAACAATGACAGCGAAAGTATCAAGAAAGTATAGAGAAGGAAAATAAACTGATACATTTAATTTGAAAACTGTCTAAAAATATGAACTCTAAGCTTCAAAAATAAATGTAAAAAATAAATGGTAATAATAAATAAATCATAATAAAGGGGGTTAAAATGTGATGACTGTATTTCTGAAGCTCTTAAACAAAGCCTAATACAAATGACTTAAATATGCATTTGCAGAATTGAAGTTCATTCTTTTCTTTTTGGCAATTTGATTACTTTTATATAAACGCCAAATGCTAATAACCCCTAGAAACAAAAATGCAGGTATTTGCCAAGATCATAGCTAAATATTAGTCTTTTGTTCTTATTGACTTGAAATAACAATGAGTTGTAAAACAAAAGCCTCTTAAACTTTAACTTACTGGTGCATCTACCACTTATTATATATATACTAGAATTTCTCAGTATGTCAGGGCTCCGTTTGAAGAGACTCGTAGGAGAATTTATGGAGGGAAAAGTCTTCAAAAAATGTGTGGCAATATTCAGCGATATACACAAATGACTCTTTTTTTTTATAACTAAAATTTATAGCTCAGCAGTGGGTAAAGAAAGTGTTTTGTTTGAGATTTTCTAAACTGGTTACATACTGGCCAATTCTTATGGCAAACATTTTGTCCATAAATATCATGCAGAGAGGGAGTGTAACCCTGTCAGTTCCATATCATCCCCTATAGATATAAATGCTGATAAGGGAGTCACATGATTGTCAGCCTTGAGTGGCTGATGAACCACACATGGAACCAGCAGTCATTTCAGTTGAAATTAATATTAAATTATATAGTTGCTCCTTTTGTCACCCACTTAATTTGGATTTTACCATCTGTGTTCCTTATAATTGATATACCATACCTTTACCTTATTTGTTGTTTTGAGGAGGGGAGTTCTGAAATTTCCTTTTCTGCAGTACTTTCTGTCTGAGCTTGGCTTAGTTTTGCAAATAATATCAACTACCATGACTGTGAGCCTAAAGGCAGAGCCAAAGAAAACATAGCAACATCTTGCCCAGTACTAAAGAATAGCATGTTCCCAACGGTTTATATTTAGCTGAAAATTGTGCATCTTTCTCTGTGTATTTGCCTCTCAGTAGTAATGCTAGAAAATCACAGTATATTGATTGGTCACATTTAACTAATATTTAAATGGAAATGATATATATATATATATATATATATATATATATATATATATATATATATATATATATATATATATATATATATATAAAAACAAGTAAGAAGAAATATAATAAACAGGCATACAGGTACCTCTCTTTACAGTTTGGCTGTATTAGGTGGTTTAATTCTATGGCACATAGAGTTTAGCACAATTCACCAATTAGGGTAAACTCTCTGGCTCTCTGTTGACCTGCACAGGATTTTTAGCAGCAGGTTTATCAAAGGGTTAAATAGAGTTAATTCTGTTTACATACTTTGATTATCATGCCCCTGAAAATCCTATACAAGTGAACAGAGAGCTGCGAAAGTCCCTTCTGTTGCAAAGCCTATTTTCAAATTTTCAGATAAATATTCCCTTTATATGTTTACCTTTGGAATGTAACACCTGTTACTGATAAAATTGCTCATAGGAGCACCACTAGTGAGTGTGGAGGTGGGTCAGTAACAGATAAGCTGTTGCTTTTTTATTTGTAACAGATACATGTTTGTGATGTCTGCGATTACTTGTTGGAAATGTATTGTTTGTTTGAGACACACATACAAGTAGATAGACACAAAGAGATCCACATAGATAGTGAGGCGTGATACTGAGACATGCAGAATGACGCAGAAAGAGTTGTAGTTATAGAGACACACACATACAAGTAACATACAGGGGTTGGTCACAGAAAGGGAAAGGAAGACACAGGAACAAAGATGTACATGTACAAACAGAGAAGTAGGTGTTTGAGACAGAAAGAGAAGGAGAAACACAGTGATGGGCACAGAGAGAGGGAAAGAGGTACACAAAGACACACACGCATAAACAAGAGTAGTTCAGACATCTACACCCTTAGAACATAGAAAGACATAGTGCAACATGCAAATTGTGTGAAGAATAGGATTTAAAATGAACTAGGTAGACATATGCCATAGAGTAAGAAAATATTGGACACTGTATTGTGTATGTCCTGTATTGTATGTTGATCAGAAGGCAGAGGTGAAAACAGAATTGGGTTATTTTTTAATCTATGAATAGCAAATACAGTCATCCAGTAGAACAATTAAAAAACAAAACTAACAACTCATCCCATGTGCAACTTCACTTTGGCATGCTTTCCTTCTGTTTCCTTCTGTTAATGTAGCCTGTCACCCCTGACTAATTCATCTTACTCAGAGGTTGACTTACCCTTGCATTAAAGCATAATAAATTGTCAAGCCTGTTCTGGTTAAATTGACAGATTAAGAAAAGGAGAAGCATTGCTGAGTAAGCAACAGACAGACAAATACACATGATAAAGGATATTGGCCGAGCCAGTCTTATAGGAAACTGTGTTTTTCAAGGTTCAGCCATAATGTGGTCCTGTACTCGCCCCTCAGAAATTTAGCTGAGTGTCTTTTTTTATCAACATAAATTTAGAAAATCACCAAGGCCAATCTGGCTCGAAGTAGAACCTTTTCACAGGCGTCCCTGATCATTGTGACAATTCTTCCATGTTTTACTGTTGGAGATTTAAAGCTACTGTTGTGTTTTCCACCCTCTTCTCAAGTGACTATTTTATGTCCTCAGATAAACTCTTAGTCATTTATGAGGGGCAAAGCTTTGTAGACTGTACACCGTAGATACAGTAGTTCTTGTTTAGAACTACGAGCAAATTAAATTACTGTTAGCTTTTTAATTGTTCAATAGGCCATTAACTATAATAATATGATGCCTGAAATCAATACAAACTGTCCTCAGTTCTAAAATCAAAAGCAACATATGTTATGTTGACAACTAAGCCTCTAAAACAGAGAGAGATTGGCACAGGCTGTAATGATATAATACTGTTCTACTTCATGGATACTGATAACTATACAGTTCAAACAAAGATGACCTACGGTAGATATAGAGCCAAGACTAACTAGTATCGAAGCAAGAAATTTCTTCATTTTTAATTTAATTCTCCATCATTTTGATTGAGAATGGCATGTGTTGCATGTACTTTTTTTTAACTTGATCAGTGGCCATGTCCTTTTATGTTCATAATCGCATTACTCTTACACAAGTCCAGAAAATGAAACCATAGCTTATGAAGTTAAAACGAAACAGCAAGAAATTCCTGTAAGTCAGACCAGAAACCAAACCATCTGAACATTTAGGGGCATATTTGACGAAGGTCGAAGTTAAAAAAACTTCGAACTTTGAATTCAAAAAGACCAATCGAATGGAGGTCGAAGTTTTTTTGGGTTCGAAGTGGACCAAATTCGTACTTCGAATCGTAAGATCGTACTTCGATTCAAAGTTTTTTTAACTTTGACCTTTGATCTCCCAAACTCCCCCAATTGCCTCCATACAGGTTTTAAGAGGTCCCCCATAGGCTAAAACAGCATTTCGGCAGCTTTTAGGTGGCGAATGGTCGAAGTTTTAAAGAGACAGTACTTCAAAAAGTTTTTTCAAATTCGAATCGAAGTATGACTATTCCCTAGTCGAAGTACACAAAAAATAGCTTGAATTTGAAGTTTTTCACTTCTAAACTTCACCTCGACCTTTGATAAATCTGCCCCTTAGAGGAGTTCCCTCTTGTAGAACACATTGCCGGAGAGCCCACTCATTTTTTCACAGCTGCTGTGTCTTGTCTAAAATAAAGTGAGTGGTTGGTCACTGGTTAAATGTGGATATGAAGTATTTTACACCAAAACAATTTCTAATATAGCACTCTAGAGCATACAGTCTATAATTACACTGTGTTTAGAAATAATACCTATAAATAGAGTATCACCTTGCAGTTGTATCTCTGAGTATCTTTATGCTTAATCTTTGCGTCACTTTGATATTTTTTGTGCACTATAAAAATCCCACTAAGTCATACAGAAGTAGCGCCAGAAAGATAAAGACCTTGGTTGTAAAGAAAAACATCTAAAACTGAAAAACCCACAAAACATCCATATTGTGTAGCTTGGATGGATCATTAAATCCATACACATTAACAAAATAAACCCCTTCTTTAATTTAAATTTCAAACAAAGCATGAGATGAGCTGTTTCCAATTTCCTTCTGTTGCTTCCTAAGAGAGCAGACTAACATAACATCTTACACTTAAAAACAAACTATGAAAAAACAAGTGGTTGCTTCTACCAATATTTTCTAATGTCTAATGTTACTGAAAATACTGGAGGAGTTTACACAGCTTAAGCCATTCCCTTATGGCCTACTCATTGAGTCTTTGTCCTAAAGTATCAGATGTTGTGTCATTTGGCAATATAAGTATATAAACAATTGCAGTCATCCATATTTTTACCATTTAGATTGGGAATACAGTCCTGTCATTTCAGGGTCAGCAGGCTGAATTTTTTGCTCTGACAAGTCAGATACAATCTGTTTGGGGTTATACTGCCTCCTGTTGGGCCCGCAACCAGAGTGCTTGTTCAGCAACTTAACTGAAATGGCCCACTTTATCTATCTACACCCCTGTCCCATATCCTCTGTTTCCTTATATATAATTCTGCTGTTTAGGAAAGGTCTATACTGAACATTTGGTTGAGAAAAATATTTTCTCAAATCTAAGAATTATTTGATAGAGCATTACATTGTTCACAGTTTCTTTCATTTAGTAGGATTGTGCTAATTTAAGAACAGCATGTATGATTTCTGATGATTTGAGTTTGAGTCCTCCTAAATCCCAGCTAGCAACACTCTTCTGTATCTCTCCACCAGGGGGCACCCTACTACCAGGGAGCGAGCCCACAGTGGACACGGTGTCAGTGCAGCCCATTCCAGTCTACTGGTATTACGTTATGGCAGCAGGAGGTGCTGTTCTGGTGCTGGTCTCCGTCGCACTGGCCTTGGTGCTCCACTACCACCGATTCCGCTATGCGGCCAAGAAGAGTGACCCTGCCATCACCTACAAAACTTCACACTACACCAACGGGGCCCCCTTGACAGTGGAGCCTACTTTAACTATTAAATTAGAACAAGATGATCGGGACCACAGCTCGCCGTGCTGAGGGCAATCCTGATGCAGGATCTAGACTTAACAGACTCCAGAAAGTTGGCTCAATTTGCACTTTTATCCTCTCATCCCTTACATCCCTGTGACACTTCGTTCTTCATACTCATAGACACCTGGTTCCCATGACTGTCTCTAAAATCTAAATGCTGCATCTTGGAAATGTTTGAGAAAAAGGCTCTGCCTCCTACAGCCTAAATGCTTTTTCAAATTTTTTTAAAAGACTAAAATTTTGAAGGATCTATTGGTTTAATTTTGCATTCCTTCTGCCAGATGGAAAAAAAAATCCCTGAAAACATGAAGGAAGGTCTGGAAGAGTATCTCCCTCTAACCACTTAATCCTGTTTCTTTCTCTGTATATTCCTGATTGATTATATTGCAAGGGGGAGTGATTTGTAGGAAACTAAATAAACAAACACAATTTATATAGTGAAAATAAGCCACCATAAAGGTCAATTTAGTGAGGCATAATGTGCCTTACAGCTCAGCTCCATTTTTTCTATATTTTTAAATAGAAGAAAGAACAATAGGACCTGGTACCTTGAATTGTGAAACCAACCCCACTGTGTTGCAGAGTTAATTTTTTCTTTGTTGAGGTCCATAGGCCAATGGTATTAATCTCTCAGCACCAGCCCATACGCCACACTAAACAGCTCAGGTTTTAATGGATATCCTCACAGGAACTCTGTATCGATTGGAATTATCACCTACTTAATTATATTCCCGTGTTTCTTTGAGGATACCTTGAAAAGTGTCTTTGAGGGGCAAAGGGCTGGTGTTGAGAACCACTACCGTATGTCTATATTTGAACTGCTTTGTATCACACAAAAGTAAAATTAGCTAATCTGCTAGTAGACCACACATCTACATTATGAGAAAAACATGAATAGAAGGATTTTTTTTCATCACACATCAAGGAAAGGGTTGGAAACCTCCATTCTTTTTTTCACAAGGCTTTTATAACATATATGCAACTGTAACACTGACGGAGAGAGTTTTTTTACCCTTTCACTGCCATACTGAATGTAGCATTTCTCAGACTGCCCAACCACCATTAAAAAGGTACTCCTATCTTGGAATTAATAGCACTGGGTATGCATTTATATTTTGACTGCCTTGATGCATCTGTCTTTTAGGTGGGACCCTTATACATAAACTAAGCAAAACTGTTTTTGTTTGTAATTCTCACTGATCACTACCAATCCTGTCCATGCCCCAATGATATTAGGTCAGTCTCTAAGTTGCTAAGCCATGCTTTCAATTTGTCATATAACAAGATGGTTATCACCCAATGAAATTAAGATGTATTTTGAAGTATAGAAGGAAGACTATGGCACAAAGAAACAGTGAGGCAGGAATACAAGCAGAAATAGAATTAGAAGCACTTCTTCAAAATAACAAGCAAAGAAAAAAAAATCAAAGGATTAGTGTGCCTACAACAGTGAGGACAAGTTAAGGCCAAAGGTGCCATTCTGTGACTGCAAGTCCCACAGAGAATCTTTAGTCCTCATTTTGTTGCAAGGTGAAAATACTTAGCTAACACTTGAGCACAGGTTGAGCTAAAAGTTAGTTTCTTATTTAACTGTACAGACTGATGGCTCATATTGTGGTAGTTTCAATAAATAAAAATGTAATATTTAGAAACAACTGAGACCATCTTTTATGATGAAGAGCATTTAAAGCCTCCAAAATATTACCAGGATATCCTGCAGGGAATACAGTGTCCAACCTAGTATAACATAATTGTTATAAATATGGCAGCTGTCAGTGCAAAGAAAGAAATTGACACATCTAAACCATTACAGGCTTCACATATGTAATATAAGTTAATACATTTCCACATAGAAAACATTGTTTTGAAAGCCTTAAAACAATGGTATATCATTAATAATGTTATCATACACTATTAGAAAATGTGGATTTTTTTTCATATGGAATAACTCTTAATTACCAGGGGCAACAAAGCTTCTTACTGTCAAACATAATCCAACGTAAGATTCTTTTCAGCAGCAGAACTATAAGGGTAATATGTCTGCATCGGTTCCTCAAGAAATAGGGGTATATTTATCAAAGAGTGAAGTTAATAGTGAAGTTCCGCCACTAGAGTGAAATTCCGCCACTCTTCATTCATTTCTATGGGATTTCTATAGGCGTATTTATCAAAGGGTGAACTTTAACTTTCACCCATTGATAAATACGCCTTTCAAAATCCCATAGAAATTAATTGACAGCTGCGGAATTTCACTCTAGTGGTGGAACTTCACTCTTTGATAAATTTACCCCTTATAATGGTGAGTGAAATTCCGCAGCTCTCAATTCATTTCTATGGGATTTTGAAAGGCGTATTTATCAATGGGTGAAAGTGAAAGTTCACCCTTTGATAAATACGCCTATAAAAATCTCATAGAAATGAATGGAGAGTGGCAGAATTTCACTCTAGTGGCGGAACTTCACTATTAACTTCACTCTTTGATGAATTTACCCGTAAGTATTGGAATTATATTATTTATGGCACAATGACAAAAAAGGGGTAAACCTTCATCTCTGGGCAATAGTCAATGCCATACATACAGGGGCCGATTCATGAAGCTCGAGTGAAGGATTCGAATTAAAAAAACTTCGAATTTCGAAGTGTTTTTTGGGCTACTTCGACCATCGAATGGGCTACTTCGACCTTCGACTACGACTACGAATCGAACGATTCGAACTAAAAATCGTTCGACTATTCGACCATTCGATAGTCGAAGTACTGTCTCTTTAAAAAAAACTTCGACCCCCTACTTCGGCAGCTAAAAGCTACCGAACTCAATGTTAGCCTATGGGGAAGGTCCCCATAGGCTTGCCTGAGTTTTTTTGATCGAAGGATATTCCTTCGATCGTTGGATTAAAATCCTTCGAACCGTTCGATTCGAAGGATTTAATCGTTCGATCGAAGGAATAATCCTTCGATCGTTCGATCGTAGGATTTGCGCTAAATCCTTCGACTTCGATATTCGAAGTCGAAGGATTTTAGTTCCTAGTCGAATATCGAGGGTTAATTAACCCTCGATATTCGACCCTTCATACATCTGCCCCTTAGTGATTCCTATTATCTATCATGTTCATTCAACTGAGACTATTCCTGGGGAAAAGATGCAGAAACAAAGCCCCTTGTATATGTATTGTCACTATAGTTATTTGCAATTTAACCTTATTTCAAACTTTTGCCTACCATTACCATCTGTCCTGCCTAATGATGTCTATAGCCCAACTCCAAACCAGTACAAACAATAGGCTACAAGCAATGGCGTAGCGAACACACTACTGTACAATACCATAACAATAATGTGTTTTTTGTAATTGTACAAAAATAACTGTCACTCTCACAATTTACAGTTTCAGTGTTTGTGGAGCTTGAGAACAATCGATTTTACATACATTTTTAAGTAGCAATTGGGTGGCCTTATATGCTAAGTGACATAGAAATGTATATTTTTTTGTATCCATGCTGTTATTTTGGTGTTTGAATGTAAATCTCACAGATATAGTATACAGTGCACTGCTGTGTATAAATAATTTATGCGCCTTTTGTATTAGAATTGTTTTGTCCGTCAAACATTTACTTAGAATTCTTCTAAAGTGCACATTAGGAATGTGCCCAAAGCGTAATATGTTTTGTACATTATCAAGCTCACAGGGAGGTGGTCAAGGAAAATTGTCGCCCTGTCCCAGATGGCTGGTAGAGATGACTCTTTATTCTGGTTCATGTCACATAATTTGATGTAGATTTGCACATCTCACATAGGCCCAATTAACTACCAACATTTCTGTTGATTTTTATTGTTTGGTGCAAAGGAAGAAGAATTTATTTTGTAACTAGAACACTGATATATCATTGGGGCTGGGAAATAAATGTTACAGTACAACGCTGCAGCAAACTGAAATGTCAAGCCCACCATTATAGTTGTTATTCGTTACAAATCCCAACATCCCCCTACACCCAGGTCCTCTTAATAGTAGGTAGAGGGTCACATGACCGAAATCCCTGATGCAGCACATACAGTAAAGATTAAGGAGGCAAATGCCATTCTAAAATCTCCTTATTCTGCTTTTGTTGTATCTACAGAAGCAATCATCTATTTGTTTTGATAATACACTGAATCCGCAAATTGTTATGTTTGATAAAGAAAGACAAAAAGCCTGTTATAATAATGATATTGATTGCTTGTTGTTATGTAACACACACAGATTCTTCCGCATTGGGCACAAACATGTGCTGCATCAATTTTTGGTTTCACAGTTTTATGCATGAAAGCTTGTCCTGTATATCAGGGACTGTGCAAAAACGGTAGCAACCAGAAAAAAGGGAGCCACGGATATCTAAACACATCTAAAATAACAATTGGCACTTTACACTTTTGTATCTGGCCCCTTATTACTTCAATTCTATATAGACAGCGTGAAGGCCTTGAAAGATACTGTATGTATGCCATTTGACACCAATGGAAAAACATATAGCTTTTCAAAATAGCCTGGCTGTTTGAGGATGATGGGAGTTATAGTTTCCTAACAGTTGCAGGGTCTTGGTTTCACTTCCCTGTGATATATCATTGTGCAAATCATTTGCATCCTACTGGAAACACATATAAACCCTCACCAGCTGTTTCCAGGCTGTCTCACCGCACCATGCATTATCTGCTTTTTGAATCAGCAAAATGGTTAAGGTGAAATGGGTTCATATATTTTTTTGTAACGCACTGAAATCGAGACATTTCCTATGGTTTAATCACAAGAGGGGACTTACAGCAAGTCTTTAGAAATCCCATCAGTCTTATAGTTAGTGTGTCAGACAGCATCCCTCTATCTATTGCTCTGTAATTGGTAATTATGCTGCTAGTTTTCCCTCATCTGCTGAATCCAACAGCAGTATCTAAGGCTTGCCATCTGTTACCACATGCTTAGAACAAAAGTTCAGCTATTGTAAATATCATTTACTGTTTGGCATTAAAAGTGAATGCGAGAATAACAATGAAAAGAGAAACAGACAGCTTTGTGCAAAAATAAGGAACTTTGTTGAGCCTTCTGTTTTATCTTGAAATGGTGACGGCTTTATTTCATATTCAGTCCTGAGGTTTTCTTTTTAATCTTTTCTTTCCTTAGACACAAGTCACACATCCCTACTGATTCTCCGTTTCTAATAACATCTATTTTTTTGTGAAAGAAAAAAATGTGCTTTAGAAAGCGATGGAGATCATTTGGTTGTAAAACCACTGTGTTATGCTCAATGCCCAATAGGGTTATTGCTAAATTTCAGCTCTCGAAACAAGCCATAGGGTAGCAGAGAGAAATGATGGCGAGTCTATCACTCACTGGGAATCTTTCATTAAAGGGATACTGTCATGGGACAAATTTTTTTTTCAAAATAAATCAGTTAATAGTGCTGCTCCAGCAGAATTCTGCACTGTTAATTCATTTTTTTAAAGAGTAAACAGATTTTTTTATATTCAATTTTGAAATCTGACATTTGGCTAGACATATTGTCAATTTTCCAGCTGCCCCAAGTCAAGTGACTTGTGCGCTGATAAACTTCAATCACTCTTTACTGCTGTACTGCAAGTTGGAGTGATATCACCACCTCCCTCCCCCCCCCCAGCAGCCAAACAAAAGAACAATGGGAAGGTAACCAGATAACAGCTCCCTAACACAAGATAACAGCTGCCTGGTAGATCTAAGAACAACACTCAATAGTAAAAACCCATGTCCCACTGAGACTCCTTCAGTTACATTGAGAAGGAAAAACAGCAGCCTGCCAGAAAGCATTTCTCTCCTAAAGTGCAGGCACAAGTCACATGACCAGGCGCAGCTTGGACATTCACAAAATGTCTAGCCCCATGTCAGATTTCAAAATTGAATTTAAAAAAATCTGTTTGCTCCTTTGAGAAATGGATTTCACTGCAGAATTCTGCTGGTGTAGCACTATTAACTGATGCTTTTTGAAAAAAACATGTTTTCCGATGGCAGGATCCCTTTAAGGGAATATTATTTACGTTCCCATAGATTCATGTTCTGTCCATTTATAATCACTTTGGATTAACAGTGTATTTACTTTTGCTACCCTATGCCACCAATGAGAATCTTTAGAATTTTTTTTAATACACTTTGAAAAGCTTTAAAGAGATACTGTTGTCACATTTTAAAAATGTCTGGAATACAAAGCAGACCTAGGAATTAATCCTGTGCTGCATTGTGCAGCCCTTTGTTGCCCCAAATGCCTGTTGGGTTGACTCACAGCATGTATAGTTGGTATGTGCAGACCTACCCAATCTTAATGAGTCCTAGTTTACTCATATCTATTGGGTGCAAGTACTTTCTTGGGAAAATGTTTTAGGAGCCACAGCTTAAGACCCTACTGTAAGTCTGTTCATAAAAAGAATCTTTTAGCACAGGAAAAGAAAACTGGTGGTAATTTTTAAATTTCAGGGCAAATAACTTTGTATAAGCATAAATCCAAGGCTATTTACAGACCAATAATTTGGATCCTTTTAGTGCTTGCTTTTAGTGCTTCACCTGTTTTTTAGCTACAGTGGACATCATCCAAGGCACAGCAGTGTTCTACATAAATTTACACCTGCTGTTAAAGTCACAGTTTGCCTGTACATCCTACAGTGCGCGGAAGGGTGTAAACAGGTGTCAGAAACCCAGATAGGACTCTGTTATAGACATGCACACACAGAGCTTATTATTCATACTAAGCACATGCACAGTAGTGGATCTCTTTGCTAATGCATTAATGTCTTGCCTATTTGGAAATCAAATATTGACTGTTAGGCATAGATGGATAATTCTTGCAATATCCATCCATCTACAGCACCCCATCTGTACATACAGTAACGCTACCTCCACAGGTAGTGAAACAAACAAACAAACAAAAAATTAGTTGTGTTGTGTGTATCTGTCATCATAAAGACTACTATCTTATTATAAGCCATTTTTTAAATTAAAATATGGCCCATAGGCCTCCACAATATATAATTTTCATAAATATTTCCACATACTATAGAATGAACATAGCCACTATTTTGCTTCCAACATAAGGGGGTGCAGCTTCTAACACTGGTTGTGCTTTATGACAAACGACTTTTTTTATTTGGAAGTCCCACTGAAATTACTGCTTGTTATAGATCTTTAATTGTTTTTCCCTGTTCCTTCCCCTGAACCCTGGAATCTCTTGCTTTGCTCTCTGCCTGTGAATGAACGAAAAAAAAAAAATGTTATGGAAATTTGAATCTTATTTGAAAATGTGCTGTGTGGAATGTAATTAAAGAATGATATTTTTGTACGAACATCTGTTTCTTTTTATTTATCACTGGAAATGGTGCGTGCACTTAAACAGTTTAGGCTTTCAGGCGCTTCAACAAATCCACAGCTTTTTTCATTTATTCTTTCTCATCCATTGGTTAAAATGGTGTCAGCATTTTGCCTGTATCTTGGATGTTTCTAGCAATTAGCCACCGGGGACAATTGTGACCGTCGTTCCGGGATTTTAGTAAAGTTGCTAAGTGCTAAATTGCCCGAATGTGATTATAATGATGATTGTCCTCCCTCTGGTGTATTATGAAAAATGGAGTATTGTTTCCTATCTCCCCACAGATCCTTAGAAGAAACGAATCTGCACCACATGTGCGTCACATACTTAAACAAATTATCATGTCATTTTTTTTTTTTTAAAAACTGAGCCTTTGGTCCCTCAACCTTAGTATCTGTATTCAGATATACAGCACATTTCTGTAATATGTGGCCCAAACAGTTAAAGGTGCATTTAAGTTGTATTACCTTAGTTTAGAAATACTATGATGGATATTACTAATTATTACTAATACATAATGTATGATATATATTTCATCATCAGTGGGTCAATAAGGGCATAGACAATAAAAATCCTCTTTAAGAGGGTAGTTTTAAAGTCAAACTTGTTTCCGAGGGCACAGAGCACACTTCCCATTCAATAAACCCCCCATAGAAAAAACCTCCAGCAAAGTCAAGGGGACTTTATTGTTATCGACTCCCAGAAAGCCACATAATATGGAATTGACATATACAGATATGGGACCTGTTATCCAGAATGCTCGGGATTTGGGGCTTATCGCATAACAGGTCTTTCAGTAATTTGGATCTTCATACCTTAAGTCTACTAAAAAATCATGTAAACATTAAATAAATCCAATGGGCCGGTTCTGTTTACAATAAGGTTTAATTATATGTTAGTTGGGATCAAGTACATGGTACTGTTTTATTGAAAAATAAAACAGTACCATGTACTGAGAAAAAGGTAAATTTGGATAAAATGAAGTCTATAAGAGATGGCCTTTACTTAATTCAGAACTTTCTGGATAACTGGTTTGCAGATAACAGATCCCGTACCTATAGTAGTAAAGTGTAATATTAGCACATGGTAGTTACAAGTATGAGATAGGGTTGAGTAAACCTAGTAAAGGGTGGTTGGAGTGAGGGTAATATATCCAGTGAAACCCAAGTGCATCATTAAAATCGTGCACTATTTTTTGTGTTATTGGGGCCAATAAACTGCCACTCTGTCTTGTCCCGCGTATAGCCACCTTTCATGGTACTGTTTTATTGAAAAACAAAACAGGAACATGTACTGAGAAAAAGATAAATTTGGATTATTTGGATAAAATGAAGTCTATAAGAACCTTTAAACTGAGATATTGTGTGTCTTTTGCTAACCCAACAGTTTCAATCTTTTGAGAACAATTATTTGGCACTCTAATGACAATCAAAGAGCAGGGGTATGGCGAAGTGGCATATGTTTTTGGAATCCTGACCACATCTTACACTCAAAGTCTGAATGAGAGCAGAATTGTGTCAAATGCTCTCACATAAACATGAAATGGGTTTTATTCAGGCTTTTTATTACAGACTGAACGTTTTTAAACACCAGCAGTTTTAAGTTAGCCCATAATGGCTGAATTTAATTAGTCACTGTAGAATCTGCCATCTCGCAGGATCTAAATACTTTTCCTTAACTCGCATTTTTTTTCTTACTGTCTTTTCTCGCTATCACATCCTCTCTCTCTATTTTTGTTTTCCCTTTTCCCATTATGTCTCTTCACAATTCCTGTTCTTTTCTATTCCTTTTAATAAATTCTTTATTATACATTATTTCCTTCATTCTTTTCTCCCATTCTTTCATTTTCTTTTTTTTATAGAACTATAAGAACACATTTATTTCTGGGCCCATTAGAAGTTTTCCTGATCTCTTTTAGGCCAGTCCAGCTTTGTTGTGTTTTATGTTATGTTTTAAGATGTGCTTTGTGTTAAAGCTCCAAGCTCTTTAGAGCCTACCCACTTTTGTTACTGGCTCTTCTGCCTAATTGTGTGACAGAATTTAAATTGGGGAGATTAATATTGATGTGTATTTATGATATACTGTATTCTTTTGGGGGATGGTTTATCATATATTGTACTATGGGGTCCAGATTTATTCCTAGCAGTTTTACCTTGTTTTTATCACCACTTTCCTGACTATAAGGAAAAAAGACCTGACGCTCAGGAAAGTGTTAGCAAATTGTCGCATTTATCAAAGCTGAATGGTCAAGGGAATTCATTTCCAATGGCACTAACACCCGTCCAATGCAAATTGCATGATCAAGATTCAGACAATTATTTTCCAGACTGGAATGATGTTGTTCCAACAAGGAAAATGCTTTGTGAAGGGTAACTTTTTTTCTCAAAGTGCTGACCGTTGTTGCCACTTGGTAAAATTTTCTGATCATTAATAAACTGAGCTCCTTGGTGGTGATGTGAGCACTCCAAGCGTCATGTTTTGGTAATCGTTTTCTATACATTTAAAGTACAAAAGCTGCCAGTATAGGACATGCATACATAAGTGTTCCATGCCTAATTTTATTAAAACAGTGTGTTTTTACACTGGATAGAACTCTACAGCTGCCTAAATGGAATTTAAAGCTGACTTTATTTGTTGGATCTGCACTAAGCACAAAGAATGTTGGCTATGCTATTTAAACTTTAATCGGGTGGCCTTCAGCCTTGCCTTGATCTCTTCTGGGTGGTCCAAAGGAATTTACTTCACTAAGAATTTGTACTTAATGTCAGCAAAATAAGATGTTTAAATGTAATTCTGAGATTACACCTGCCTTTCTCTGAATGTCAAAAAGGTGTTCCCATGGAGGTACAGATGCCTGAAATGTCTTGAAGTGCTTATTTTAAGACATACTTACATGTGTCTTGGCTCTAGAGTAAGCTCTCCCTTTCTAAATAAATCTATAATGATATGAATGTATTTATTTTACAGACTTAATGATTAGAACTCTGACTATATGCATAATTAAAGAGCATTTTTTGGGTTATACTGTTGAAATTTATGATGCATATTTTTTCATATTTAATTGTGTTGTCATTTTATAAAAAAGAGATTTTTTTAATACAGTTCTGTTTGATAAAAATATATATATTTTTTTTCATTTTAAATTAGTGGATATTCCAGTACTAAATACTGACCTGGGGCACAACTTTGTCAGAGGAAAAATTGGTAAGTTGAAACGAACGTCTTTCAGATAACAATATTAGGGTAACACAATCATTAATTTTAATACATTCTTTATAAATGCTAATTGTTCTTAATTGTTTTTTATGTTTTAGGTGATGAACTCTACACAGCTCTCCCTACCAGCAATGTGGTAACGCCAAGATCTGACAAAGAGGAAAGTTGGCTTTACACCCTGGATCCAATACTGGTCACCATCATTGCAATGAGCTCTCTTGGAGTTCTTTTTGGGGCTATTTGTGCAGGCCTTCTACTTTATTGTACTTGCTCCTATACAGGCCTCTCATCTCGTAGTTCCACTACCCTTGAAAATTATAATTTTGAACTATACGATGGCATCAAACACAAGGTGAAAATGAACCCCCAGAAATGTTGCTCAGAGGCATGATGGAATGTACCATTACAACACTGTACAATAATTTGGCTTGATGAAGACAGCTTTCGGAAGACGCCTATTGGAACTGAACACGAAGGATAAAAGTAACTAACACAGTTACTATTCTATGTGATGCTACCGATATTTTTAAAAAGACCCAAAAATAAGCATGTGTTCTCAAATGGAGAAAACCCTGAACCAATTGCCTAAAAGGTTGTGGTATTGCGATTGCCAACCCTTCTGCTAAATCCACATTAATCTGTTTTTTGTTTGAGTTTTCATCCATTCAAATGAGCAACATGCACACAGGAAAATGTTGCCCTGAGATTTTGAGCCTCTCATTTTAGAGATGTGCTGATTCTTTGTCTGTTGATTTTGGAAACAAGAGTAATGTCGCAGTGGAATAGACACTTTTGAATGAAAAGGTGCACAGTGATGTCATCACACAAGCAGAAAAGCCTTAACGTTTTGTGAATAAGAGCCATTTTCTACAACCAGGTCTCTTATGGAAAAGTAATAATCTGATTATTTAAGAGATTACAATATTTTCTCCCAACAAAATGCCTAGAACAAAAGACTCATTTCTAAAGGGTTTTATATTCAGAGCTGGCTTTGATTGTACCTTTTATGTGTTGTATGTTCAAGGAAGGTGGGAGTTTGATTACATTTCATTTTTTGTTTTGTTTTTGGTAAAGCTTTCAAAAACCCCATTTTACAGCTAACTGCCGTTTTCAGCATTGTGGCATATTCAGTTTAAGGTACTAAAAATATTTTTTTCTTTAGTATTTTAGATGAATGCTAAGGGTTTCAAAAGAGTTTAGAACAGGGTTAGCCAACTCACTACAGATAGAATTGTCTGTTAGCCACTAGATATCTTGTGCTAACCTGTTACTGAGGTTTCCAGTGGTTTAATTAGAAGTTTTAAACTTTCCATGTCAGATTTTGAATGCTTATAATTGTTAAAACAACCTGATTATACAAAAAATATTTCAATTGTTTGGTGTTTTGTATAAGTAACTGCCATAATGGGCAGATTTCCACTTAATTACTCTTGTCTTTAATACCCTTCTTTTCCTTTTGCCCATCACCTTGCTATTATTTATGTACACATATAGGGAGACTCTACCTTGAAAATAGGCTCATGCCACATGCTGAGTGACAGGTGAACATATAAATCATCATTTTGCAATTATAGTAGCTTTTTATGGAATGCAATCTGTAATATTTAGGGCACATAGTAAGTTCTCTAGCCCGATGTCATGTATTTCAAGCATGTGGGGCAGAGTTTGCTTGAAATTCATATTTAGGCATGTAAGAGTTGATTTCCACGTACAAAATAGAATTGGAATGTTTTATGATCAGAAAACCTGCCAGATTATGAAATACTCATGTTCCTTACATTTCAGCTTTGCAAACTCATATCTTCTAAAGCTAAAGACTGATTTTAAGATCCTTAAAGTGATGTTTGGTCACTCAACAAATACTTGTGTAAGCACTTAGCATTTTCCCTAAATTCTCTGTATTTACCCTATTTATTTTGGTGCCAGCACCAAATTATCACATGCATCAATGAGAGCATTTCTCTTTATAGGTTTCTAGGTTTAATTGTTCTTGTGCCAGAAAGATTTCTTGGTATGAGAGGGAAGTGTCTGCCTTGGAAATAATGATATGCCTTGAACTGAATATTGTTGTTTTAGCAAAATGGGAGATACTTGTTTATTATGCCTCCACGGAATCCTTTTTTTTCTAAAGGAAAACAGGTGTGGTTTATAGTGCGGTAGCAACTTTTTATGGAACCATTCTTCTTCATGCATACTACTGTTTCCTGCTTAAGTGCCTTCAAAAAGCAACGTTTTACACAACATGATAATACAGAAGAAGACACACAACAAATGTTAACTATATTTTACCATTTTCGAGAATTTTCTAAAAATATCCTTAAGTTCTCCCTCACATTCCTATTTGATCTATATGGTCAGGTGGCCTTATTTGGAAGTCTCTGGGTAGTTGTGTGTATCTCGTTTGCCAAACAATATTTAGACTCAGCTTAGTGGCAGTCTTTACAGATGGTCATCCATACAGGACTTTATGTTGTAAAGCATGTGTCTGGTTTGTCTGTTTATGTCTTATATGTTAGAATACAGGCAGCTATTTTGCTGAGAGTAACACTTGATGTATCAAATTTGCTATTGAGTCCCCCAAATATAGAACTGCAACCTTACCATAGAACAAAAAGCTACATGGAAAACTTTATTATAGCATATTGGTACCTTTGTAACACTGTGTTTAGCACAAAGGGCAAATCATCTGACACACTTTCAGATGAGCTTCAAGATCTTACTGAGTGCCTCCTTGACAACATAATGGATTCTTTTACACATTAACAATGACAGACAGTAGTTAATGTATTAGATATTGGTGTATTAGAACGTGGAAAATGATGGACTTTGTGATATGTGTCAAGAGTGTTTGCAGCTTTTTGGTAGTAGCCCCTTGACTTGTTTCTTAATTTTGCTGTTTACAATAATGCCCATTCACAATATTACCTCGCCATATTTTGTTTAATAAATAAATACAATGGTTTTTAACATGCAGAGAAACACAAGCAGTTAACACAACCTATTACATTTAAGCCAAATGTGTTCATTCAGTCTTATTACAACACAGAGCTCAGAAAACATGTCCAAGCATTCTCATATCAGTAACTCTAGTATGCACACTGTATGCCAATACAAGCTTCTCTATTAATTTCAGATAAAAATGTTTAAGTTATATTGGTAAAATACAGTATATCCTTTACTACATCTGAAGTCCTGTTCAAGCTACATTGGTAACACATTAGCCTAAAATATACATTGGCAAAGCAGAAATAGAAGTAGGCATTTTTCTTGGCTTGTTCCTTGGGAGGAGTGGAGAACCTACTGTGCTTTTTGTGTTTTCTTTCTCTCTCAAGGAAATTTTGTTAAACTGATCATTTCGGTGCATGAGTTGCTTTTAAATATTTCCTTAAAGGACCAGTAACATAAAAAAATTAAAAAAAAATGTGTTTCTACTAAAAAAAACAAAACCCACCAAGCCAGTTTTAACTTTCAATACACAAAGTCTTTATTAAGAAATGACTTACCAATTCTCTGCTTGCGCTCCTCTTCAGAAACGTCGACAGGGTGACGATCCATCGTGCGGCGATCGATTTCTCCTCCCTGGTTATCTCCTATAGAAGTAAGGGAGGAAAAATCGAGCACCGCACAATGGATCGGTAAGTAATTTTCTTAATAAAGACTTTGCAAATTGAAAGTTGAAACTGCATTGGTGTTTTTTTTTTTTCGTTTAAAAAAAAAAATGATGTTACTGGTCTTTTAAGGAGTAATATAGGTGAGGCCCTGTTTAACCTGCGCAACTCAGTTCAACATATTTGACAAATCAATCTTAGTCTAAAAATAGAGAGCAGGCTGCCCAATAAAAAACATAATAGTGCATATAATATAGACTGTGTATTGCTGACCAAAAGTACCATCATAGGAACTGTAGATTATTTAGGGTGGACTTTTTGGGTAAAGTCAGTAATCAGAAGGATTCAAATTCAAAACAGGAATAAATTGTTAAAATGTTCCTTGTAATATTTATGCTTATGTCCTCAAAATATTGATTGATTGACACTTGGCCTATACAAATGCAGATTTGCAAGTCTAACCATTTGATTCCTCTATGGATTTCATTGATCCGCATTATACAGTCATATCCTAAAGGTCACGACTAAATTATTAGCGCATAAAATAATTGCTCTGTTCTTCTGTAGAAATTTTATAAATGATGGTAATATGCTCACCTATCTGCCTTGTTGAGCTTTGCAGATCATTAAGGTTTCCACAAGAATGAAAGCACTGGAAGGATTCCTCTTTGGTATTACATAATTTGCCTGCTTCAATATTTTTACAACCATGAGTTCTGATGACAGATGGCTTGGCTTTGTTGTCTTTCTGAGAAGCTATTACCTGAAAAGCTGCATTATTAGTCATTGGCAAAAGGCAGGGCAGACCAAAAACAATAATGAATTTAAAAAAAAAGTTAGTATTCTTGATTAATGTTGAAGCAGTAATTACAAATTTCAAATTTAAACAGGATATCCAGGATGTACAATTAAACATTACTACAGACAAAAAAAACCCTGTTTCAGTATATTTTGTGTTTTTAGATACAGTACACTGCACACATTTTGCAACCACGTGCTCTGCTGTAAAACTAAAATTCACAATGAATTTATTGCTATTTGCTGCATTTTAAATCCTTCTCTCTCAGAGAGTCCAGCAGTGCATTGCCTTGCAGGCTTCTCTGGGGGAGTTTAAAAAACATCCTTCCATTTACTGGCTGAGCCAGAATAAATGGATTTAAAAGCTTTACTGTGATTCTTTATGTAAAAGAAAATACAATGTAAACTGTGTTATGTAATTTGTATAAACTTTTTTTTAAAAAGACTATTTAATAAATAATATGCCGGAAATGTTGTCTCTCTTTTGTAATGTCTCCTACTGAAGTTAAACTATACATAACATGAACAATATTTCATATAGAACGAACAATTGGTAGTTACGATTTCACTGAAAATCTGAAATGTACCAGCTGCAAGAAAGTGAGATTATAGTGGGTACAACAGAATAATGTATTTCTTCCACTAGAGGATTTTTTCTTTGCCTGTTAGTGAAAAGACATTGATTCTGAAACAGCTGCCCCTAAACTTATGGATCGTCTTACAGTATCAAACTTACAAAAGGTAGACTTGACTATGAAAAATATCCATCTGCAGATTTTAACCAACAGGTAGTGATGGGCGAATTTATTCGACAGGTGCGAATTCGTGGCAAATTTGCGCGATTTGCCGCCAGAGAGAAAATTCGTGGCAAAAATTCGGCCGTTTCACAAATTTTTCACCGTTTCGCGAATTTCGCGAATTTTTCGGCGGAGCGAAACGGCGCAAATTCGCCCATCACTACCAACAGGACAAACCTCTATCTGTGGTGAGGTATTGCCACTGTATCTGTTTAGAAAGGCTTACAAAAGCCACATGCTTTTGAATCAAGACAGACTGCATATATTTTTTGTATATGCTATATATCTTGCATGGGTGGTGATTAATGATTCAACATTCACTAGATCCACCAGCTGTGCCCTCCTTAGTGCCACCTTAAGTTGCAAACACTACAGTGGTTTGAGACTTGGTATATTGAGACTAACATAGGTCCTCCATTAAAAATTATTCATGTGTTCTGCCTTTGCAAACCCCACTTATACATGTGTTGAAGTCTACTACTCATTGGTATAACACTAATAAGACACAGTGCTATGTAATATGCTGGCACTATATAAATTCATGTTAATAATAATAAGACTACTGTCTACTAAGCAGTACGTTCTTGTGAAATGCTGTAGGTTCTATACCTGGAACTGGGGGTTTCCAGTCTTTTATACCTGTGAGCCACATTCAAATGAATTGGGGAGCAACACAAGCATGAAAGTTCCTGGAGGTGCCAAACAAGGGCTGTGATTGGATATTTGGTAGCCTCTATGTGGGCTGGCAGCCTACAGGAGGATCTGATTGGCACAACACCTGGGTTTATGCAACTAAAACTTGCTTTTAAGCCAAGACTTAAAAAATAAGCACCTGCTTTGAGGCCACTAGGAACAACAGCCAAGGGGTTGGTTAGCAAGGTCGTGGGTTAACTGTGAGAGATGTGGTAAATAATTCAGCAGGAGCACACACTGTGACAAGCTGCAGTGGAGGAACGAGGGCCTGGACTATGTGTAAGCAAGCAGAAAAGCTATGTGCCCAGCACCTCACCACCATTGCATCCTAGACACATGCCTCTTCTGCTTCCTTCTAGTTCTAGCCCTAAACAGGAGGATGAGCTGCTGTGGCTAGGAGCAGCGCTGGATTCGCTGAGCGGGCGCCCCCTAGGCCGTGCGCTACGCGCGGTCCTAGCGCCCGCCCGCACTACCACACGCTGGCGCAAAAGCGCCAGCGTGCGAGCGCTGAAGCACTGGGGAGCACAGGCAGCTGGGCGGCATGCCGCCCCCAAAAATATGCCGCCGTAGGCCCGGGCCTATGTGGCCTCGCCACAAATCCCGGCCTGGCTAGGAGAGCAAACGGCAAATGCTAATAAGCCTGTCAGTGAACTGTTTAAGTTTACTGTATGTACTAAGTTGTCCTAGTGGAGGCGGAGGCACTTTCAGAGAGCAGGTTCCCTAGGTATTTAACTACCAGTGGGCCATTTTTTGTTATTTTTTATTTTTAAAAACAATTTTTCAGTACAATTGTCACATTTACAGATAGCATATATAACAGTTAAGAAATGGTAATTTCAACAATTTATACCTAAGTATATCACCACATTGTAGTAGTACCCAATCTGAGCTATCTATTACAAGCAAACTTGTGTTAATATAAATCCTGAGATAAAAAAAAAAAAAAAATAACGGAAGAATTATGAAAATACAGCAGAATAACAAGACTATGTAAAAAAAAAAAAGGGGGAAACCATAACCAAATAAAGATCCTATAAATATACCTTCATCAACCTTTCCTTGACTTAGTTAAATTGTAAATATTGGGCCTTCCACGCTGCTGCAATTGTTTGTTTTGTTTTGACATAAGTAAATTAGGCGTAACCCGTTTTTGTTGATACCCGCAATCGGTTTATGTAATAGGGCCGCCCATGGATTCTTGGGTGGAGTCACCCCCAGTATAACATAGCATATACTCTGTACCAAAGGTGTCTGACCTTGGGGCAGCTCCAATATATGACACAGCTCCAGTCAGGAAAATAATTTAAAAAGCCTTTATTTGCACATGGCTTCAGGATCTACAACAGACATGACGTTTCGGGCTCACCTGTAGCCCTTTTTCAAAATTTTGAAAAAGGGCTACATTTGAGCCCGAAACATCATGTCTGTTGTAGATCCTGAAGCCATGTGCAAATAAAGGCTTTTTAAATTATTTTCCTGACTGGAGCTGTGTCATATATTGGAACATTTCGTGAAATCGGTTGGACAGTGGGCCACTGGACACGTGCACCGCCACAATCACTAAGAGGTTAATAAGGGTGAGTGCTGACTAAATAGCTTACTTGGGGCAGCTCCACCAAATATGGGCCATTGTACCTACCTCTTGGCACCCTCTAAAACAATTAGCATTATAGGAAGGGACCCATTTTGCGATCCGTGCAGGGACTAAATACCATCTAGTTAAAATTTTAAAAGAAGTTTCCTGAATATCTGAACTAATAGAACAATGGGCAATTCTGAGGAATATTGAGTTCCACTCCTCTTCTTCTAAAGTTAGTTTCAATTCGATTTCCCAGGCTTTTACATATTTTAACTCTTTAGGAGGGATAGCATTAGTCCATTTATCATAAAAAATAGAAATTAGCCTCTTTGACTGGGGGTATTTAATACAAAATAGTTCAAATTGGGTAGGGGCACTGTAAATTGTAGTCTGTGAGCGTGATTGGATATAATGTCTAATTTGAAGGTAGTGGTAATGTTCTGATTCGGTAATTTGTATAGTGGGCCGTTTTTTTCTGGTTCGTAAGAATGATTATTGGCATTTAATTGAAGGACTATCAGCACTGGTACTTGCTGGAGTCATGTTGCAACACCTGATTGCAGTTCCATAGGCCTGGAAATACAGCTCATCCCAATTTCTGGGTCTGCTTCACTGTGAGGCAAAATATTGATATTTGGCATTAATCAGCGAGAAGCTCTATAATACTCCATTGAATTAAATGTATTTCCAAGGATTTTTTTACCTGGAAATTCCAACAAAATGCCCTGAAGTTTCCCAACGTGCATTGCCTTAATCCTCCAATTTATCTCCATTTTAGGAGGATAAACACAAAATACAGTCAACAGCGTGACTGATCAATGAGCTTGTTCAGTAGTTCATAACTGTCTCGCATAACAGTTGACAAGGAAAATGATAGAGCTTGCAATCTGTTATTTTATCCCATGTGTTTCTTCCCTGTAGGCACAACTGAACCTAATCTGTTACAAAACAGCATTTTCCCATTAATTCCTCTATTTACTGCTAAGAAATACCTGAAGAACTGCAGTATAAATAATAATAAGCATGAACTGTGTTTTTCATTGTTCAAATACAAAAAAAAACCCTTGATTTATTATTTTTATGAACTCTCTATTAATATATCTTCCATCAAGAGTAGGACAGCTTTTAGATTGTGGCTACAGCACTCAGGGAGGTGAGTGCCTACAGTTATCTACTCATTTCGCAAATCTGAAAATTATGTTTATTGTTCACTGACCTATTCGATGGAGCCAGAACAGTGGGCTAAAGAAAACAACATAGTCAATCTTAACCAATCCTTTGGCCATTGTCATTATTCTCCCTTGTAATGCAGATTATTTTACTCAATGAGTCAGAATTCTGGGATTGTGCTGAGTGCACTAACATCTCTTGCATTGATCTCTTAATGCTCCAAATAAAGGACCTTGCATGATAGCTGCATTGATCATTTAAAAACACTATGGTGCAATTACTGATCTAGGCATATGAACCCCAAGACTTGGACTGTAGAAAGCAAAGTATAGAGAAAATAGTCAACACATTTCTAAAGTAGACAGTTTTATTTATGGCCCAGATCTATTTGACCTATTTTGACTCATTTAATAAGCAAAGTTTATCATAAATATGTAACACTATGATCACACATGATTTGTATTGATAGAAATGTTTTGCTGTGGTAGTGAACCCTCCCATGCGGCCAACCCCAGGTATGAGACCTGGGGTTTCCGATAACGGATCTTTCCATAATTTGGATCTTCATACTTTGTCTTCTAAAAAATCATGTAAACAGTAAATAAACCAAATAAGCTGGTTTTGCTTTCAGAAATGATTAATTATATCACAGGGGCAGATTTATCAAGGGTCGAATTTCGAGGGTTAAAAAACCCTTATCGAATTCGAAGGATTTTAGCGCAAAAGCTTTGATCAAACGATTTTAAGCAATCGATCAAAGGATTTTTATTCGACCAAAAAAAAAAATTAGAAAAGTGCTGGGGAAGGTCCCCATAGGCTAACATTGGACTTCGGTAGGTTGACAGTGGCAAACTATTAAGTCAAAGTTTTTTTACAGAGTACTTCGATTATCGAATGGTCGAACGATTTTTACTTCGAATCGTTTGATTCGATCAGATTCGATCGAATTTGACCAATTCGATGGTCGAAGTACCCAAAAAATTACTTCAAAATTCGAATATTTTTTCATTCTAATTATTCACTCGAGCTTAGTAAACCTACCCCTTAGTGTGGATCAAATACAAGGTTCTGTTAATACTACAGAGAAAACAGAAATCATTTTTTAAAACTTGGATTATTTGGATAAAATGGAGTCTAAGGGACAAGGCACTTCCATTATTCAAAGGTTTCTGGATAACCGGTTTCTGGATAACGGATACCATATCTATATTTTAATGATGTGCGTGTCGGGTTTCACCCGACCCTCATCCTAACCTGCCTTCCCTCCAGCCGCACCCGCCTGCAACTTCCAGGTTCCTTTTTTAGATCCGCGCCGCCCCTCCAATGATGTCACAAAAGGGCGGGGTACACAGCCGCACGGCTATAAAAAAGGAAAGAGGCACGTGCCTAGGGCGCAAAGGTGGAGGGGCACCAGGCACATACCTCTTCTTCCGCCTTCCCCTAGCTCAGACCCTTGCTTCCTCACAACGAGCAGTTCCTCCTCTTCAGCGCGTACCTGCGCTCTTCCTCGCACATGCGCTTGTGCTCGGGCATTGAGTCTCCATGGTCAGCAGCAAGCATCCTCATCGTGCACTTGTGCGCTTTCGCGCATGCGCACCTACGTGCTTTTGCGCAAGCGCACGCACACGCTTCCGCGCATGCGCAAAAACACTTGGGGAGGGGGGTGACGTAGCCGGCTGGGTTGCCTAGGGCGCCCAGCCGGCTTGGCCCGGCACTGGCAATAGCACTGGGTTTAAAAGCTCTAGAGGGCTGTGTTAAGTGCCTGTGTTAATGTTGTAACCCCATCTAGACTAGACCTTGTCCGGCTCGGAAACAGGAAGAATACCGGGTACATTTGACCCTCTCTCTAAAGGATGGGCATTTGCTACATGAAAGGGTAAAGGAATGGTGTTGTGCAACTACAACTCACTTGTGTCGTGTGACTAAATAAAAGAATTGGACTCCAGAAGGTTCTTGCACAAAATAAATAGCAACAGGCTTTATGCTCTTAAAGCGCAAATAAGGGTTTTATACTCAGAATCCTTTGAGGTTTATCACATAAATGTCAGGTAACTTCACAGAATTTCAGAGCCAGCACTCTCCACTCCAGCAAACCTTAACTTTTGCTGATATAGTGTACTTACAATAATTGAAGGAAACAGTATGAATATTACTATTACTAACTGGACCAAACATTTGCCTATGTTAAAACACAACTTACAATAACTATATTAGTGCACAAAGGGGTAGATTTACTGATAGGACGAAGGGCGAAATCCAATTCTCATGGGCATCGCCAATTCACTAACAGGCGCAAATAACAATTCGCTAGCATATGAGACCGTCACTAGCGTTCGTTCGCACTCTAACACCAGGCGACTTTTCGATCTGGCGAATGGTCATTGCTCCACAAATTCACTAAAGTGAGGATTTTACTGAACGTTACCTCTTTCACCAGAGTTGACTTCGCCACCTCAGACCAGGTGATCTGCTAAAATGAAGCTACAACTTCCTCAATCTTATGTCACTTACATCTAATCCAGTCTGCCGAAAATGCATTCAAATTAAAAAAAATCTGTTGACTTTTCCTTTTTATAAGCAGAATTGCCTGCGAAAATCGTAACTTGAACTTTTTTGGGTTAACACTTTTTCCTAGACATTTGAGGGCCACTTCAAGCATTTGCACCAACATCTCTAATAAAGACGTCTATACAATTTTAATGTACCCGTCCTAATCAAATTGACCTAAGTGTAAGATTAATAGAGACTTTTCACTAGGCACAAACTAACGCAAGTGAATCTTCACTATGAAATGCTCGCACTGAAGAAGTATCCTAGTGAAAAGTCGTCAGCGTTCAGCACCCGGGGCGCAACTTCGCTTTTTAGTGAATTAGCGTACTGGTAATGAATTTGTGCCTAGAGAAGTGGTGTGAAGTGTAGGAAGTGGTCGCTGGTGACAATTCACCCTTCAGTAAATCTGCCCCAAAGTGAGATACACACAGAGAGCCAGCATGGTTCAAGCAAACAAAATACAAGCTCAATATTTGGAGCTGTTTTAAGGTTAGCAGTTTACAGAATCAACATTATTGTTGATAAACTGGGGTTGATTATAACTGTTGCATTATTATATCTGAACTTGAGTAACCACATGTGAGCAGTGGAGCAATGTGCTGTACAGTTCTGTACTCCCTTTGCACAATGGCGTATATTTATCAAAGAGTGAAGTTAAAGGTTGCCACAGTCCTCTAGAGTGAAGTTCCACCACTCTGCATTCATTTCTATGGGATTTTGAAAGGCGTATTTATCAAAGGATTAACTTTTACTTTCACCAATTGATAAATACACTTTTAAAAATCACATAGAAAAGAATGGAGAGTGGGTAAATATACCCCAATGTGTCTACTCAATAAATAACACACAATTGAAAACTGTGTAAATATAACCCCTTTTCCCCCAAACACAATGTTCATTTTATTGTGGGCACAAGTTTGGGTAATTTACCAATTTTGCTGTTGCATTCCTTGGTTTGCTTACTCTGGAATTCATAGAAAGACATTGTGTGTGGGGGGGGTGCAATCTTTGTTGTACTGTTTTTTCCATTTTGCCTGAATTATTAAATGGTGTTTAATATCTAAAATCTTGTCCATGCAGACTGCAGACAAAAATTTGTAACTGAACAATTAAACACAAATGTGTCCTAAAACATCCTAAAATCATAAATATCCTCTGGTCTCATTTACTCAAGGCAGCAGAGTATACTGGCACAATGATATACTATGCCAAGCCATTTTGAAGCTCAGATTTCAAAATGTCAAAAAAATCAAGCAACCTCCTATGCTCCTAAATCAGCACATGTGGTTTTGTTCTTTAGGTGACGACAAAATTAAAGACATGACTCAAGCACACAATCTGAGTTTAATACTGTATAAGTATCAAACCCTGTACACCATTCTATAGTGCTAATTTCAGCTTTGGTCATATGTCATATATGTGCCTTCACTATTCATTCCCCCTTGAGCTCTTAATATATTGAATTATATTACCAAGTGAACTCTTCACATTGGAGGTATTTGCTACCATTTACCAAGAGTACCGACCTTAGGGGATTGTAGTGCTGACAAATCAGAGTGATGGACTGTAATTTGCAAAACATCAGTGTTTCATTTTATAATCCCATGCAAAAATTTTTAGAAAAAGGATATTTTTCATACAGATGCATTTATTAGTAATATGAACATGTTTTTAATATTGACTGTTTTATATGATATATTTTATTGAGTGTTATATGATATATTTTATAGAGACCTGCAGTCAAGATTACTCTTATATTATTATCACTTCTACTAGGTACTTATCTCTTTTATAAGGGACTAACACAATGTCCATTTTGTTGTGGGCACAATTGTGGGTAATTTACCAATTTTGTTGTTGCATTCCTTGGTTTGTTTACTCTGGAATTCATAGAAAGACAGTCCATTGTGGGAGGGGGAAACCTGCCTAGTTGTACTGTTGTAAAATGGTGTTTAATATCTAAAATCTTATCCATTGATAATTGATATATACACTTTTAAAAATCACATAGAAAAGAATGGAGACTGGGTAAATAAACCCCAATGTGTCTACTCAATAAATAACACACAATTGAAAACTGTGTAAATATACACCCTTTTCCCCCTAACACAATGTTAATTTTATTGTGGGCACAAGTTTGGGTAATTTACCAATTTTGCTGTTGCATTCCTTGGTTTGCTTACTCTGGAATTCATAGAAATTAAATGGTGTTTAATATCTAAAATGTTGTCCATGCAGACTGCAGACAAAAATTTGTAACTGAATAATTAAACAAAAAAGTGTCCTAAAGCATCCTAAAAACATAAATATCCTCTGGGCTCAGTCCTCAAAACCTGCAGTCCAGATTATATACACTTATTTGTATTACTCTAATAGGTACATTTTTCTTTTACAAGGGACTTGTCCAGATTATAAAGTCGCACATCTGAATAATGAATAAGATTTTATTTAAAAACTAGGATATAATATACAGCTTAATCCTGGAATATAAATAAAGCTGTACACATATATACAATCTGTAGGTTCATTGCATATATTATAATTGTCCTAAACTCGCATGGATGTCATTTTATGAATCCCAGAGGCAACCAAGGTTTCATTCTGTAGAGCAGTGATCCCCAACCAGTGGCTCGGGAGCAAGATGTTGCTCACCAACCCCTTGGCTGTTGCCCCCAGTGGCCTCAAAGCAGAATCTTATTTTTGAATTCCAGGCTTGGAGGCAAGTTTTAATTGCATAAAAACCAGGTGAACTGGCAAGTAGAGTCTCCTGTAGGCTGATAATCCACATAGAGGCCACCAAATAGCCAGCCAGTCATTTGACATCCCCAGGTACTTTTTTCATGCTTGTGTTGCTCGCCGTCTCTTTTTACATTTAAATGTGGCTCATGGGTAACAAAGGTTGGGGACCCCTGCTGTAGAGTATCCAGTAAATAAAAAAGCATACCCCGATAGCTGCAGTTTCAAGTCATTTGTCATTCAAGGATGTTAGTCCCTTGCAGCCCCAGCAATAACTAGACATGGAGCACTGTTCAATTATACTATTATTAGCCTCAGTATCTGAGGATAAATTGTTGCCTGCAAGAATCGAATTCAGTGCAAAATTTCTTCTCTTTGTCCAAGATTGAACGCTTTAATTCTGTGAGTCACGCCATCTGGGAATCCGGTGAAATAATGAAGTGATATTTGCTAATTTGTCCATATGTTCATTAACTAAGTCTTGGTCTGGACGTGAAGGAAAATCTATAAAGTCAATGCTATCAATCAGCAGTGGTTCTCCCTCTGTCCCTTGTAAGCACTAACAATTAACCGGCCTACTGGGGAGTGCTAACATTGAAGACAGAACATTTTGTTTTACTTGAACAGTGGAATGCAGATCCAAGCATGTCATTGTACAGGTAACTGCCATAGTAAAGGGAACTTGAGCTATGAAAGAGATGTCAGCAACCTGAAGGCAGTTGTAATATTACACATGCGGCATGATTTAGAATACAGAGCACTACTCACTTTGAGAATGTTTCATAAGGAACAGTGGATAAAATAATTCTGCCATGGAAATCTAATAGAAACCCATTACTAAACGGGGTAAAATTGGAGGAAAGCACATGCTCTTCAAACATTATATCTGTTCACTAATGAAAAGACTCTAATTCAGTGGAAGTGAAAGAGTTTATATGCCGAGAACTTTCCACACCAGTTGAACTGAAGAAGCTGCTCGGATGAGTAGTGAAACGTCTTCAATGATTACTCAGCAAGTCCAGTTGTTTTTAGACTTACCTATACTAGATATACCGTGACCTGGATGAATGAAAATCTTCATAGTCATATGACTCTAATTCGGCTTATCTTAAATATCAGTCAAGGATATTTGTGCATCTTCTACTGCAGGCGGCTGAGACTCTGGTTGAGTTCTTTCCACCATAATATGAATATATATATTGTATTTTTGCTTTTATCAGGCCCAAACACTTAAGCTGTAAAGGTATGTTAAAAATGGTACCAATAAAATTTACATTGCCATTATACAATCTTACACAATCGAAAGCCCTGTCATGACTTTATAGGAGAATAGCTTGGCAACTGTAAATGTGGTGTAAAAATGGATTGTATTCCAAAAAATGAATTTTACACCAGTTTTCAAGCTCTACATTCAATTGATTATGGCAGGTCTGTGACTGTGTAAGATACTGGCATCATTTTAGTTGTTGGTCTGGCATCAAGTAAATCAAACAACTTTAAAATGTGATTATATCAAAAGATTTCCAAGACATTGTTAAATGAAGTGTAAGGAACCTAATATAACCAGGTTAAACATAATTTTAAGATGTAAAAATAACAAATGTATATAGCTTTTTAACTATGGCCCCTAATATAGATTAGATTTATAGATTTATAGATATAGATTGTCTCTACAACTGTTTTTCTGTTGTCATGGAGTTTTCTCCAAATATGTCTGTGAAGGCCCTGGTGGCCTAGCAGGCCGGCAGGGACGCCCACTGCAGTGATTCTTTTCTTCCTCTTGCTGGCTTCGCTATGGCAAGTGTGCCGCACATTTCCAGGTTTTGGTGTGTTGCCAGCATCATGACATCATCGCATTGGCAAAATTCAAATATTTAAAGGGGCTGTGAGCACAAACTCATTGCCCATTGTTAGGTCTACTTGCTAGTATCCTGGGTATGTTTAATTCATGTTTGATTCCTGGTTTTGATCCCTGCCTGTCTGATTATTCTGAACTCTGCCAATATTGACCCCTGCCTGCCTGACTTTCCTGAACTCTGCTAATCCTGACCCCTGCCTGCTTGACGATTCTACCGGTATTGACCCTTGCCTGTCTGACTATCCTTGAACTCTGCCCATACCGACCCGGCCTGCCTGACTATGCTTGGTCCTTGGTAACGATTGTGCCCCTTTGCTTGTCCAGAACTCTTGCTTAGCTCCTCTATTATTATCGAACAATTTTTCATCCGACATCTGTCAGAAAATTGATTGGCCAGGTTAAAAAATTTTCATTGGTCACAGTGAAACAGTTTTCCTTGCTTCAACTAGACAATATCGCTTGAAATGGTCTTTTAAGTTGATGGATAAATCGTACATTTAAATGATCGTTTGGTCTCGATAACGAAAAGATCTTTTAAAAATCTTTACAACTATGGCCAGCTTAATACTAGAGACACTATGGAATTCTCTTGGCAAACGTTTTCATTGGCACTTAAAATATACTACAAAACAGTTTGATACCTTTTAGTGAGAATATAAAAATATCACATTCAATAGAAATCAATATAAATTCAGGTTCTGTTTTGCATTCTTCTGGCTCTTCTTTAATAGCGATTATTTGAGTGTCTTTGTCCAATTTGAACTACGAAGGTTTTGCATTATGGAATCATAGTTTTATCATCAGTATCATTATACAGTAGATCATTCTCTTCCAGACTTTCTGAGTAACAGGGAGAGACCGCACTCATACACTCACTAAACATGAGAAACTCACCAGAAACATTTCCAGAATTGGAGCAGAGTGCAATGTGGAATTTTAGGATGCAAACCACCATGCCTTTTTAACTGCAATCTATTGGGGTTTTTCCAGAATTTTTCCATATTTCTCTGGGATCACTCCAATTTAAGCCTCTCTGATACAGTTACCTTCTATAAAAGGTACATCACTACTGTCAATAATTTGCACCTGAAACCTAACCTGCTTCTCTGTACATCAGGTAATAAATGAGGAAGGAATGATAGCATTAGACAAAATAGTACCATTGATAGAGAGGAAGCCAATACACACCTTTCAATATGTCCAGCTTAAACATTGGTACAATAGAGAATTAAAAGGAAAAGTTGATATAAAGAATGCCACGTCGCTTGAGAAGCTGAATCAAGCCAATACCCCACCAACACACACAATATCATTGGGGACTAAAATTTTAAATGAAATTAAGTTTAAAACACGACCAACATATGTCATAAGATGGGAAAAAGAAATTGGGCGTGTCTTCACAGATAGCGAATGGCAAAAAGCTTATATCCTAACACACAAGATGAGTATGGCCACAAAAATACAGGAGACCAACTTTAAAATTCTTACAAGGTGGTACCTATACCCATCTAAATTAAAGAAAATATATCCTGCAACCACAGACAGATGTTGGAGGTGTGAAAGGGAAGAAGGCACCTTAATGCACATATGGTGGACATGTCCTTATATTAGACCATTCTGAGAACAGAGCATTGAACTACTGAAAAAAGCAACAGGAATAGATATACCCGTAGCACCAGAAATAATGCTATTATCTATGATACCAGGATCTATAAAAAATGCTAAAAAAGGCTTTTTAAGATTTGCATTACAAGCAGCAAGAACAGTTATACCTAGGCATTGGAAAGCAACGCAACCCCTGTCTATAGAAGAACGGATCAAAGAAATAGAAGCAATAAGGAAAATGGAAGAACTGATCTCCCATGTAAATGGAATACAGGAGAAATATGTAGCAACGTGGGCAGAATGGACAAAATATAAAGAAACAGCAGAATATAAAAAAGTTATAACAGCAGAAATATAAAAGAAACAATAAAAGGCATATGATACATGCATGAATAAAATCATTAAAAGCAAGATGCTTTTAAGAGCACAGTGGGATGGCTACACATTCTTTCTTTTTCCCATTCCCTTTTTATTTTTTATATACATTTTTTTTTCTTGTTCTTCTTGTTTGTTCTAGTTTGTTTCTTTTTCTTGACAATACACACCAATAAATGTATTAAATAGAAATGAGATGGGAACTATATATGGAATGAAAATGGTGTAATTAGCCTATATGTGGTGTGTCATTTTTTTTTTCTTTTTCTTGATTATTTCATTTTTGTTTGTATAAAATATATAAATAAAAATTATATAAACATGAGAAACTCACCAGAAACATTTCCAGAATTGGAGCAGAGTGCAAAGTGGAATTTTAGGATGCAAACCACCATGCCTTTTTTAACCGCAATCTATTGGGGTTTTTCCAGAAATTGACCCAAGGCTGCAGGGACAGAGCTTTATATGGAATTATGAGTATTACATTATTTCTTATCATTTCAGTGAATCATATGATACACGTGACCTCACAAAGCACCACTTATCAGGATATGTTTTACAGGTTATTTACCTCTTTATGTTCTAAAATTGAAATATAAATCTTGCTATCTGAAAAAGAAATCTTGCTATCCTTTATTGATTTTACATAGAACGTAACATATATAATGTTTAAGCACTCACACATCTCTGGTCCATTGTGTTTATAAGCTGATGCCCCTACCACAAACCAAAAACACAAACAGATGCACACACTATGGACAATTTTATCAGAAGTCAGATAACTTAAATGTATGCTTTTAGATTAAGGAAGGAAGCCAGAACACCAAAAGCAAACCTACATTAATATAAGGAGAACATACAAACTCAGTACAGGCATTTGTCTGGATGGAATCAAACTGGAGTCCTGAGAGCTTCTAGACAGAATTGCAAACCATCATGACAGCTACTGGATAACATTGCTAACTAGTATGGCTCAGTGCTTTCAAACACTATGGGGTAGATATATAAAGAGATCTCAGCAGCTTTATTGTGCAGTTAAAGCATTGTGCCATCCATGGAGAGATCACTATTGTGCACTTTGAAAGCTTATAAAGACCATGTGCAATCAGCAACAAACAGGCTCTATAATTTCTCAAATACATCATAATTTTACACAGGCCTTCTATGAATTTACTTACTACCGTGAGAATTACCTTTATTGGCACTCTGTTTCACCGTCAGTGTTGAATGAAAGCCATGTCAGCTACTCACATAAACACCATGCAAAGATAGTGGCTAAAACCACAATAGTCTGGTTTCCATTCTCACATATTTCATAGGCATGTCATTGCAGAATTTCTGATGTTAATGTCTTGATTTCTCAGAAAGCGCCAATCCCTCTGTTTTGTGTTTTTCTCCAACATAAGCTTTTTAGGCCTCCTTTTGGCAGAAAGCAGAGTTGATGCCAAAGAAGCCTTGATTCATTCTTCCTATTCCATGACTTTGAAAGAGGTCATAACTGTCCAGAAAGGAATAAAAACATTTATTTTTTTCCAGCTCTCTGTATCTGCAGTATAGTTTTACAGTTGGTATGTGGTCTGTTTATTATAAACTCTAAACACATCAAAACACTTGCTTCCTTAACATTTCACAGCTGCAGAGGGATCATTGGATGTATTGCAGGATTGAAAATTGTATAACGGCTTTTTCTTATCTTTTATCACCTACAGTATAGTTCCATCACCGGCAGTCTTTAGCTTATACTTTCATGGTTTTCAAATACCTTACCTGACGTTAGAATCTTTAAACATTTCAATCCAACAATCTTTACAGGCACCGGTATATAGAAGTTACAGTTATGGCAGACACAAACTTTCTCCCTAATTTTACTCTTACCTTGTTACCCCTTCCCTAAGTGTTTGAGTCTAACGCTAATGATATAAATGTAATAAAGGCACAAGTTTGCCCAGCAGCAGTAACCAATAATAACCAATCATTAGGTAGAATTTAATAGTACCCTGTTTAAAGGCAAAAAACTTATTGGTTGATATGGGCTATAGCTACAGGACAAACTTGGTGTCTTTTATTACATATGAGGGGGTGGGGTTTTGACTAGTGCAGTGCACTTAAGTAGAACCCTAGTAGGCTTGTCTGAAAGAATTATTTCCAGGAATGACTATGACATATTTTATAAATGACCAACCAATATAGTGGAGGGCCCAGGAACCCTGCCCTGAGTCTACAGCATAGGGTGGCAGAAAAGCAAGGCTTATGCGATCAAAGTCTGTGTTTCAAAAGTATTAGTAAATTGGATTTTGTATTAATCACAATAAAGCATTAGCTCAGCTTAATTTCCACCCCCACCCCCATCCCTCTCTACTCCTGGTAACGAACTCCCCATAAATATACTGGAAATGTAAAAAAACGACATTACCTAATGTTTATTGACAAATGTAAGATGCAGGAATTACACCACACTTTTTTTTTTATTATAGTTCTTGATGTCATTTTTCCATCAAGACTTACCAATGTAAGACTGGGGGAAAATAAGTTATGAAAAACAATAAAAAAAAAGTTACTTCGATTTTATAAACCTGGACTGGAGTGAAACTTTGGAGTACCTGCCAACTATTTCTATATGTTAACAGATAGGCACCAACCTTGACAAGCAGTGTACTTGCTTTAATATAGGATGTGGTTGGTTTTAAATGGAGTCTTGACCACTGGGTCCCCAGGGAGAGCTAGGAAATTACTTCTTTGGCCCATCACCTGACATTGCATATAACTGCGAGATGAGCTTTGCCTGAGAATTTACATGTCATGCTTTAATGGAAAATAATGAACATCATCAACATCAGCCATGAGGAAAATTATGCAGATTGGCATGTTATTTGCCAATTCATCCTACAGTTTGCTTTTATAAGGGGTAAAAATTAGAAAAACATTTTCATAACCTGAAAATGTTATTTTTGTCATCACTAAATATACGGGACATTTTTTTTTATCTAATTTGCTATTGTCCGAAAAAGTAAATTATCAAGTTTCCTTTCTCACCTTAAATTGTTCTACTCAGACCAAACATATTACATTTATATAAAAGATATATTTCAAATGAATGGATTAGTGATTAAGAGTGTCTAGCTGCTTCTTTATCTCTACCTCATGGGCTATACCATTTTGTGTTTGTCAAAGGCAAATATGGATGTCCATTTGCACAATAAATAGGCATTGATGTAACTATGGGGCAAATTCACTAACCACCGAAAATTCGCCAGTGACGGCTTCGCTCACAGCCCAACACTTTGCCAGATTTGTCAGGACAACGCTAATTCACTAAAATCCGAAGTTGCGTCCAGGGCATTGAACGCTGGCAAAGTTGCACTAGCATTACTGCGCCAATCAAAGTTGCACTAGCGTTGTCTAATTTGCATGTGGTGGGAAGTTAATGTTGACTGGACGAATATGTTGCAGCAAATACATTACACGACACAAGCCCGGGAAAACTTTCTAAAATAAAATAAAGTTGTTATAATGCCCTACACATGATCCCAGTGTATGGTTTATGTGCCATATGTTAGGAAATGTAGGGGGGAAGCCGGTTACCCCAAAAAAAATGTATGCTCTTTTGCAGCCTATCACCCTGAAAAAGGAAAAGACCAGCGTTTTTGGGACTTTTTTTTTAGGAAGTCCTATCTACTCTATTGCACTTCATCTGGTCTGAGGTGGCGAAGGCAAGTTTGGCGCAAGAGGTAACGTTCAGTAAAATCTCCATCTTAGTGAATTTGCATAGTTACGTCCATTCGCCAGAGCGAAAATTCGCTAGGCGTTAGGGAGCGAAGTATCGTTAGAGTCTATCTCCTTTGCTAGTGAATTTTCGCCCGCGTTAGTCCCTTCACCCTTTAGCAAATTTGCCCCTAAATCTTTAAACAAAACCTGTAAACTTTATTAGGTTCAGTTCAATATGGCACCAGTTGCCTACACATCAGATCCAACCAATTACATTTAAAAACTGCAGGCACCGCTGACCAGTTTTTGATGGGAGACTTTAATTCCAATACTCAACTACAATATTTTATACGCTGATTCCCAAATTTAGATAACTGATAAGAAAGAAAATAAAAACATATAGTCCACAGGCACCTATCTCATGTCCTGGATTCACCATTTGACTTACTTGTACTTAAATTGATACTGACACATGTAATATAAATGTACATTTAAAGTTACCTATAGGTCATGTTGATCGTTTGCTTTTGTAAGCAAGTGTTATCTGAAGTTTCTAAACCTGACTGTTTTGCCAACCTGACTGTCCCATCTCAGCCTGTCAGCTTTCAAAGCCAATATTATGATAGATGTAAAAAAAAGTTACATTTTTGTTGTCAGTATCTCTTTAATAATTGCTTAACACACTTTTGGGCACTAGTAATAAAAGGTGTACGATGTACGATGCGTGCATAGAATGTAGTTTTGATGAAAATTGTTTTACTTTTCTGCATATTTTAATTGGGGGAGAAAATACCTCTCTGTGATGCCTGTCATTTACAAGAACGGAAATAACGCAAGCAGGTAGTTTTTGGCCAGAAAATGCAAGTATGCGTGTAAATGTTTACAGTCATGTAAATGATAGCTGGCATGGAGAATTGGAGATGTCTACACTGGCTAAAGTATGCAGTGAATAAATATTACATAATGAAGGGGGTACATTTGTGATGACAGCATCACCTTAATGCTTGCCATAAGCAGCTTGTAAGTACAGGGCTCCCTAGATCAGTTTGAGTGATGTGCAAGTTAGGGGAATGACTCCTGCCCCCGCTGTATACAGCGCTGATAAATGCAGGCAGCGGTGAATATGGAGAGGCACACAAATGTTATTTCCATGGGGCCAAAATAAAAAAAACACTTTGTGCCTGCTCGGTGCACCTTTCCCTTTCTTTGTAAATGAGACAGGTAATCTCAGTGTTATTTCTTTCTCATTCAACCACTATTTCCAACCAATGTATGATGCACACTTGAAGGATATGTCAAGGCTGAAACTGACTAAAGGTGTAGAAACTCAAACATTGCTTGGTTATGCATCATGCCATGAGAAAATGATAAAGGCATTTTATTAAGCAGAACATATTATCCAGTGTTCTTGACCTTTTCAAAAAAACTGTTTGCTTTATATTGTAACATTAATCTTATATATTGATAGCGTCAGCACCACTTTAGTTAAAGAAATTAAAATATCTTCAGGCAAAAACATACAATTTACAAGTCTTGAACATCTGCTTTAAGGCATATTGATGGAATGTAAATATATCAGATGTATATGAGCAATATCTAGGGTTGCCACCTGCCTGTTCGGTAAAAATGAAGCTTGATCCCAAGGTCATATAATAGGCAAAATGCATAAAAATATAGGAAGGCTAGTATTTTTTTCAAGAAAAGGTGGCAACTCAAGCAATATCAGACAAGGCAAACCCAAGCATTTTGCCACTTAACAATTTGCAGCTTGTCAAATTGATCAGAATCGTACTTCCATTTATTACAAAAGGCAATCACCTGGATCTGTGCACTGCCCTTGTGGGTCATGCTGGACCTGTGCTTTACTTTGAATAAAGGTCTTGCCTTCTAGTACCTTGCTACTGGATTATAATCTGTAGACTCTGGTTTCTGTAGGGTCTGTTTTACACATAATGACATTTTTGAGAAGCAATACTATTGTTTAAACCCATTTAGGAAATTTCTTGTAGCCTACATGTCTACAATTTGTGTTCCTGCTTCCAAACAGGTAAGGGGTAAATGCTATTATGGGACACTAGACCCGGTGCAAATATTTTTTTACATTACCTCCCTAGTATGGTGGATATTGTAAAAAATTGGACTCTTTCATTTGTTATGTTTTAATTTGCTTTTCTGTTCTAAAGGTGTCCAGTAGAATAGTAGTAGAGGTCAGAGAAGCCCAGCAACCAGCAGATTTGTTCACAGCCTACATTTAACTGTTGTTCTTTTTTAGTGCTTATCTTCTTGATGCCCTCTCTTATCCATCTTCCATTGTGTCATTTAAACCACTGGTTGCTGGTTGAGGAAAGCAGGATCCTAATGGATAACACATGCCTATCTGGAGAGCCACAGAACAAAAAGTTAAATATTTCAAAAACCACAAGCAATAAAAAATAAATAATTACCCACCACATATTATTATAACATAATTATGCATTATTGTGCCTTGTAATGTCAATGCAAAATCTAATAATATATCTTAAAAATGTTGTATTGTGTTACAGATAATATTGAATTACACCATAATAAATTATTGCACAGCATTATATAACAGTGAAGGAAGATGAGGCAGAGCACACTCCTGGAGATTAGATAGCGAGAACCCCTGGTGCCCAGTGTTAGGAGTCCGGCGACCTCCAATATAGCATAAAGTGAGGGAAACACTGGCACACAAGGAACTTTATGCAGGGTTACCCCTTGCGTTTATTAAGTGCGCACTTAATAAACGCAAGGGGTAACCCTGCATAAAGTTCCTTGTGTGCCAGTGTTTCCCTCACTTTATATAACAGTGACCCATATTGTGCTCAGATATATATAGAGAAGCACAGAAATCCTTATACACAGTTTCTAGCTGATGGTGAAATTGATGGTATACATACAATCTCAGAGAGCTTTCATTATTAACCATTTTCCAGCGTCTTTAAGTTGTAGGCCATCTTCTGTTCTCCAGCCCTCTCATTGATCTACACACTGCTTCAATTAATATTCTGTATTGTCTTATATTGAGCCATTCATCGACACATGTTTTGGTTGAATATCAGGTTTGCATATATCTGGATATTTTTTTATTGATCCAAATAATATATACAAAGTATCTCACTTATACCCAATCAAGCACTTTCAACCGTAGCTAAAATTCGTAGCTGATGCAATGGCTGTGGCATTGAGTGTTCCCTTGAAATTACATATGACAAATAACTGCTCTGTGCTTCATTATGCTGTAACCTAATATTCTATATCTTCCCCCCCACCACAGCAGATATGACATGGTAAATGCATACTTGTCAATGGCCAGCCCTGTTAAATGGGATTATATATATATATGTATATATATATATATATATATATATATATATATATATATATATATATATATATTCTTCTGCCAATAAGACAATATATTGCAAGCCCAAAATATCACACAAAGATTTTAAAAGGTCATTTTTTGCATAGTGGATTTAGCAGTCAGTCTCAACCAGAAACCAGATTGGCTTCTCTTAAACAATTGTTTGCTTATACAAATATTTGCATTTGTAAAACGTAGTCCCAAGAGCTTACACTTAAAATGCAGGAATCTACACCAATCAATGGAAAATGCAATTTATTAGCAGGGCAAACTTGTACTCACATTCAGACTTGCTTGCAGAACATTCCACTAGCAAAAACACAACCCCAGTTGCAATAAACACATCCCTTTTCCAGGACCTTGCACCACCTTCCAGAGCCTAGCAACCCGGTATACGCTCTATGCCCCCCTGCCCTACTCCAGATAGGAATTTTCCTTGTCCCTGCTTCAGGATGTTCCCACTGGCCCACTGGTACTTCTTACTAGGAGACCCTCACTCTACCTGATCCTGTCCAGCCAATGTACTGAAGAAAAAGATCCCTACCCTGGTTGCGTCCTCCCCTTACATACTCCTTCAGTGGCCTGGGTTTGAATTATAACTAAACTTACATTACCTTACTGCTATTTTAACACATTATGTATGTATGTATATTTTTATTTGTAAAGCGCTTCTTAAAGGGCAAAGAACTATACAGCAGAACAATAAATTAGTAGTAACAAACAAGGGTTCACTGCAGTAATAAGTAGCTATACGTGCATTATTAGCAATACAATTCATGGATGGAGGGCCCTACCCCTTAGGGCTTACAGTCTAAATTCCACCTATTACCATTATTTTTTTTTGTTTTAACCACACACTTACAGTATAGCATTAACAAATTCACTCCACATCACTCTCACACATACAATGACATCTTCAACAACTACTTGGCCTACCCCCTTACACATTCGAAAAGTCACTAACTGGAAAAACTCCTAATTAGTATCTGCTTTGGAGAGGTATAGGAAAGTGACCCCCAAATACATAGTTTATCAGTTTAATGCTACATGGAAACCCAGTTTTAATACAGAGCAATATAGTAAGTTAGGTTGAAAAAAAGAAACTTGTCCATCAAGATCAACCTTTTATGTCTATATATAACCTCCCTACTGCTAGTTGATCCAAAGAAAGGCAAAAATTCCACTGTTCTCTCCCGGTTAAAAAAAACCCTTTCCGGATATTTAGAAGGAACCTCCTTTCTTCTAATGGGTGCCCACAGGTCAGCTGGAAGAAAGGGCTTGCTGGTAAATAAATAATTTTCTGTTACCTGCTCGAGAATTATTATCAAGTTGTTTCATAACCACCTAAAAGACAATTCAGCTAATGTACAGACTCATTCATTCTTCATGGTTACTGTATATGCATATGTATTCAATAAAACAATAAAACACTGCTGGTTGGCAAGTGAATAGCTGGGTGGGGGATTTTCAGTCTCATATTCTGGTGACTAAGTAATTATGTTCATTGCACTGAAATAACATAATGAATTGTTTTTACATAGATTTATCTAATATGTCATGAGCAGTGGGAAGAGGTGACTAAGTGGATCAATGCTTTCATCTGAGGCTCTAATCTGAGGAGCATTTTAACAGGGTCCATTTCTCTTTTCCCCAAGCAGAGGTAGACACTTTTAAAAATGAATCATTTTCAGGACAACTGATTGTATTGAGTAAAAAGATAAATATACACTTATGATACATAATATACACTGTCTTAGATCACTCCCACTCTTCTGCAGAATCACTGGAAACTTATCAGTAAATAAGTCTGTTGCTCACTTGTAAAAATAATGTTTCCCAGAATTAGTTAAACCAGAAAACATTATACTGTACTGTTTAGCTAGTTAGGGTATTTGAAACTATATCAACAGTAGTTATCTTTGTACCATTTATATTTAAGAAATTATTAGTGGTTAACCCAGAGTGAATTTTAGCTGCCAGTCAATATGAAAGTTTTCCTTGTCATAACTAAATCTAAAAAGATAAGGATTTATTAACAATTTTTCAGGCACAAATGTATATTCCCCATGGGGTGCAAAAATGTCTCCCTTTAAACCCATTCACTTGGCACTTTTCAGTATTTCACAAAGCTCATTTGTAGGGATGCACCGAATCCACCATTTTGGATTTGGCCAAACCCCTGAATCCGTTGCGAAAGATTCGGCCAAATACCGAACCAAATCCGAATCCTAATTTGCATATGCAAATTAGGATTTGGATTCGGTTCGGCCGGGCAGAAGGCCGACTCTGAATCCTGCTGAAAAATGCTGAATCCTGTCAGAATCCCGAACCGAATCCTGGATTCGATGCATCCCTACTCGTCTGTGGCTTTCCAGCCAGAAGAACTTCGGTTCCCAAAACCTAACACTTCCCAATGGAACAAGGTAGAGACATTCAGCGGGTAGGGTACCCGTGGAATACCAGCGAAGTGATTGGGTTTCTGGGAGACAGTTCCTGATTCAGCACCCAGGAGGGCAGTCTGCAGGTACCCTGCCTGGGTATCTGTTCAGTTGTAAGTCTAGCCTGTACCTGGTTGATATGCCTCTGGAGTGACGTCAAGATCAGTCCAAGATCAGATATCACTTCTCGTCTTGCAGCTCCACTAGTCGGGTTGTGAGTTAGCTCTTTCAGGTGTGGGTTGGAAGGGGTATAGCAGGGTGACAAGTGTGGGTCAGGTTGCAGGTGCAGGGCTCAGAAACAATGGGAGGGAGTGGTTTAATGACTCTGTGAACCTAACAGGGTACCTACAAGACAAAACTATAATGCTATAATAAAATGTCCAAAAATATGGGATTCCGTTTGTCCCAAATACATTCTGTATACAAAACTATCCCTAATACACAGAATTAATGTCTCTCATTGTATATAAGTATTTGTGAGGAATTCAAATGGGCAGCACTCCGATTAAAAGAAAGCCTTTATTTTTCACATACAGGGCAACAGCAGAGCAACGTTTCGAGCCCACCTGGCTCTTTATCAAGAGACATAAGAGCTTGATAAAGAGCCAGGTGGGCTCGAAACGTTGCTCTGCTGTTACCCTGCATGTGAAAAATAAAGGCTTTCTTTTAATCGGAGTGCTGCCCATTTGAATTCCTAACAAATACCGTATACGTGTGGAAGGACACGTGGGAAAAGTGCACCTGTGAACAAAGCTGCAGATAAGTGAGTGCGTCCTAAATTGAATATAAGTATTTGTGACCATACACGGATTAAAAAATATACAAAATACGTATTTCTATTAAAAAATGAAAACAAAATCTGGTTAGTGCACAAAAGGATGTCATTATATTACGAACTCCATTCTGTACATTTTAACAAGCAATCTGTCTCACAAATGTATAACCTCCATGTAACGGACGCACTTATGTTACTTACAGAATGAATTATGTAAAAAAATAATAGTGTAACTAACTAGTGCACGTCAAGCTAGATTTGAATGACAAAATAGATATTTGTGACAGAAAGCAAGATTTTATAGTACAGGATTCATTCTTTCCACAAAATGAAAGCTCAGTTTCACAAAACAGATAAAATATCCATTCTATGAAGCAATATTGTCAGTGACATTCCTGAACCAATAAGAACAAAGCTTATTGCCATATAACAAACAAGATGAGAAGTTGCCAGCTCTGCTCCACATGGCTGCATCATCCCTAAGGCATAGTATCTGGCCTGCTATAAGAGGGCACCCTCTATTCTTATTGTAGTAACCTGCTTATGTGGACATTTTGATTAAGGGCATTCCTGCTGTTTTGCCATTGTCTTATGATTCATTCCTGTTCCTGTTTCCCTCTTCCTGTCTAAGCTGAGAGCAATAATGTTGCAGGCCACACCTACCTTCCATGTTGTAATAAATGTAGCAGACACAGGGGTGTAACTACAGAGGAAGTAGACCCTGCGGGGGGGGGGCAGGAGGTATACGGGCCCCATGAGGCCCTAATTCATATACAGTTTGAATAAATATTGGTAAAACGAGTCAACCTCTAAACATTTTGGGGCCTGAAAAACAATTTGCTGTGGGGCCCTGTAATATCTAGTTACACCACTGAGTCGAGAAGTACCTGAACTAACACAGCAGAATCATTTAATCCACTACCAGCCAGTTTATTACACATCATCTCGCAGCCTAACCCATCATTATCATAGGTCTAATATCCCTTCAATGATGTTTGACAAAATCTCAGAATCGGTTATAAGTTTTGTATATGATTGTTAGGCTCCAATGTCTCCTCCTAGCTTTACCCTTACACCAGTTAGCTTTTAGCAGTCTCTTAATAATGTGCTTAGCTATAGTTCAACTACTACATAATAGGTTTAGCCAGAGATGTGGGACTGATCATGTGCACACACATTCTGTATAGTATCATGTGTAGGTTGTTTGAGCAGCAACAAAAGGGGTCATTTAGGCAGGGGCAATTTTAGGCGATCATAATTTATTTATATAGAAGCAACAAGCTGCACAATGCTTTACATTCATTTATAACAAAAGGGCTCTAATGAAGCCACCCCTTACCTGCCCAGTGCTTACCCCTTTCACATCAGAGCAGGTTGAGGGGGGGCACAACACTAGTGCAGAGAGCACAACTGCACCCATGTCACACGCATGTCACATCAGTAATGATGACACCCCAAATTAGAAAAGAGCAATTGGGTCTGATTAGTGTCAGAGCACAAATATAATTGTGCAAATTGTAATGCACTGGATGCAATTGTGTCAAACATCTCACCTACATTCTGCATTGTGGTTTAAAAAACATGGCAACTGTGGTTATAAATGACCCTAAAGTCTAGGTAGTACAATGTGTAGCCTTGGTGATTAATGATAGTGATATAGTGAATAAAGTACCCCCTATTGTAAAATATAAGGATATTATAAGTTACCGAGGAGTTTCATGACCATATAAAAACACGAGGCCGAAGGCCGAGTGTTTTTATACAGGTCATGGAACTCCGAGGTAACTTCTAATATCCTCATATTTTACAACTGGGGGTACTTTATTTATTATAATACACAAATTTCAGTGAGTCATGTGACAGAAATGACATCAGAACTCACCGTTTATAACTGATGACATCAGAACTCACCGTTTATAAGGATATAATTTACAGGATATTCATGGCTTTTGTGTATTATAGGCGAATAAATTTGCCAGACACAAATTTGGTGCAAATTAACACATTTTGCCACAAGCAAATTAATTTGTTGACAAAAAATCTGGCGCATAAAAAATAATTTGTTGTGCGTCAAAATTGTTGCACGCATAAAAATTGTTGTGTATCAAAATTATTCTGACGCCCATTGACTTTAATGAATTTGGACCAAATAGTTGCACGTATAAAAATTGTAGCTCGCGTCAAAATTGACGTGTCAAAATTATTTTGCGTTCCGCAAATTTTTAGCCATTTCTCGGCACAGATTCGGGACTAATTAGGGATATTGTATAAGTAATACTCTCAAATCTGAACTGCGCAGTTCCTTGCCCAGCAGCAATCCAGGTGCCTGTCATGCAATAATATAATTAGAAAAATAATATTTTCCTCAGAGTGAGTTCAGAATGTGTGGGCCTTATAAGCAGTTTCTTAGTCACATATTAAGCTGTAGTTTAACTACTACATAACTTTCATTTTATCACTATGGCAGCTTTGTCAAAAGCAGTGTAACAGTTTGGCGTAACTAGATATTACAGGGCCCCACAGCAAATTATTTTTCAGGCCCCCAAAATGTTTAGAGATTGACTTGTTTTACCAATATTTATTGAAACTGTATATGAATTAGGGCCTCATGGGGCCCCTATACCTCCTGCCGCCCCCCCTGCAGCCGCAGGATCTACTTTCTCTGTAGTAACACCCCTGCTTCTGGTACATTTATTACAACATGGCAGGTAGGTGTGGCCTGCCCCATTATTGCTCTCAGCTTAGACAGGAAGAGGGAAACAGGAAGAGGAGTGAATCATAAGACAATGGCAAAACAGCAGGAATGCCCTTAATCAAAATGGCCACACAAGCAGGTTACAACAATAAGAATAGCCATATCACCTAAAAGTATCATATTTATGTTTTACATACTTTTCTTTCTCTACAATCATTATAAGTGCAGCATTATATTTCTCAGCCATTTGTAAGAACTTCAAATTAGGAACCTGTAGTGTTTAACAGCAGCCCTTTTAGGAAATGTTTGTTCATGTTTATTACTAAGCAGAGGGGGGCCAGATACTATGCCTTAGGGACAGGAACGGGCCGCGCCGCACAGGCGCCCAAGGCAAGCAGGCGGACGTGGTGCCGGCTTAGCCCAAGTGCGCATGCGCAAGAAAATCGGTAGTTTTTACTTCTTTTGCGCTTCTGCGCATGCGCGAATTGCCGAGAAATACATTTGCGCGCATGCGCAGAAGCGCAAGAAGACGTAAAAACCATAAAGTGTCAGGCACCGGACTGGGGGTAGGCGACAGAGGAGGTGCGTGACTGGTGCCCCCCCAGCTTTGCGCCCTAGGCATGTGCCTACTCTGCCTACCCCTAGTTCCGACCCTGCTTAGGGATGATGCAGCCATGTGGAGCAGAGCTGGCAATTTCTCATCTTGTTTGTTATATGGCAATAAGCTTTGTTCTTATTGGTTCAGGAATGTGAC